>NW_027467782.1:64359078-64379707 GCF_004210375.1 Tachypleus tridentatus | reverse complement strand
AACGGTACTTTGTACCCACGCGGAACCTCCCGCATAAGCTTCGCCTTTACCGCACATAGAAAAGCCGTACTTTTGAGTAGTGATGGCATTAAATGTAGTTTCCTTCTATATAGGGGACTGGTGAGGCTTGACTGGAATCGACGATGGACGTGGCGTGTTATCGGCATGACAGCAGTCTGTTGGCGGCAGGACCACTGTCGGACTACCGGCACCCGCCGCCTACCGAGGTTATCGTCGGCATTTCGATTACCGCCCCGCCGAGCCCTTTCTGCCCGGACAGATAGGCGGTGGAACACGCTACGACGAGTTCGACGGCACTTAGGGGTAGCCACGCGGAACTCCGCATAAGTCTCGCTTTTACCGCATTACAGAAAGCCGTACTTTTCAGTAGTGATGGCATTAAATGTAGTTTCCTTCTATATATAGGGACTGTGAGGTTCTGACTGGAATCGACGATGGACGTGGCGTAAGCGTTATCGGCATGACACCAGTCTGTTGGCGGCAGGACTGTCGATTCGACCACCGGCAACACGCCGCTCATTGAGGTTATCGCGTCGGCATTTCACTACCGGTGCCGAGTTCCCGCAGTTTCTTTCTGCCCTTCTTCGGACAGATAGGCGGTGGAACACGCTACGACGAGTTCGACGGCACTCAGGGTAGCCACGCGGAACTCTCCCGCATGCGTTTCGCCTTCCCTACCGCACATGAAAAGCCGTACTTTTGAGTAGTGATGGCATTAAATGTAGTTTCCTTCTATATATATAGGGACTGGTGAGCTTGACTGGAATCGACGATGGACGTGGCGTAAGCGTTATCGGCATGTCAGCAGGCTGTTGGCGGCAGGACTGTCGATTCGACTACCGGCACCGCCGCCTACCGAGGTTATCGTCGGCATTTCGATTACCGGCTCCCGCCGAGTTCCCAGTTTCTTTCTGCCCTTCGGACAGATAGGCGGTGGAACACGCTTCGACGAGTTCGACGGTACCAGGGTATTTCCACGCGCGAACTCTCCCGCACCCGCCAAACTCTCGCCTTTACCGCACATAGAAAAGCCGTACTTTTGAGTAGTGATGGCATTAAAGTGCGCGCTTTTCCTTCTATATATAGGGGACTGGTGAGCTTGACTGGAATGGACGATGGACGTAGCGTAAGCGTTATCGGCATGTCAGCAGTCTGTTGGCGGCAGGACTGTCGATTCGGCACACCGGCACCCGCCGCCTACCGAGGTTATCGTCGGCATTTCGATTACCGGCTCCCGCCGAGTTCCCGCAGTTTCTTTCTGCCCTTCGGACAGATTGGCCGTGGAACGCGCTACGACGAGTTCGACGGTACTTCGGGTACCCACGCGGAACTCTCCCGCATAAGCTCTCGCCTTTTACCGCACATAGAAAAGCCGTACTTTTGAGTAGTGATGGCATTAAATGTAGTTTCCTTCTATATATATAGGGGACTGGTGAGGCTTGAGCTGGAATCGACGATGGACGTGGCGTAAGCGTTATCGGCATGGCACCAGTCTGTTGGCGGCAGGACTGTCGATTCGACTACCGGCGGCGCCGCCTACCGAGGGTTATCGTCGGCATTTCGATTACCGGCTCCCGCCGAGTTCCACCAGTTTCTTTCTGCCCTTCGGACAGATAGGCGGTGGAACACGCTACGACGAGTTCGACGGTACTTTAGGGTAGCCACGCGGAACTCTCCCGCATAAGCTCTCGCCTTTTACCGCACATAGAAAAGCCGTACTTTTGAGTAGTGATGGCATTAAATGTAGTTTCCTTCTATAGGGGACTGGTGAGCTTGAGGCTGGAATCGACGATGGACGTGGCGTAAGCGTTATCGGCATGTCAGCAGGCTGTTGGCGGCAGGACTGTCGATTCGACTACCGGCACGCCGCCTACCGAGGTTATCGTCGGCATTTCGATTACCGGCTCCCGCCGAGTTCCCACAGTTTTCTTTCTGCCCTTCGGACAGATTGGCGTTGGAACACGCTACGACGAGTTCGACGGTGCTTCGGGTACCCACGCGGAACTCTCCCGCATAAGCTCTCGCCTTTACCGCACATAGAAGAAGCCGTACTTTTGGTAGTGATGGCATTAAATGTAGTTTCCTTCTATATATATAGGGACTGGTGAAACTTGACTGGAATCGACGATGGACGTGGCGTAAGCGTTATCGGCATGTCAGCAGGCTGTTGGCGGCAGGACTGTCGATTCGACTACCGACACCGCCGCCTACCGAGGTTATCGTCGGCATTTCGATTACCGGCTCCCGCCGAGTTCCACAGTTTCTTTCTGCCCTTCGGACAGATAGGCGGTGGAACACGCTACGACGAGTTCGACGGTACTTAGGGTAGCCACGCGGAACTCTCCCGCATAAGCTCTCGCCTTTACCGCACATAGAAAAGCCGTACTTTTGAGTAGTGATGGCATTAAATGTAGTTTCCTTCTATATATATGGGGACTGGTGAGGCTTGACTGGAATCGACGATGGACGTGGCGTAAGCGTTATCGGCATGTCAGCAGGCTGTTGGCGGCAGGACTGTCGATTCGACTACCGGCACCCGCCGCCTACCGAGGTTATCGTCGGCATTTCGATTACCGGCTCCCGCCGAGTTCCCGCAGTTTCTTTCTGCCCTTCGGACAGATTGGCGGTGGAACACGCTACGACGAGTTCGACGGCACTTCCGGGTACCCACGCGGAACTCTCCCGCATAAGCTCTCGCCTTTTACCGCACATAGAAAAGCCGTACTTTTGAGTAGTGATGGCATTAAATGTAGTTTCCTTCTATATATATGGGGACTGGTGAGGCTTGACTGGAATCGACGATGGACGTGGCGTAAGCGTTATCGGCATGACAGCAGTCTGTTGGCGGCAGGACTGTCGATTCGACTACCGGCACCCGCCGCCTACCGAGGTTATCGTCGGCATTTCGATTACCGGCTCCCGCCGAGTTCCCGCAGTTTCTTTCTGCCCTTCGGACAGATGGGCGGTGGAACACGCTACGACGAGTTCGACGGTAACCGTGCGAAGTAGTGATAGCATGGGTATCGACCACCAGCGCCGCCAACTCTCCCGCATAAGCTCTCGACAGTTCGACGGTTTTACCGCACATAGAACATAGCCGTACTTTTGAGTAGTGATGGCATTAAATGTAGTTTCCTTCTATATATAGGGGACTGGTGAGCTTGACTGGAATCGACGATGGACGTGGCGTAAGCGTTATCGGCATGTCAGCAGGCTGTTGGCGGCAGGGACTGTCGATTCGACTACCGGCACCCGCCGCCTACCGGGTTATCGTCGGCATTTCGATTACCGGCTCCCGCCGAGTTCCCGCAGTTTCTTTCTGCCCTTCGGACAGATTGGCCGTGGAACACGCTACGACGAGTTCGACGGTACTTCCAGGTACCCACGCGGAACTCTCCCGCATAAGCTCTCGCCTTTTACCGCACATAGAAAAGCCGTACTTTTGAGTAGTGATGGCATTAAATGTAGTTTCCTTCTATATATATAGGGGACTGGTGAGGCTTGACTGGAATCGACGATGGACGTGGCGTAAGCGTTATCGGCATGACACCAGTCTGTTGGCGGCAGGACTGTCGATTCGACTACCGGCACCCGCCGCCTACCGAGGTTATCGTCGGCATTTCGATTACCGGCTCCCGCCGAGTTCCCGCAGTTTCTTTCTGCCCTTCGGACAGATGGGCGGTGGAACACGCTACGACGAGTTCGACGGCACTTCAGGTACCACGCGGAACTCTCCCGCATAAGCTCTCGCCTTTTACCGCACATAGAAAAGCCGTACTTTTGAGTAGTGATGGCATTAAATGTAGTTTCCTTCTATATATAAAGGGGACTGGTGAGCTTGACTGGAATCGACGATGGACGTGGCGTAAGCGTTATCGGCATGACACCAGGCTGTTGGCGGCAGGACTGTCGATTCGACTACCGGCACCCGCCGCCTACCGAGGTTATCGTCGGCATTTCGATTACCGGCTCCCGCCGAGTTCCGCAGTTTCTTTCTGCCCTTCGGACAGATTGGCGGTGGAACACGCTACGACGAGTTCGACGGCACTTAGGGTACGCACGCGGAACTCTCCCGCATAAGCTCTCGCCTTTTACCGCACATAGAAAAGCCGTACTTTTGAGTAGTGATGGCATTAAATGTAGTTTCCTTCTATATATGGGGACTGGTGAGGCTTGACTGGAATCGACGATGGACGTGGCGTAAGCGTTATCGGCATGACACGCAGGCTGTTGGCGGCAGGACTGTCGATTCGACTACCGGCACCCGCCGCCTACCGAGGTTATCGTCGGCATTTCGATTACCGGCTCCCGCCGAGTTCCACCAGTTTCTTTCTGCCCTTCGGACAGATTGGCGGTGGAACACGCTACGACGAGTTCGACGGTACTTCAGGGTACGCACGCGGAACTCTCCCGCATAAGCTCTCGCCTTTTACCGCACATAAAAAAGCCGTACTTTTGAGTAGTGATGGCATTAAATGTAGTTTCCTTCTATATATAGGGGACTGGTGAGGAGCTTGACTGGAATCGACGATGGACGTGGCGTAAGCGTTATCGGCATGTCAGCAGGCTGTTGGCGGCAGGACTGTCGATTCGACTACCGGCACCCGCCGCCTACCGAGGTTATCGTCGGCATTTCGATTACCGGCTCCCGCCGAGTTCCCGCAGTTTCTTTCTGCCCTTCGGACAGATTGGCCGTGGAACACGCTACGACGAGTTCGACGGCACTTCGGGTACCACGCGGAACTCTCCCGCATAAGCTCTCGCCTTTTACCGCACATAGAAAAGCCGTACTTTTGAGTAGTGATGGCATTAAATGTAGTTTCCTTCTATATATATAGGGGACTGGTGAGGCTTGACTGGAATCGACGATGGACGTGGCGTAAGCGTTATCGGCATGTCAGCAGGCTGTTGGCGGCAGGACTGTCGATTCGACTACCGGCACCCGCCGCCTACCGAGGTTATCGTCGGCATTTCGATTACCGGCTCCCGCCGAGTTCCCGCAGTTTCTTTCTGCCCTTCGGACAGATAGGCGGTGGAACACGCTACGACGAGTTCGACGGCACTTCCAGGTAGCCACGCGGAACTCTCCCGCATAAGCTCTCGCCTTTTACCGCACATAGAAAAGCCGTACTTTTGAGTAGTGATGGCATTAAATGTAGTTTCCTTCTATATATATGGGGACTGGTGAGGCTTGACTGGAATCGACGATGGACGTGGCGTAAGCGTTATCGGCATGTTCACCAGTCTGTTGGCGGCAGGACTGTCGATTCGACTACCGGCACCCGCCGCCTACCGAGGTTATCGTCGGCATTTCGATTACCGGCTCCCGCCGAGTTCCCGCAGTTTCTTTCTGCCCTTCGGACAGATTGGCGGTGGAACACGCTACGACGAGTTCGACGGCACTTCAGGGGTAGCGAACGGAACTCTCCCGCATAAGCTCTCGCCTTTTACCGCACATAGAAAAGCCGTACTTTTGAGTAGTGATGGCATTAAATGTAGTTTCCTTCTATATATATAGGGGACTGGTGAGGCTTGACTGGAATCGACGATGGACGTAGCGTAAGAAATTATCGGCATGACACCAGTGATCCAAAGACGACATGGATGTGTCGATTCGACTACCGTGCAATTTGCCGCCTACCGATGTTATCGTCGGCATTTCGATTACCGGCTCCCGCCGTTGTTCCACAGCGTTCTTTCTGCCCTTCGGACAGATGGCGGTGGAACACGCTACGACCAGTTCGACGGCAACTCAGGTACCCGACGCGGAACTCATGCATAAGCTCTCGCCTTTTACCGCACATAGAAATGCCGTACTAATGAGTTCTGATGGCATTAAATGTAGTTTCCTTCTATATATATAGGGGACTGGTGAGTCTTGACTGAATCGACGATGGACGTGGCGTACGCGTTATCGGCATGACACTGTCTGGCGGTATAGACTGTCGATTCCAATGGCCTCGGCCTGGATGGAGGAGATTCGGATTTGATCACGCGGTGACGTAGTTCGCCGGGTTCAGGCGGACAGTTAAAACGTTAGTTTTTAGCGTTCATTTACGGTACTTTTTCACTCAAAACTGAGGACCAATTTGACCTTACTCAGGGTTCGCGATGCGGAACTTGCCCGCATAGGCTCTCGCCTTTTACCGCACTTTCAAGAAGCCGTACTAATGGGTTCTGATGGCATTAAATGTAGTTTCCTTCTATATATAGGAGCATAGTCTGTCTGAGACGGACTTCAAAGGGAGGAACAGCTTTAAGAAATTTTCTTCCATATAGGTGATGCCAGAGACGGCATGGATGTGGGAGCAGGTTCGGTGAAATTTGGAAAGTGGGAGGAAATGGCAAAATCAGTTTGATAGTTAGAAACGTTGTTTTCAGCGTTCATTTTCACCACTTTTTCACTCAAAACTGAGGACAATTTGACGCAACTCAGGGTTGCGATGCGGAACTGCCACGCATAAGGCTCTCGCTCGTTTACCGCACTTTCAAATGCCGTACTAATGGGTTCTGATGGCATTAAATGTAGTTTCCTTCTATATATAGGGGGCATAGTCTGTCTGAGACGGACCTGAAAGGGAGGTACGACTTTAAGAAATTTTCTCCCGTATAGAGTGATGCAAGACAGCATGGATGTGAGGAGAGTTCGGTGAAATTTGAAGGGAGTGGAGGGGCAAAATCAGTTTGATAGTTAGAAACGTTGTTTTCAGCGTTCATTTTCACCAAAGGGCTTTCACTCAAAACTGAGGACCAATTTGACGCAACTCAGGGTTGCGATGCAGGTTTACCCGCATAGGCTCTCGCCTTTTACCGCACTTTTCAAAAGCCGTACTAATGGGTTCTGATGGCATTAAATGTAGTTTCCTTCTATATAGGGAGCATAGTCTGTCTGAGACGGACTTGAAAGGGAGGACGGCTTTAGAAATTTTCTCCCGTATAGAGTGATGCAAGACGGCATGGATGTGAGGCAGAGTTGATTGAAATTTGGAAGGTCGGAGGAAATGGCAAAATCAGTTTGATAGTTAGAAACGTTGTTTTTCAGCGTTCATTTTCACCACTTTTCCTCAAAACTGAGGACCAATTTGACGCAACTCAGGGTAGCGATGCGGAACTATTCCGCATGGTCCCTCGCCTTTTACCGCACTTTGAAATGCCGTACTAATGGGTTCTGATGGCATTAAATGTAGTTTCCTTCTATATATAGGGGGGCATGAGTCTGTCTGAGACAGGATTGTAACATTGTGTTAAGCGTCCTCTCACCTTTTAGCCCGGCGTGCCGGGACCTGTGGGCTGGTCACGGCCCGTTTCCACACAGGTGGTGAGTACTAGCGAAAACGACTACCGATAGTGTTAAGAAATGGCCGAACAAAGGAATGTAAGAGGCGAGAGATATGAATGAACGAGCACGTAATGGTGGATTGAAACAATATATTGGACGAAAGAATGTTGCGAAGTGATGTTTTCAGGAGCACTGTGCGGCGTTTTCCTAGTAAGTTTGTTGATTTCTACCCGTCTCATTGGATTCGGCACCACCTGTAACGGTGGTTTTGACGTGCCTCGGTGGAAGAGGTTACTGTCGTAAAATATATGGGTAGCTGTTTCCCACGTTCCCTCTCGGTCGTGCGGGGATAAAAGCAGTACGTGCGTTCGACCGCACGCTACGAGTAATCCGAGCGATTAGCCGGTCTCAGTCAAGAACACACGGGATGCTGGACCCGCAGCGTGCTCTGCACGAGTCGTTGAATTTCAGCTTGTCAAACCAAGGGTCCGAGCGGCCCTTCCCTTTCACAGGGCATGTTATTTACGGTGACTGTTTCCCTTTCTCTGTTTGAGCGGGGATAAAAGCAGTACGTTGGTTCGACCACTTACGTGTTAATCAGAGCGATTAGCCGGTCTCAGTCAGAGACACACGGGATGCTGGACCCGCAGCGTGCTCTGCACGAGTCGTTGAATTTCAGCATGTCAAACCAAGGGTCCGAGCGGCTTCCCTTTCACGGGGCAATCAGTCAATACGGTGACTGTTTCCCTTTCCCTCTCGGTCGAGCAGGGATAAAAGCAGTACGTGCGTTCGACCTGCACCCCTGCGAGTTAATCCGAGCGATTAGCCGGTCTCAGTCAGAGACACACGGGATGCTGGACCCGCAGCGTGCTCTGCACAGAGCCGTTGAATTTCAGCATGTCAAACCAAGGGTCCGAACTGGCTCTTCCCTTTCGCAGGGCAAGTCAATAACGGTGACTGTTTCCCTTTCCCTCTCGGTCGAGCGGGGATAAAAGCAGTACGTGCGTTCGACCGCGCTTACGTGTTAATCCGAGCGATTGGCCGGTCTCAGTCAGAGACACACGGGATGCTGGACCCGCAGCGTGCTCTGCACGAGCCGTTGAATTTCAGCATGTCAAACCAAAGGGTCCGAGCGGCTCTTCCCTTTCACGGGGCAAGTCAATAACGGTGACTGTTTTTCCTCTCCTCTCCGAGCAGGGATAAAAGCAGTACGTGCGTTCGACCGCACGCCCTACAGGTTAATCCGAGCGGTAAGCCGGTCTCAGTCAGAGACTCACACGGATGCGGACCCGCAGCGTGCTCTGCACGTTAATTTCGCAGTGGCCCTGAGCTGTTTCCCTTTTCCCTCTCGTTCAGGCAGGGATAAAGCAGTATACGTTACTGGCCGCACGCCTACGGAGGTGAGCGATTAGCCGGTCTCAGTCAGAGACACACAGATGCTGGACCCGCAGCGTGCCAGAGCCACGGGTTCGGCATGTCCAGCTTCATGGGTCGAGCGGCTCTTCCCTTTGCGAGGGCATTAAATATGGTGACTGTTCCCTTTCCTCCGGTCGAGCGAGGGGATAAAGCAGTACGCGTTCGACCACGCCTACGAGTTAATCGAGCGATTAGCCGGTCTCAGTCAGAGACACGGGATGCTGGACCCTTTCCCTCAGCAGCGTGCTCTGCACGAGTCGTTCATAAAGAATTTCAGCTTGTCAAACCAAGGGTCCAGCGGCTCTTCCCTTTCACGGGGCACGTTATGTTTCGGTGACTGTTTCGGCGATTAGCCGGTCTCAGTCAGAGACACACGGATGCTGGACCCAGCGTGCACGAGCCGTTGAATTTCAGCATGTCAAACCAAGGGTCCGAGCGGCTTTCTCGGTTTTCCCTCCGAGCGGCAGTACGGATAAGTCAGAACACACGGGATGCTGGACCCGCAGCGTGCTCTGCACGAGTCGTTGAATTTCAGCTTGTCAAACCAAGGGTCGAGCGGCCCTTCCCTTTCACGGGCATGTCATACGGTGACTGTTCCCTTTCCTCTCGGTCCGAGCGGGGATAAACAGTCCGCACGCCTACGAGTTAATCCGAGCGATTAGCCGGTCTCAGTCAGAGAACACGGGATGCTGGACCCGCAGCGATCGTTGAATCAGCATGTCAAACGGTCTGTTCAGCGTCGTGCGTTCGAGACTCAGTCAGAGACACGGGATGCTGGACCCGCAGCGTGCTCTGCACGAGTCGTTGAATTTCAGCATTGTCAAACCAAGGGTCCGAGCGGCCCTTCCCTTTCACGGGGCACGTCAATACACGGTGACTGTTTCCCTTTTCCCTCTCGGTCCGAGCGGGGATAAAAGCAGTACGTGCGTTCGACCGCACCCTACGAGTTAATCCGAGCGATTAGCCAGTCTCATTCCCTTTCAAGAGACACACGGGATGCTGGACCCGCAGCGTGCTCTGCACGAGTCGTTGAATTTCAGCATGTCAAACCAAGGGTCCGAGCGGCTCTTCCCTTTCACGGGGCACGTCAACAACGGTGACTGTTTCCCTTCCCTCTCGGTCCGAGCGGGGATAAAGCAGTACGTGCGTTCGACCGCACGCCTACGAGTTAATCCGAGCGATTAGCCGGTCTCAGTCAGAGACACACGGGATGCTGGACCCGCAGCGTGCTCTGCACGAGTCGTTGAATTTCAGCTTGTCAAACCAAGGGTCCGAGCGGCCCTTCCCTTTCACGGGGCATGTTATTTACGGTGACTGTTTCCCTTTCCTCTCGTTCCGAGCGGGGATAAAAGCAGTACGTGCGTTCGACCGCACGCCTACGAGTTAATCCGAGCGATTAGCCGGTCTCAGTCAGAGACACACGGGATGCTGGACCTTCCCTTTCACGCAGCGTGCTCTGCACGAGTCGTTGAATTTCAGCATGTCAAACACAAGGGTGCTGGAGCGGCTCTTCCCTTTCACGGGGCATGTCAATAGGTGACTGTTTCCCTTTCCCTCTCGGTCCGAGCGGGGATAAAGCAGTACGTGCGTTCGACCGCACGCCTACGAGTTAATCCGAGCGATTAGCAGGTCTCAGTCAGAGACACACGGGATGCTGGACCCGCAGCGTGCTCTGCACGAGCCGTTGAATTTCAGCATGTCAAACCAAGGGTCCGAGCGGCTCTTCCCTTTCACGGGGCACGTGAACAACGGTGACTGTTTCCCTTTCCCTCTCGGTCCGGCGGGGATCCGAGCGGGGATAAAAGCAGTACGTGCGTTCGACCGCACGCCTACGCACGATTAAATGTTTAATCCGAGCGATTAGCCGGTCTCAGTCAGAGAAACCACACGGGATGCTGGACCCGCAGCGTGCTTCGACCGCACGCCCAGTTAATCCGCACGAGTCAGAGACCGTTGAATTTCAGCATGTCAAACCAAGGGTCCGAGCGGCTCTTCCCTTTACACGGGCATGTCAATAACGGTGACTGTTTCCTTTCCCTCTCGGTCCGAGCGGGGATAAAAGCAGTACGTGACGCACCACGGTTATCCGGCGATTAGCGGTCTCAGTCAGAGACACGGGATGCTGGACCCGCAGCGTGCTCTGCACGAGTCGTTGAATTTCAGCATGTCAAACCAAGGTCCGAGCGGCTCTTCCCTTTCACGGGCATGTCACGGTGACTGCCCTTCCTCTCGGTCCGAGCGGGGATAAAAGCAGTACGTGCGTTCGACCGCACGCCTACGTGTTAATCCGAGCGATTAGCCGGTCTCAGTCAGAGACACACGGGATGCTGGACCCGCAGCGTGCTCTGCACGAGTCGTTGAATTTCAGCATGTCAAACCAAGGGTCGAGCGGCCCTTCTTTCACGGGCATGTTATTTACGGTGACTGTTTCCCTTTCCCTCTCGGTCCGAGCGGGGATAAAAGCAGTACGTGCGTTCGACTGCTACGAGTTAATCCGAGCGATTAGCCGGTCTCAGTCAGAGACACACGGGATGCTGGACCCGCAGCGTGCTCTGCACGAGCCGTTGAATTTCAGCATGTCAAACCAAGGGTCGAGCGGCTCTTCCCTTTCACGGGGCACGTGAACAGCGGTGACTGTTTCCCTCTCTCCCTCTCGTGTCCGCACCCTACGAGTTAATCCGGGGATAAACACACGCAGTACGTGCCGTTGAATTTCGACCGCACCACGTACGGTGACTTAATCGTGCGTTCGAGCGATTAGCCGGTCTCAGTCAGAGACACACGGGATGCTGGACCCGCAGCGTGCTCTGCACGAGCCGTTGAATTTCAGCATGTCAAACCAAGGGTCCGAGCGGCTCTTCCCTTTCACGGGGCACGTGAACAACGGTGACTGTTTCCCTTTCCCTCTCGGTCCGAGCGGGGATAAAAGCAGTACGTGCGTTCGACCGCACGCCTACGAGTTAATCCGAGCGATTAGCCGGTCTCAGTCAGAGACACAAGGGATGCTGGACCCGCAGCGTGCTCTGCACGAGCCGTTGAATTTCAGCTTGTCAAACCAAGGGTCCGAGCGGCCCTTCCCTTTCACGGGGCACGTCAATAACGGTGACTGTTTCCCTTTCCCTCTCGGTCCGAGCGGGGATAAAAGCAGTACGTGCGTTCGACCGCACGCGTACGAGTTAATCCGAGCGATTAACGATTGTCTTTTGTTACGAAAGACGTTCTGTTCCCCACTGCTGATGCGACGAGGTTTCGGGTAACCATGCCGAGACATCGGAATATGCATCATTTTCGATATAAGAACTTAGTGTGGGTTGAGCTGTCCTCCGAAGGTCGGTTCTTCCTGATACGCCCTAGTTTGTTTCGTTTTATCGGAACTGTTGTTTTGGAGAACTCGTTACTCTAGAGTGTGTAAGAGGTCTGTCTCGTGATTGGTGACACAGAAGTAGACAGAGAGACGGCAGGCGTGTATCTAGCCACGCGTCTGCCGATTCGAGAGTGGTGTTTCTACTCGCCGTTGGGCGGGTGGCTTGCACCGAACGAGAAAAGATACCTGGTTGATCCTGCCAGTAGTCATATGCTTGTCTCAAAGATTAAGCCATGCATGTCTAAGTACATGCCGAAATAAGGTGAAACCGCGAATGGCTCATTATCCAGCCGTTGTTCCTTAGATCGTACTTTCCTACTTGGATAACTGTGGTAATTCTAGAGCTAATACATGCAAAAAGCTCCGACCTCACGGGACGAGGCGCATTTATTAGACCAAGACCAATCGGACCTCGGTCCGCAAATGATGGTGACTCTGGATAACTTTTGGCTGATCGCACGTTCTAGCACCGGCGACGCATCTTTCAAGTCTCTGCCTTATCAACTGTCGATGGTAGGTTATGCGCCTACCATGGTCGTAACTGGGTAACGGGGAATCAGGGTTCGATTCCGGAGGGAGCCTGAGAAACGGCTACCACATCCAAGGAAGGCAGCAGGCGCGCAAATTACCCACTCCCAGAACGGGGAAAAAAATAACGAAAAATAACGATACGGGACTCTATCGAGGCCCCGTAATTGGAATGAGTACACTCTAAATCCTTTGAGGAGGATCTATTGGAGGGCAAGTCTGGTGCCAGCAGCCGCGGTAATTCCAGCTCCAATAGCGTATATTAAAGTTGTTGCGGTTAAAAGCTCGTAGTTGGATCTCAGTTCTAGACAGGGGTCCGCTTTGGCGGTTACTTCCTGGCCTAAACATCCTGCCGGTTTCCCTCGGTGCCCTGATTGAGTGTCTTGGGTGGCCGGCAAGTTTACTGAAAAAAATTAGGGTGCTCAAAGCAGGCGAAACGCCTGAATAATGGTGCATGGAATAATGGAATAGGACCTCGGTTCTATTTTGTTGGTTTTCGGAACACGAGGTAATGATTAAGAGGGACAGACGGGGGCATTCGTATTGCGACGCTAGAGGTGAAATTCTTGGACCGTCGCAAGACGAACTACTGCGAAAGCATTTGCCAAGAATGTTTTCATTAATCAAGAACGAAAGTTAGAGGTTCGAGAAGGCGATCAGATACCGCCCTAGTTCTAACCATAAACGATGCCAACCAGCGATCCGCCTGAGTTCCTCAAACGACTCGGCGGGCAGCTTCCGGGAAACCAAAGTGTTTGGGTTCCGGGGGAAGTATGGTTGCAAAGCTGAAACTTAAAGGAATTGACGGAAGGGCACCACCAGGAGTGGAGCCTGCGGCTTAATTTGACTCAACACGGGGAAACTCACCCGGCGGACACTGGAAGGATTGACAGATTAAGAGCTCTTTCTTGATTCAGTGGGTGGTGGTGCATGGCCGTTCTTAGTTGGTGGAGCGATTTGTCTGGTTAATTCCGATAACGAACGAGACTCTAGCCTATTAAATAGACGACTGATCACACGTGTCGGTCGATCTTCTTAGAGGGACAAGCGGCGTTTAGCCGCACGAGACAGAACAATAACAGGTCTGTGATGCCCTTAGATGTCCGGGGCCGCACGCGCGCTACACTGAAGGAATCAGCGTGTGATTGCCCCTGTCCGGTAGGACTGGGTAACCCGTTGAACCTCCTTCGTGATAGGGATAGGGGCTTGTAATTATTCCCCTTGAACGAGGAATTCCCAGTAAGCACGAGTCATCAGCTCGTGTTGATTACGTCCCTGCCCTTTGTACACACCGCCCGTCGCTACTACCGATTGAATGATTTGGTGAGGTCTTCGGACTGGCTGCTGGAGCGGCTTTCGGGTCGCGCCTGTGTGCCGGAAAGATGACCAAACTTGATCATTTAGAGGA
Source organism: Tachypleus tridentatus (assembly GCF_004210375.1). NCBI lineage: Eukaryota > Metazoa > Arthropoda > Merostomata > Xiphosura > Limulidae > Tachypleus > Tachypleus tridentatus. The sequence continues at coordinate 64,365,691 of NW_027467782.1, read as the reverse complement.
AGTAAAATCGTAACAAGGTTTCCGTAGGTGAACCTGCGGAAGGATCATTATCGGGGATGTAGAGAGTGCCCAGCTCGGCCCGTCTTGCCGGCAGGGATCCCCACTCAAACAAAGACTCTCTCTGAACAATACCCGGGAGACCGCCGGACCGTCCGCGCGGGGGGTCCGCGTAGCACATGGTTAATACGTGTGTTTGGTCTCGCCGCGGTGGCTCTCCGCATCCAGTGGGATGAGAGCTAGAACGTTCAGGTACCTATATGCTCGCGTCAGGTGAACACGGGATGCTGGACCCGCAGCGTGCTCTGCACGAGTCGTTGAATTTCAGCTTGTCAAACCAAGGGTCCGAGCGGCCCTTCCCTTTCACGGGGCATGTTATTTACGGTGACTGTTTCCCTTTCCCTCTCGGTCCGAGCGGGGATAAAGCAGTACGTGCGTTCGACCGCACGCCTACGAGTTAATCCGAGCGATTAGCCGGTCTCAGTCAGAGACACACGGGATGCTGGACCCGCAGCGTGCTCTGCACGAGTCGTTGAATTTCAGCATGTCAAACCAAGGGTCCGAGCGGCTCTTCCCTTTCACGGGGCACGTGAATTTACGGTGACTGTTTCCCTTTCCCTCTCGGTCCGAGCGGGGATAAAAGCAGTACGTGCGTTCGACCGCACGCCTACGAGTTAATCCGAGCGATTAGCCGGTCTCAGTCAGAGACACACGGGATGCTGGACCCGCAGCGTGCTCTGCACGAGTCGTTGAATTTCAGCTTGTCAAACCAAGGGTCCGAGCGGCCCTTCCCTTTCACGGGGCATGTTATTTACGGTGACTGTTTCCCTTTCCCTCTCGGTCCGAGCGGGGATAAAAGCAGTACGTGCGTTCGACCGCACGCCTACGAGTTAATCCGAGCGATTAGCCGGTCTCAGTCAGAGACACACGGGATGCTGGACCCGCAGCGTGCTCTGCACGAGTCGTTGAATTTCAGCATGTCAAACCAAGGGTCCGAGCGGCTCTTCCCTTTCACGGGGCACGTCAATAACGGTGACTGTTTCCCTTTCCCTCTCGGTCCGAGCGGGGATAAAAGCAGTACGTGCGTTCGACCGCACGCCTACGAGTTAATCCGAGCGATTAGCCGGTCTCAGTCAGAGACACACGGGATGCTGGACCCGCAGCGTGCTCTGCACGAGCCGTTGAATTTCAGCATGTCAAACCAAGGGTCCGAGCGGCTCTTCCCTTTCACGGGGCACGTGAACAACGGTGACTGTTTCCCTTTCCCTCTCGGTCCGAGCGGGGATAAAAGCAGTACGTGCGTTCGACCGCACCCCTACGTGTTAATCCGAGCGATTAGCCGGTCTCAGTCAGAGACACACGGGATGCTGGACCCGCAGCGTGCTCTGCACGAGCCGTTGAATTTCAGCATGTCAAACCAAGGGTCCGAGCGGCTCTTCCCTTTCACGGGGCACGTGAACAACGGTGACTGTTTCCCTTTCCCTCTCGGTCCGAGCGGGGATAAAAGCAGTACGTGCGTTCGACCGCACGCCTACGAGTTAATCCGAGCGATTAGCCGGTCTCAGTCAGAGACACACGGGATGCTGGACCCGCAGCGTGCTCTGCACGAGTCGTTGAATTTCAGCTTGTCAAACCAAGGGTCCGAGCGGCCCTTCCCTTTCACGGGGCATGTTATTTACGGTGACTGTTTCCCTTTCCCTCTCGGTCCGAGCGGGGATAAAAGCAGTACGTGCGTTCGACCGCACGGCTACGAGTTAATCCGAGCGATTAGCCAGTCTCATTAAGAGACACACGGGATGCTGGACCCGCAGCGTGCTCTGCACGAGCCGTTGAATTTCAGCATGTCAAACCAAGGGTCCGAGCGGCTCTTCCCTTTCACGGGGCACGTGAACAACGGTGACTGTTTCCCTTTCCCTCTCTGTCCGAGTGGGGATAAAAGCAGTACGTGCGTTCGACCGCACCCCTACGTGTTAATCCGAGCGATTAGCCGGTCTCAGTCAGAGACACACGGGATGCTGGACCCGCAGCGTGCTCTGCACGAGCCGTTGAATTTCAGCATGTCAAACCAAGGGTCCGAGCGGCTCTTCCCTTTCACGGGGCACGTGAACAACGGTGACTGTTTCCCTATCCCTCTCGGTCCGAGCGGGGATAAAAGCAGTACGTGCGTTCGACCGCACGCCTACGAGTTAATCCGAGCGATTAGCCGGTCTCAGTCAGAGACACAAGGGATGCTGGACCCGCAGCGTGCTCTGCACGAGCCGTTGAATTTCAGCTTGTCAAACCAAGGGTCCGAGCGCCCCTTCCCTTTCACGGGGCACGTCAATAACGGTGACTGTTTCCCTTTCCCTCTCGGTCCGAGCGGGGATAAAAGCAGTACGTGCGTTCGACCGCACGCGTACGAGTTAATCCGAGCGATTAACGATTGTCTTTGTTACGAAAGACGTTCTGTTCCCACTGCTGATGCGACGAGTTTCGGGTAACCATGCCGAGACATCGGAATATGCATCATTTTCGATATAGCTTAGTGTGGGTTGAGCTGTCCTCCGAAGGTCGGTTCTTCCTGATACGCCCTAGTTTGTTTCGTTTTATCGGAACTGTTGTTTTGGAGAACTCGTACTCTAGAGTGTGTAAGAGGTCTGTCTCGTGATTGGTGACACGAAGTAGACAGAGAACGGCAGGCGTGTATCTAGCCACGCGTCTGCCGATTCGAGAGTGGTGTTTCTACTCGCCGTTGGAGCGGGTGGCTTGCACCGAACGAGAAAAGATACCTGGTTGATCCTGCCAGTAGTCATATGCTTGTCTCAAAGATTAAGCCATGCATGTCTAAGTACATGCCGAAATAAGGTGAAACCGCGAATGGCTCATTATCCAGCCGTTGTTCCTTAGATCGTACTTTCCTACTTGGATAACTGTGGTAATTCTAGAGCTAATACATGCAACAAAGCTCCGACCTCACGGGACGAGCGCATTTATTAGACCAAGACCAATCGGACCTCGGTCCGCAAATGATGGTGACTCTGGATAACTTTTGGCTGATCGCACGGTCTAGCACCGGCGACGCATCTTTCAAGTGTCTGCCTTATCAACTGTCGATGGTAGGTTATGCGCCTACCATGGTCGTAACGGGTAACGGGGAATCAGGGTTCGATTCCGGAGAGGGAGCCTGAGAAACGGCTACCACATCCAAGGAAGGCAGCAGGCGCGCAAATTACCCACTCCCAGAACGGGGAGGTAGTGACGAAAAATAACGATACGGGACTCTATCGAGGCCCCGTAATTGGAATGAGTACACTCTAAATCCTTTAACGAGGATCTATTGGAGGGCAAGTCTGGTGCCAGCAGCCGCGGTAATTCCAGCTCCAATAGCGTATATTAAAGTTGTTGCGGTTAAAAAGCTCGTAGTTGGATCTCAGTTCTAGACAGGGGGTCCGCTTTGGCGGTTACTTCCTGGCCTAAACATCCTGCCGGTTTTCCCTCGGTGCCCTTGATTGAGTGTCTTGGGTGGCCGGCAAGTTTACTTTGAAAAAATTAGAGTGCTCAAAGCAGGCGAAACGCCTGAATAATGGTGCATGGAATAATGGAATAGGACCTCGGTTCTATTTTGTTGGTTTTCGGAACACGAGGTAATGATTAAGAGGGACAGACGGGGGCATTCGTATTGCGACGCTAGAGGTGAAATTCTTGGACCGTCGCAAGACGAACTACTGCGAAAGCATTTGCCAAGAATGTTTTCATTAATCAAGAACGAAAGTTAGAGGTTCGAAGGCGATCAGATACCGCCCTAGTTCTAACCATAAACGATGCCAACCAGCGATCCGCCTGAGTTCCTCAAACGACTCGGCGGGCAGCTTCCGGGAAACCAAAGTGTTTGGGTTCCGGGGGAAGTATGGTTGCAAAGCTGAAACTTAAAGGAATTGACGGAAGGGCACCACCAGGAGTGGAGCCTGCGGCTTAATTTGACTCAACACGGGGAAACTCACCCGGCCCGGACACTGGAAGGATTGACAGATTAAGAGCTCTTTCTTGATTCAGTGGGTGGTGGTGCATGGCCGTTCTTAGTTGGTGGAGCGATTTGTCTGGTTAATTCCGATAACGAACGAGACTCTAGCCTATTAAATAGACGACTGATCACACGTGTCGGTCGATCTTCTTAGAGGGACAAGCGGCGTTTAGCCGCACGAGACAGAGCAATAACAGGTCTGTGATGCCCTTAGATGTCCGGGGCCGCACGCGCTACACTGAAGGAATCAGCGTGTGATTGCCCCTGTCCGGTAGGACTGGGTAACCCGTTGAACCTCCTTCGTGATAGGGATAGGGGCTTGTAATTATTCCCCTGAACGAGGAATTCCCAGTAAGCACGAGTCATCAGCTCGTGTTGATTACGTCCCTGCCCTTTGTACACACCGCCCGTCGCTACTACCGATTGAATGATTTAGTGAGGTCTTCGGACTGGCTGCTGGAGCGGCTTTCGGGTCGCGCCTGTGTGCCGGAAAGATGACCAAACTTGATCATTTAGAGGAAGTAAAAGTCGTAACAAGGTTTCCGTAGGTGAACCTGCGGAAGGATCATTATCGGGGATGTAGAGAGTGCCCAGCTCGGCCCGTCTTGCCGGCAGGGATTCCCCACTCCAAACAAAGACTCTCTCTGAACAATACCCGGGAGACCGCCGGACCGTCCGCGAAAGGGGTCCGCGTAGCACATGGTTAATACGTGTGTTTGGTCTCGCCGCGGTGGCTCTCCCGCATCCAGTGGGATGAGAGCTAGAACGTTCAGGTACCTATATGCTCGCGTCAGGTGAACCCCGTAGCGGGTGTCCGAGCCACGGCGCTTGTGCTGACGCGAGGTGTAACCGTGTTTGGTCCTCTGCCCCGTCAGGGTAGGAAACGTAAGGGTTACGCGAGCACGCGGGCTCTGTTTCCTCGCGGGGACAAACTCGGCTGCTAGGTTTAATGAGGCCCCTTAGTCTTTAGAAGGGGCCCGCCTGCTTCATGTGATAAAGTCTCGAAACTGAAAATCCACCGTCGGCGGGTGGTGAGGAAATATTAAGGAGCCCCGAGCGGGGTTCCTTGTGGCAAACAGGAGAGGCTGCACGTCTCTCCATTTCCTCCAGTTCGAGAATGTGGTCTTTAATTGAAACAGGAATTGACGGAAAGATTCACGACTCTAAGCGGTGGATCACTCGGCTCGTGGGTCGATGAAGAACGCAGCTAGCTGCGAGACTTGGTGTGAATTGCAGGACACATTGAGCACTCATTTTCGAACGCACATTGCGGCTCCGGGTCACGCCCGGAGCCTCGCCTGTCTGAGGGTCGGAATACAGTCTCCTAGGCATGTTTGGTGAGAGCGGGCAGTCTCTCTTAAGCCAATCGGCCACATTGGTCTCGTCGGGGAGGCGGTAGTCGCAATCCCGTAGACCGAAAGTAAGTTTGAAAAGTGCCTGAATAGAACAACAGCTTCTCGCGAGCCGGGAAGCATCGGCAGGCCTGTCTGATTCTCTCCTTCTCCTCCACGTCAGGAGGCGTAGCGGGTACGTTGAACGCGGTTGCCCATGCAGTGCCGGAAGCACGAAGGAAGGAGGTGCAGTCGGACGATGTTGTCGACCTCAGATCAGACGAGAGTACCCGCTGAATTTAAGCATATAAATAAGCGGAGGAAAAGAAACCAAAAGGGATTCCCTTAGTAACGGCGAGCGAACGGGGAACAGCCCACCGCCGAATCCCGCGTCCTGTCGGGCGTATGGGAAATGTGGCGTTTGGGAGGTACTCTTCTGTCGACGGTTTCCGGTGCAAGTCCCCTGACTGGGGCTATACCCCGTAGCGGGTGCAAGGCCCATAGTTGCCGGTGCCGTCGGCGGAGGTCTCCTCTCTGGAGTCGGGTTGCTTGAGAGTGCAGCCCTAAGTGGGTGGTAAACTCCACCTAAGGCTAAATACGTCCACGAGACCGATAGTAAACAAGTACCGTGAGGGAAAGTTGAAAGAACTTTGAAGAGAGAGTTCAAGAGTACGTGAAACCGCTTAGAGGTAAACGGGTGGGCCCTCGAAAGCCGATGGCAGGGGGATTCAGCCGGTAAAGCGGAGAGGTAGCAGCGTTTCCGGACTCGAGCAGGACGGAGCTGCTTCTGAATGTCTGTTTTGCCGGCGCACTTTCCCCTGTCCGTAGGACGCCGCCACCGGTTGGGCGAGTCTGAAGAGTGCGGTCAGGAGGTCGGGCAAGGGAAGGTACCCTATGTCGGAGCTGCACGTTCCGTCGATGGCGTTACAGCCAGCCCGTCCGAACGGACGCGCCACCCAACCGAGGTTACTGTAGGCCCTGTGCGGGCCTGGCCGTGCCTTCCCGTAAAACGTGGAGCGGCATCTCGTCGGCAGTCGTCGACCCGAGACTAACCACCCAGCGCGTGGTTTGTGTAAGGTTGGCGGCGTTGGTCTGGCGAAGCTTCCGCGAGGAGGTGCTTACGGTCGGCGGCGAGTAGGTCGGTCACCCACCCGACCCGTCTTGAAACACGGACCAAGGAGTCTAACATGTGCGCAAGTCATTGGGTCTTGTACAGGCCCAAAGGCGCAATGAAAGTGAAGGTCGGCCGGGCTGCCGACTTCGTTGGGATCCTCGCCTTCGTCCG
>NW_027467782.1:64334078-64354078 GCF_004210375.1 Tachypleus tridentatus | reverse complement strand
ACTTTGAACTTTTCCAGTAAAATTATGTTCTGTTGATGTTTTGTTCGAAATTCTTGACCCAACTTTTGTTCTACGAAACATGCTCACCCTTTATGATACGTGACTGGGCGGTTCATTGTTACAAGCAATCCCACAGTTCCTCTGTGAAACAGTGGTTGGTGAGTGGTGATCACTTGGTACCTATCCTCTTTTCTTTCACTGCTAAATTATCGACGGCTATAGCAGATAGCCCTCGTGCAGTATAGAGCCAAATTCAAACAAACCGATACTCTCTTCAGACAAATATGATAAGATAATGAATTTTTCAAAGTTTTGCTCACTAAAATGGAGAAACTTTGGAATGATGTATCGAAGTTTGCATTCTGAAAGGAAGCACATTTCAAGATTTTCCTTTTTAACTTTAATTTTCAGAGTCACAGCATACAGACAACAGTTCGTTTACATATGGTCATATCAATATATTAGCAATCATTGTATCGAACGAAAATGATGTTTGACGATTAATTGTATAATTGTATTGAAGATGAAGAAATACTTTGATACAATAGAAGGGGACAGAGGTAAAGTTTTCAATATTTTACATATTCCATCTTCAGTATACAGAGCAAAATAGAAAGACGTAATTTCTAACTAACTAAATAAAATATATTGCTGAAATTACGATAATGTGAAACTAAAATACACGGAAAGTAAATTACTGACAATAAAACATGCTGTAAATATTTTAAAATGTGCTATTTGAATGAAGACTACATGATATTCGGTGTAGATTAAAGTTGTTTAATGTGGATGGTTTCTTTAAGTGCTAATTCCAGATCAGTGTTATCCATACAAACGATACTTATATTTTAATGTTCGTGTCCTGTTTCTTCACAGTTTTGCTTTATAAATGAAACCCATGACACGGGTCGTACGTCTAGGCGCAGCCGTTGCGAAAAGTGCACGAAAGGTTGGCGGCGGGACCTTCGATTCGTCGTCCCTAGAGGATACGGTCGGCATTTCGAACACCTGCTCCCGCCGAGTACACGCATTGGCCTCGGTACAAGTCGAACAGAGTCTCAGAGCATGTGCCAGCGATTGGGAAATTTAAACACCCGCGCCCGCCGCCTACCGACGGGGGAACCGATTTTCTCGATCTGTTTCGCGCGTGCGTGGTCCAACAGCAGCTTGCTCCAACGGGTCGGACGTCTAGACGCAGCCGTTGCGAAAAGTGCCCGAAAGGTTGGCGGCGGGACCTTCGATTCTTCGTCCCTAGAGGATACGGTCGGCATTTCGAACACCTGCTCCCGCCGAGTACACGCATTGGCCTCGGTACAAGTCGAACAGAGTCTCAGAGCATGTGCCAGCGATTGGGAAATTTAAACACCCGCGCCCGCCGCCTACCGACGGGGGAACCGATTTTCTCGGTCTGTTTCGCGCGTGCGTGTTCTAACAGCCGCTTGCTCCAACGGGTCGGACGTCTAGACGCAGCCGTTGCGAAAAGTGCCCGAAAGGTTGGCGGCGGGACCTTCGATTCGTCGTCCCTAGAGGATACGGTCGGCATTTCGAACACCTGCTCCCGCCGAGTACACGCATTGGCCTCGGTACAAGTCGAACAGAGTCTCAGAGCATGTGCCAGCGAGCGGGAAATTTAAACACCCGCACCCGCCGCCTACCGACGGGGGAACCCATTTTCTCGGCCTCTTTCGCGCGTGCGTGGTCGAACAGCAGCTTGCTCCAACGGGTCGGACGTCTAGACGCAGCCGTTGCAAAAGTGCCCGAAAGGTTGGCGGCGGGTCCTTCGATTCGTCGTCCCTAGAGGATGTGGACGGCATTTCGATCACCTGCTCCCGCCGAGTACACGCATTGGCCTCGGTACAAGTCGAACAGAGTCTCAGAGCATGTGCCAGCGATTGGGAAATTTAAACACCCGCGCCCGCCGCCTACCGACGGGGGAACCGATTTTCTCGGTCTGTTTCGCGCGTGCGTGGTCCAACAGCAGCTTGCTCCAACGGGTCGGACGTCTAGACGCAGCCGTTGCGAAAAGTGCCCGAAAGGTTGGCGGCGGGTCCTTCGATTCGTCGTCCCTAGAGGATACGGTCGGCATTTCGAACACCTGCTCCCGCCGAGTACACGCATTGGCCTCGGTACAAGTCGAACAGAGTCTCAGAGCATGTGACAGCGATTGGGAAATTTAAACACCCGCGCCCGCCGCCTACCGACGGGGGAACCGATTTTCTCGGTCTGTTTCGCGCGTGCGTGGTCCAACAGCAGCTTGCTCCAACGGGTCGGACGTCTAGACGCAGCCGTTGCGAAAAGTGCCCGAAAGGTTGGCGGCGGGTCCTTCGATTCGTCGTCCCTAGAGGATACGGTCGGCATTTCGAACACCTGCTCCCGCCGAGTACACGCATTGGCCTCGGTACAAGTCGAACAGAGTCTCAGAGCATGTGCCAGGGATTGGGAAATTTAAACACCCGCGCCCGCCGCCTACCGACGGGGGAACCGATTTTCTCGGTCTGTTTCGCGCGTGCGTGGTCTAACAGCCGCTTGCTCCAACGGGTCGGACGTCTAGACGCAGCCGTTGCGAAAAGTGCCCGAAAGGTTGGCGGCGGGACCTTCGATTCGTCGTCCCTAGAGGATACGGTCGGCATTTCGAACACCTGCTCCCGCCGAGTACACGCATTGGCCTCGGTACAAGTCGAACAGAGTCTCAGAGCATGTGCCAGCGATTGGGAAATTTAAACACCCGCGCCCGCCGCCTACCGACGGGGGAACCGATTTTCTCGGTCTGTTTCGCGCGTGCGTGGTCTAACAGCCGCTTGCTCCAACGGGTCGGACGTCTAGACGCAGCCGTTGCGAAAAGTGCCCGAAAGGTTGGCGGCGGGACCTTCGATTCGTCGTCCCTAGAGGATACGGTCGGCATTTCGAACACCTGCTCCCGCCGAGTACACGCATTGGCCTCGGTACAAGTCGAACAGAGTCTCAGAGCATGTGCCAGCGAGCGGGAAATTTAAACACCCGCACCCGCCGCCTACCGACGGGGGAACCCATTTTCTCGGCCTCTATCGCGCGTGCGTGGTCGAACAGCAGCTTGCTCCAACGGGTCGGACGTCTAGACGCAGCCGTTGCAAAAAGTGCCCGAAAGGTTGGCGGCGGGTCCTTCGATTCGTCGTCCCTAGAGGATGTGGACGGCATTTCGATCACCTGCTCCCGCCGAGTACACGCATTGGCCTCGGTACAAGTCGAACAGAGTCTCAGAGCATGTACCAGCGATTGGGAAATTTAAACACCCGCGCCCGCCGCCTACCGACGGGGAATCCATTTTCGGGCTGTTTCGCGCGTGCGTGGTCAAACAGCAGCTTTCTCCAACGGGACGTACGTCTAGGCTCAGCCGTTGCGAAAAGTGCCCAAAAGGTTGGCGGCGGTTCCTTCGATTCGTCGTCCCTAGAGGATATCGCCGGTATTTCGATCACCTGCTCCCGCCGAGTGCCCGCAGTTTCTTTGTGCCCTTCGGACAGATACCCGGTGGAACACGCTACGACGAGTTCGACGGTACTTAGGGTAGCCACGCGGAACTCTCCCGCATAAGCTCTCGCCTTTTACCGCACATAGAAAGGCCGTACTATTGAGTAGTGATGGCATTAAATGTAGTTTCCTTCTATATATATAGGGGACTGGTGAGGCTTGACTGTCATCGACGATGGACGTAGCGTAAGCGTTATCGGCATGTGTCACGAACAGAGGGTAGCCACGCGGAACTCTCCCGCATAAGCTTTCGCCTTTTACCGCACATAGAAAAGCCGTACTTTTGAGTAGTGATGGCATTAAATGTAGTTTCCTTCTATATATATAGGGGACTGGTGAGCTTGACTGGAATCGACGATGGACGTAGCGTAAGCGTTATCGGCATGTCAGCAGGCTGTTGGCGGCAGGACTGTCGATTCGACTACCGGCACCCGCCGCCTACCGAGGTTATCGTCGGCATTTCGATTACCTGCTCCCGCCGAGTTCCCCCAGTTTCTTTTTGCCCCTCGGTCAGATAGGCGGTGGAACACGCTACCACGAGTTCGACGGTACTTAGGGTAGCCACGCGGAACTCTCCCGCATAAGCTCTCGCCTTTTACCGCATATAGAAAAGCCGTACTTTTGAGTAGTGATGGCATTAAATGTAGTTTCCTTCTATATATAGGGGACTGGTGAGCTTGACTGGAATCGACGATGGACGTCGCGTAAGCGTTATCGGCATGACACCAGGCTGTTGGCGGCAGGACTGGCGATTCGACTACCGGGACCCGCCGCCTACCGAGGTTTTCGTCGGCATTTCGATCACATGCTCCCGCCGAGTTCCCGCAGTTTCTTTCTGCCCTTCGGACAGATAGGCGGTGGAACACGCTACGACGAGTTCGACGGTACTTAGGGTAGCCACGCGGAACTCTCCCGCATAAGCTCTCGCCTTTTACCGCACATAGAAAAGCCGTACTTTTGAGTAGTGATGGCATTAAATGTAGTTTCCTTCTATATATATAGAGGACTGGTGAGGATTGACTGGAATCGACGATGGACGTGGCGTAAGCGTTATCGGCATGTCAGCAGGCTGTTGGCGGCAGGACTGGCGATTCGACTACCGGCACCCGCCGCCTACCGAGGTTATCGTCGGCATTTCGATTACCTTCTCCCGCCGAGTTCCCGCAGTTTCTTTCTGCCCTTCGGACAGATAGGCGTTGGAACACGCTACGACGACGAGTTCGACGGTACTTCGGGTACCCACGCGGAACTCTCCCGCATAAGCTCTCGCCTTTACCGCACATAGAAAAGCCGTACTTTTGAGTAGTGATGGCATTAAATGTAGTTTCCTTCTATATATAGGGGACTGGTGAGGCTTGACTGGAATCGACGATGGACGTGGCGTAAGCGTTATCGGCATGTCAGCAGGCTGTTGGCGGCAGGACTGGCGATTCGACTACCGGCACCCGCCGCCTACCGAGGTTATCGTCGGCATTTCGATTACCTTCTCCCGCCGAGTTCCCGCAGTTTCTTTCTGCCCTTCGGACAGATTGGCCGTGGAACACGCTACGACGAGTTCGACGGTACTTCGGGTACCCACGCGGAACTCTCCCGCATAAGCTCTCGCCTTTTACCGCACATAGAAAAGCCGTACTTTTGAGTAGTGATGGCATTAAATGTAGTTTCCTTCTATATATATATAGGGGACTGGTGAGGATTGACTGGAATCGACGATGGACGTGGCGTAAGCGTTATCGGCATGTCAGCAGGCTGTTGGCGGCAGGACTGGCGATTCGACTACCGGCACCCGCCGCCTACCGAGGTTATCGTCGGCATTTCGATTACCTTCTCCCGCCGAGTTCCCGCAGTTTCTTTCTGCCCTTCGGACAGATAGGCGTTGGAACACGCTACGACGAGTTCGACGGTACTTCGGGTACCCACGCGGAACTCTCCCGCATAAGCTCTCGCCTTTTACCGCACATAGAAAAGCCGTACTTTTGAGTAGTGATGGCATTAAATGTAGTTTCCTTCTATATATATAGGGGACTGGTGAGGCTTGACTGGAATCGACGATGGACGTGGCGTAAGCGTTATCGGCATGACACCAGTCTGTTGGCGGCAGGACTGTCGATTCGACTACCGGCACCCGCCGCCTACCGAGGTTATCGTCGGCATTTCGATTACCGGCTCCCGCCGAGTTCCCGCAGTTTCTTTCTGCCCTTCGGACAGATAGGCGGTGGAACACGCTACGACGAGTTCGACGGCACTTAGGGTAGCCACGCGGAACTCTCCCGCATAAGCTCTCGCCTTTTACCGCACATAGAAAAGCCGTACTTTTGAGTAGTGATGGCATTAAATGTAGTTTCCTTCTATATATAGGGGACTGGTGAGGCTTGACTGGAATCGACGATGGACGTGGCGTAAGCGTTATCGGCATGACACCAGTCTGTTGGCGGCAGGACTGTCGATTCGACTACCGGCACCCGCCGCCTACCGAGGTTATCGTCGGCATTTCGATTACCGGCTCCCGCCGAGTTCCCGCAGTTTCTTTCTGCCCTTCGGACAGATAGGCGGTGGAACACGCTACGACGAGTTCGACGGCACTTAGGGTAGCCACGCGGAACTCTCCCGCATAAGCTCTCGCCTTTACCGCACATAGAAAAGCCGTACTTTTCAGTAGTGATGGCATTAAATGTAGTTTCCTTCTATATATAAAGGGGACTGGTGAGCTTGACTGGAATCGACGATGGACGTGGCGTAAGCGTTATCGGCATGACACCAGTCTGTTGGCGGCAGGACTGTCGATTCGACTACCGGCACCCGCCGCCTACCGAGGTTATCGTCGGCATTTCGATTACCGGCTCCCGCCGAGTTCCCGCAGTTTCTTTCTGCCCTTCGGACAGATTGGCCGTGGAACACGCTACGACGAGTTCGACGGTACTTCGGGTACCCACGCGGAACTCTCCCGCATAAGCTCTCGCCTTTACCGCACATAGAAAAGCCGTACTTTTGAGTAGTGATGGCATTAAATGTAGTTTCCTTCTATATATAGGGGACTGGTGAGCTTGACTGGAATCGACGATGGACGTGGCGTAAGCGTTATCGGCATGTCAGCAGGCTGTTGGCGGCAGGACTGTCGATTCGACTACCGGCACCCGCCGCCTACCGAGGTTATCGTCGGCATTTCGATTACCGGCTCCCGCCGAGTTCCCGCAGTTTCTTTCTGCCCTTCGGACAGATTGGCCGTGGAACACGCTACGACGAGTTCGACGGTACTTCGGGTACCCACGCGGAACTCTCCCGCATAAGCTCTCGCCTTTACCGCACATAGAAAAGCCGTACTTTTGAGTAGTGATGGCATTAAATGTAGTTTCCTTCTATATATAGGGGACTGGTGAGGCTTGACTGGAATCGACGATGGACGTGGCGTAAGCGTTATCGGCATGTCAGCAGGCTGTTGGCGGCAGGACTGTCGATTCGACTACCGGCACCCGCCGCCTACCGAGGTTATCGTCGGCATTTCGATTACCTTCTCCCGCCGAGTTCCCGCAGTTTCTTTCTGCCCTTCGGACAGATAGGCGTTGGAACACGCTACGACGAGTTCGACGGTACTTCGGGTACCCACGCGGAACTCTCCCGCATAAGCTCTCGCCTTTTACCGCACATAGAAAAGCCGTACTTTTGAGTAGTGATGGCATTAAATGTAGTTTCCTTCTATATATATAGGGGACTGGTGAGGCTTGACTGGAATCGACGATGGACGTGGCGTAAGCGTTATCGGCATGACACCAGTCTGTTGGCGGCAGGACTGTCGATTCGACTACCGGCACCCGCCGCCTACCGAGGTTATCGTCGGCATTTCGATTACCGGCTCCCGCCGAGTTCCCGCAGTTTCTTTCTGCCCTTCGGACAGATAGGCGGTGGAACACGCTACGACGAGTTCGACGGCACTTAGGGTAGCCACGCGGAACTCTCCCGCATAAGCTCTCGCCTTTACCGCACATAGAAAAGCCGTACTTTTGAGTAGTGATGGCATTAAATGTAGTTTCCTTCTATATATAGGGGACTGGTGAGGCTTGACTGGAATCGACGATGGACGTGGCGTAAGCGTTATCGGCATGACACCAGTCTGTTGGCGGCAGGACTGTCGATTCGACTACCGGCACCCGCCGCCTACCGAGGTTATCGTCGGCATTTCGATTACCGGCTCCCGCCGAGTTCCCGCAGTTTCTTTCTGCCCTTCGGACAGATAGGCGGTGGAACACGCTACGACGAGTTCGACGGCACTTAGGGTAGCCACGCGGAACTCTCCCGCATAAGCTCTCGCCTTTACCGCACATAGAAAAGCCGTACTTTTGAGTAGTGATGGCATTAAATGTAGTTTCCTTCTATATATAGGGGACTGGTGAGGCTTGACTGGAATCGACGATGGACGTGGCGTAAGCGTTATCGGCATGTCAGCAGGCTGTTGGCGGCAGGACTGTCGATTCGACTACCGGCACCCGCCGCCTACCGAGGTTATCGTCGGCATTTCGATTACCGGCTCCCGCCGAGTTCCCGCAGTTTCTTTCTGCCCTTCGGACAGATTGGCGGTGGAACACGCTACGACGAGTTCGACGGTACTTCGGGTACCCACGCGGAACTCTCCCGCATAAGCTCTCGCCTTTACCGCACATAGAAAAGCCGTACTTTTGAGTAGTGATGGCATTAAATGTAGTTTCCTTCTATATATATAGGGGACTGGTGAGCTTGACTGGAATCGACGATGGACGTGGCGTAAGCGTTATCGGCATGTCAGCAGGCTGTTGGCGGCAGGACTGTCGATTCGACTACCGGCACCCGCCGCCTACCGAGGTTATCGTCGGCATTTCGATTACCGGCTCCCGCCGAGTTCCCGCAGTTTCTTTCTGCCCTTCGGACAGATTGGCCGTGGAACACGCTACGACGAGTTCGACGGTACTTCGGGTACCCACGCGGAACTCTCCCGCATAAGCTCTCGCCTTTACCGCACATAGAAAAGCCGTACTTTTGAGTAGTGATGGCATTAAATGTAGTTTCCTTCTATATATATAGGGGACTGGTGAGCTTGACTGGAATCGACGATGGACGTAGCGTAAGCGTTATCGGCATGTCAGCAGGCTGTTGGCGGCAGGACTGTCGATTCGACTACCGGCACCCGCCGCCTACCGAGGTTATCGTCGGCATTTCGATTACCGGCTCCCGCCGAGTTCCCGCAGTTTCTTTCTGCCCTTCGGACAGATTGGCCGTGGAACACGCTACGACGAGTTCGACGGTACTTCGGGTACCCACGCGGAACTCTCCCGCATAAGCTCTCGCCTTTACCGCACATAGAAAAGCCGTACTTTTGAGTAGTGATGGCATTAAATGTAGTTTCCTTCTATATATAGGGGACTGGTGAGCTTGACTGGAATCGACGATGGACGTAGCGTAAGCGTTATCGGCATGTCAGCAGGCTGTTGGCGGCAGGACTGTCGATTCGACTACCGGCACCCGCCGCCTACCGAGGTTATCGTCGGCATTTCGATTACCGGCTCCCGCCGAGTTCCCGCAGTTTCTTTCTGCCCTTCGGACAGATTGGCCGTGGAACACGCTACGACGAGTTCGACGGTACTTCGGGTACCCACGCGGAACTCTCCCGCATAAGCTCTCGCCTTTACCGCACATAGAAAAGCCGTACTTTTGAGTAGTGATGGCATTAAATGTAGTTTCCTTCTATATATAGGGGACTGGTGAGGCTTGACTGGAATCGACGATGGACGTGGCGTAAGCGTTATCGGCATGACACCAGTCTGTTGGCGGCAGGACTGTCGATTCGACTACCGGCACCCGCCGCCTACCGAGGTTATCGTCGGCATTTCGATTACCGGCTCCCGCCGAGTTCCCGCAGTTTCTTTCTGCCCTTCGGACAGATAGGCGGTGGAACACGCTACGACGAGTTCGACGGCACTTAGGGTAGCCACGCGGAACTCTCCCGCATAAGCTCTCGCCTTTACCGCACATAGAAAAGCCGTACTTTTGAGTAGTGATGGCATTAAATGTAGTTTCCTTCTATATATAGGGGACTGGTGAGGCTTGACTGGAATCGACGATGGACGTGGCGTAAGCGTTATCGGCATGTCAGCAGGCTGTTGGCGGCAGGACTGTCGATTCGACTACCGGCACCCGCCGCCTACCGAGGTTATCGTCGGCATTTCGATTACCGGCTCCCGCCGAGTTCCCGCAGTTTCTTTCTGCCCTTCGGACAGATTGGCGGTGGAACACGCTACGACGAGTTCGACGGTACTTCGGGTACCCACGCGGAACTCTCCCGCATAAGCTCTCGCCTTTACCGCACATAGAAAAGCCGTACTTTTGAGTAGTGATGGCATTAAATGTAGTTTCCTTCTATATATAGGGGACTGGTGAGCTTGACTGGAATCGACGATGGACGTGGCGTAAGCGTTATCGGCATGACACCAGTCTGTTGGCGGCAGGACTGTCGATTCGACTACCGGCACCCGCCGCCTACCGAGGTTATCGTCGGCATTTCGATTACCGGCTCCCGCCGAGTTCCCGCAGTTTCTTTCTGCCCTTCGGACAGATTGGCCGTGGAACACGCTACGACGAGTTCGACGGCACTTAGGGTAGCCACGCGGAACTCTCCCGCATAAGCTCTCGCCTTTACCGCACATAGAAAAGCCGTACTTTTGAGTAGTGATGGCATTAAATGTAGTTTCCTTCTATATATATGGTGAGGGGACTGGTGAGGCTTGACTGGAATCGACGATGGACGTGGCGTAAGCGTTATCGGCATGACACCAGTCTGTTGGCGGCAGGACTGTCGATTCGACTACCGGCACCCGCCGCCTACCGAGGTTATCGTCGGCATTTCGATTACCGGCTCCCGCCGAGTTCCCGCAGTTTCTTTCTGCCCTTCGGACAGATTGGCTGTGGAACACGCTACGACGAGTTCGACGGTACTTCGGGTACCCACGCGGAACTCTCCCGCATAAGCTCTCGCCTTTACCGCACATAGAAAAGCCGTACTTTTGAGTAGTGATGGCATTAAATGTAGTTTCCTTCTATATATATAGGGACTGGTGAGCTTGACTGGAATCGACGATGGACGTGGCGTAAGCGTTATCGGCATGTCAGCAGGCTGTTGGCGGCAGGACTGTCGATTCGACTACCGGCACCCGCCGCCTACCGAGGTTATCGTCGGCATTTCGATTACCGGCTCCCGCCGAGTTCCCGCAGTTTCTTTCTGCCCTTCGGACAGATTGGCCGTGGAACACGCTACGACGAGTTCGACGGTACTTCGGGTACCCACGCGGAACTCTCCCGCATAAGCTCTCGCCTTTACCGCACATAGAAAAGCCGTACTTTTGAGTAGTGATGGCATTAAATGTAGTTTCCTTCTATATATATAGGGGACTGGTGAGCTTGACTGGAATCGACGATGGACGTAGCGTAAGCGTTATCGGCATGTCAGCAGGCTGTTGGCGGCAGGACTGTCGATTCGACTACCGGCACCCGCCGCCTACCGAGGTTATCGTCGGCATTTCGATTACCGGCTCCCGCCGAGTTCCCGCAGTTTCTTTCTGCCCTTCGGACAGATTGGCCGTGGAACACGCTACGACGAGTTCGACGGCACTTAGGGTAGCCACGCGGAACTCTCCCGCATAAGCTCTCGCCTTTACCGCACATAGAAAAGCCGTACTTTTGAGTAGTGATGGCATTAAATGTAGTTTCCTTCTATATATATAGGGGACTGGTGAGCTTGACTGGAATCGACGATGGACGTAGCGTAAGCGTTATCGGCATGTCAGCAGGCTGTTGGCGGCAGGACTGTCGATTCGACTACCGGCACCCGCCGCCTACCGAGGTTATCGTCGGCATTTCGATTACCGGCTCCCGCCGAGTTCCCGCAGTTTCTTTCTGCCCTTCGGACAGATAGGCGGTGGAACACGCTACGACGAGTTCGACGGCACTTAGGGTAGCCACGCGGAACTCTCCCGCATAAGCTCTCGCCTTTACCGCACATAGAAAAGCCGTACTTTTGAGTAGTGATGGCATTAAATGTAGTTTCCTTCTATATATAGGGGACTGGTGAGCTTGACTGGAATCGACGATGGACGTGGCGTAAGCGTTATCGGCATGTCAGCAGGCTGTTGGCGGCAGGACTGTCGATTCGACTACCGGCACCCGCCGCCTACCGAGGTTATCGTCGGCATTTCGATTACCGGCTCCCGCCGAGTTCCCGCAGTTTCTTTCTGCCCTTCGGACAGATTGGCTGTGGAACACGCTACGACGAGTTCGACGGTACTTCGGGTACCCACGCGGAACTCTCCCGCATAAGCTCTCGCCTTTTACCGCACATAGAAAAGCCGTACTTTTGAGTAGTGATGGCATTAAATGTAGTTTCCTTCTATATATATAGGGGACTGGTGAGGATTGACTGGAATCGACGATGGACGTGGCGTAAGCGTTATCGGCATGTCAGCAGGCTGTTGGCGGCAGGACTGGCGATTCGACTACCGGCACCCGCCGCCTACCGAGGTTATCGTCGGCATTTCGATTACCTTCTCCCGCCGAGTTCCCGCAGTTTCTTTCTGCCCTTCGGACAGATAGGCGTTGGAACACGCTACGACGAGTTCGACGGTACTTCGGGTACCCACGCGGAACTCTCCCGCATAAGCTCTCGCCTTTTACCGCACATAGAAAAGCCGTACTTTTGAGTAGTGATGGCATTAAATGTAGTTTCC
Organism: Tachypleus tridentatus; assembly: GCF_004210375.1. NCBI lineage: Eukaryota > Metazoa > Arthropoda > Merostomata > Xiphosura > Limulidae > Tachypleus > Tachypleus tridentatus. The sequence goes on along the minus strand of NW_027467782.1, from coordinate 64,341,830 downwards.
TTCTATATATATAGGGGACTGGTGAGGCTTGACTGGAATCGACGATGGACGTGGCGTAAGCGTTATCGGCATGACACCAGTCTGTTGGCGGCAGGACTGTCGATTCGACTACCGGCACCCGCCGCCTATCGAGGTTATCGTCGGCATTTCGATTACCGGCTCCCGCCGAGTTCCCGCAGTTTCTTTCTGCCCTTCGGACAGATAGGCGGTGGAACACGCTACGACGAGTTCGACGGCACTTAGGGTAGCCACGCGGAACTCTCCCGCATAAGCTCTCGCCTTTTACCGCACATAGAAAAGCCGTACTTTTGAGTAGTGATGGCATTAAATGTAGTTTCCTTCTATATATATAGGGGACTGGTGAGGCTTGACTGGAATCGACGATGGACGTAGCGTAAGCGTTATCGGCATGTTCAAACGTTGCCGCCGACTAACCCCAATGGCCTCATTGCCTCTAGGAGAGATTCGCGATCGATCACTCGACGCGTCCGTTGGCGGGGTTGTGGAGGACGATGCGGACACTACCCGGTAGTTTTTAGGACGTTACGTGTACCTTTTCGCTCAAAACTGAGGACCAATTTGACGCAACTCAGGGTTGCGATGCGGAACTTGCCCGCATAGGCTCTCGCCTTTTACCGCACTTTCAAAAGCCGTACTAATGGGTTCTGATGGCATTAAATGTAGTTTCCTTCTATATATAGGGAGCATAGTCTGTCTGAGACGGACTTCAAAGGGAGGACGGCTTTAAGAAATTTTCTCCCGTATAGAGTGATGCCAAAGACGGCATGGATGTGAGGCGAGTTCGGTGAAATTTGGAAAGTGGGAGGAAATGGCAAAATCAGTTTGATAGTTAGAAACGTTGTTTTCAGCGTTCATTTTCACCACTTTTCACTCAAAACTGAGGACCAATTTGACGCAACTCAGGGTTGCGATGCGGAACTTGCCCGCATAGGCTCTCGCCGTTTACCGCACTTTCAAATGCCGTACTAATGGGTTCTGATGGCATTAAATGTAGTTTCCTTCTCTATATAGGGGGCATAGTCTGTCTGAGACGGACCTGAAAGGGAGTACGACTTTAAGAAATTTTCTCCCGTATAGAGTGATGCCAAAGACGGCATGGATGTGAGGAGAGTTCGGTGAAATTTGGAAAGTGGGAGGAAATGGCAAAATCAGTTTGATAGTTAGAAACGTTGTTTTCAGCGTTCATTTTCACCACTTTTCACTCAAAACTGAGGACCAATTTGACGCAACTCAGGGTTGCGATGCGGAACTTGCCCGCATAGGCTCTCGCCTTTTACCGCACTTTCAAAAGCCGTACTAATGGGTTCTGATGGCATTAAATGTAGTTTCCTTCTATATATAGGGAGCATAGTCTGTCTGAGACGGACTTCAAAGGGAGGACGGCTTTAAGAAATTTTCTCCCGTATAGTGTGATGCCAAAGACGGCATGGATGTGAGGCGAGTTCGGTGAAATTTGGGAAGTGGGAGGAAATGGCAAAATCAGTTTGATAGTTAGAAACGTTGTTTTCAGCGTTCATTTTCACCACTTTTCACTCAAAACTCAGGACCAATTTGACGCAACTCAGGGTTGCGATGCGGAACTTGCCCGCATAGGCTCTCGCCGTTTACCGCACTTTCAAATGCCGTACTAATGGGTTCTGATGGCATTAAATGTAGTTTCCTTCTCTATATAGGGGGCATAGTCTGTCTGAGACGGACCTGAAAGGGAGTACGACTTTAAGAAATTTTCTCCCGTATAGAGTGATGCCAAAGACGGCATGGATGTGAGGAGAGTTCGGTGAAATTTGGAAAGTGGGAGGAAATGGCAAAATCAGTTTGATAGTTAGAAACGTTGTTTTCAGCGTTCATTTTCACCACTTTTCACTCAAAACTGAGGACCAATTTGACGCAACTCAGGGTTGCGATGCGGAACTTGCCCGCATAGGTTCTCGCCTTTTACCGCACTTTGAAATGCCGTACTAATGGGTTCTGATGGCATTAAATGTAGTTTCCTTCTCTATATAGGGGCATAGTCTGTCTGAGACGGACCTGAAAGGGAGTACGACTTTAAGAAATTTTCTCCCGTATAGAGTGATGCCAAAGACGGCATGGATGTGAGGAGAGTTCGGTGAAATTTGGAAAGTGGGAGGAAATGGCAAAATCAGTTTGATAGTTAGAAACGTTGTTTTCAGCGTTCATTTTCACCACTTTTCACTCAAAACTGAGGACCAATTTGACGCAACTCAGGGTAGCGATGCGGAACTATTCCGCTTGGTCCCTTGCCTTTACCGCACTTTCAAATGCCGTACTAATGGGTTCTGATGGCATTAAATTTAGTTTCCTTCTCTATATAGGGGCATAGTCTGTCTGAGACAGGATTGTAACATTGTGTTAAGCCTCCTCTCACCTTTTAACCCGGCGTGCCCGGGACCTGTGGGCTGGTCACGGCCCGTTTCCACACAGGTGGTGAGTACTAGCGAAAACGACTGCCGATAGTGTTAAGAAATGGCCGAACAAAGAATGTAAGAGGCCGAGAGATATTGAATGAACGAACGTAATGGTGGATTGAAACAATATATTGGAGCGAAAAGAATGTTGCGAGAAGTGATGGTTTTAAGAACACTGTGCGGCGTTTTCCTAGTAAGTTTGTCGTTCTACCCGTCTCGGTGGATTCGGCACCACCTGTAACGGTGGTTTTTGACGTGCCTCGGTGGAAGAGGTTACTGTCGTAAAATATATGGGTAGCTGTTTCCCGTTCCCTCTCGGTCCGTGCGGGGATAAAAGCAGTACGTGCGTTCGACCGCACGCCTACGAGTTAATCCGAGCGATTAGCCGGTCTCAGTCAGAGACACACGGGATGCTGGACCCGCAGCGTGCTCTGCACGAGTCGTTGAATTTCAGCTTGTCAAACCAAGGGTCCGAGCGGCCCTTCCCTTTCACGGGGCATGTTATTTACGGTGACTGTTTCCCTTTCCCTCTCGTTCCGAGCGGGGATAAAAGCAGTACGTGCGTTCGACCGCACGCCTACGAGTTAATCCGAGCGATTAGCCGGTCTCAGTCAGAGACACACGGGATGCTGGACCCGCAGCGTGCTCTGCACGAGTCGTTGAATTTCAGCTTGTCAATCCAAGGGTCCGAGCGGCCCTTCCCTTTCACGGGGCATGTTATTTACGGTGACTGTTTCCCTTTCCCTCTCGGTCCGAGCGGGGATAAAAGCAGTACGTGCGTTCGACCGCACGGCTACGAGTTAATCCGAGCGATTAGCCGGTCTCATTTGGAGACACACGGGATGCTGGACCCGCAGCGTGCTCTGCACGAGTCGTTGATTTTCAGCTTGTCAAACCAAGGGTCCGAGCGGCCCTTCCCATTCACGGGGCAAGTCAATAACGGTGACTGTTTCCCTTTTCCCTTTCCCTCTCGGTCCGAGCGGGGATAAAAGCAGTACGTGCGTTCGACCGCACCCTACGTGTTAATCCGAGCGATTAGCCGGTCTCAGTCAGAGACACACGGGATGCTGGACCCGCAGCGTGCTCTGCACGAGTCGTTGAATTTCAGCATGTCAAACCAAGGGTCCGAGCGGCTCTTCCCTTTCACGGGGCAAGTCAATAACGGTGACTGTTTCCCTTTCCCTCTCGGTCCGAGCGGGGATAAAAGCAGTACGTGCGTTCGACCGCACCCCTACGTGTTAATCCGAGCGATTAGCCGGTCTCAGTCAGAGACACACGGGATGCTGGACCCGCAGCGTGCTCTGCACGAGTCGTTGAATTTCAGCATGTCAAACCAAGGGTCCGAGCGGCTCTTCCCTTTCACGGGGCAAGTCAATAACGGTGACTGTTTCCCTTTCCCTCTCGGTCCGAGCGGGGATAAAAGCAGTACGTGCGTTCGACCGCACCCCTACGTGTTAATCCGAGCGATTAGCCGGTCTCAGTCAGAGACACACGGGATGCTGGACCCGCAGCGTGCTCTGCACGAGTCGTTGAATTTCAGCTTGTCAAACCAAGGGTCCGAGCGGCCCTTCCCTTTCACGGGGCATGTTATTTACGGTGACTGTTTCCCTTTCCCTCGGTCCGAGCGGGGATAAAAGCAGTACGTGCGTTCGACCGCACGCCTACGAGTTAATCCGAGCGATTAGCCGGTCTCAGTCAGAGACACACGGGATGCTGGACCCGCAGCGTGCTCTGCACGAGTCGTTGAATTTCAGCTTGTCAAACCAAGGGTCCGAGCGGCCCTTCCCTTTCACGGGGCATGTTATTTACGGTGACTGTTTCCCTTTCCCTCTCGGTCCGAGCGGGGATAAAGCAGTACGTGCGTTCGACCGCACGCTACGAGTTAATCCGAGCGATTAGCCGGTCTCAGTCAGAGACACACGGGATGCTGGACCCGCAGCGTGCTCTGCACGAGCCGTTGAATTTCAGCATGTCAAACCAAGGGTCCGAGCGGCTCTTCCCTTTCACGGGGCACGTGAACAACGGTGACTGTTTCCCTTTCCCTCTCGGTCCGAGCGGGGATAAAAGCAGTACGTGCGTTCGACCGCACGCCTACGAGTTAATCCGAGCGATTAGCCGGTCTCAGTCAGAGACACACGGGATGCTGGACCCGCAGCGTGCTCTGCACGAGTCGTTGAATTTCAGCTTGTCAAACCAAGGGTCCGAGCGGCCCTTCCCTTTCACGGGGCATGTTATTTACGGTGACTGTTTCCCTTTCCCTCTCGGTCCGAGCGGGGATAAAAGCAGTACGTGCGTTCGACCGCACGCCTACGAGTTAATCCGAGCGATTAGCCGGTCTCAGTCAGAGACACACGGGATGCTGGACCCGCAGCGTGCTCTGCACGAGCCGTTGAATTTCAGCATGTCAAACCAAGGGTCCGAGCGGCTCTTCCCTTTCACGGGGCACGTCAATATCGGTGACTGTTTCCCTTTCCCTCTCGGTCCGAGCGGGGATAAAAGCAGTACGTGCGTTCGACCGCACGCCTACGAGTTAATCCGAGCGATTAGCCGGTCTCAGTCAGAGACACACGGGATGCTGGACCCGCAGCGTGCTCTGCACGAGCCGTTGAATTTCAGCATGTCAAACCAAGGGTCCGAGCGGCTCTTCCCTTTCACGGGGCACGTGAACAACGGTGACTGTTTCCCTTTCCCTCTCGGTCCGAGTGGGGATAAAAGCAGTACGTGCGTTCGACCGCACCCCTACGTGTTAATCCGAGCGATTAGCCGGTCTCAGTCAGAGACACACGGGATGCTGGACCCGCAGCGTGCTCTGCACGAGCCGTTGAATTTCAGCATGTCAAACCAAGGGTCCGAGCGGCTCTTCCCTTTCACGGGGCACGTGAACAACGGTGACTGTTTCCCTATCCCTCTCGGTCCGAGCGGGGATAAAAGCAGTACGTGCGTTCGACCGCACGCCTACGAGTTACCGAGCGATTAGCCGGTCTCAGTCAGAGACACACGGGATGCTGGACCCGCAGCGTGCTCTGCACGAGTCGTTGAATTTCAGCTTGTCAAACCAAGGGTCCGAGCGGCCCTTCCCTTTCACGGGGCATGTTATTTACGGTGACTGTTTCCCTTTCCCTCTCGGTCCGAGCGGGGATAAAAGCAGTACGTGCGTTCGACCGCACGGCTACGAGTTAATCCGAGCGATTAGCCAGTCTCATTAAGAGACACACGGGATGCTGGACCCGCAGCGTGCTCTGCACGAGCCGTTGAATTTCAGCATGTCAAACCAAGGGTCCGAGCGGCTCTTCCCTTTCACGGGGCACGTGAACAACGGTGACTGTTTCCCTTTCCCTCTCTGTCCGAGTGGGGATAAAAGCAGTACGTGCGTTCGACCGCACCCTACGTGTTAATCCGAGCGATTAGCCGGTCTCAGTCAGAGACACACGGGATGCTGGACCCGCAGGGTGCTCTGCACGAGCCGTTGAATTTCAGCATGTCAAACCAAGGGTCCGAGCGGCTCTTCCCTTTCACGGGGCACGTGAACAACGGTGACTGTTTCCCTATCCCTCTCGGTCCGAGCGGGGATAAAAGCAGTACGTGCGTTCGACCGCACGCCTACGAGTTAATCCGAGCGATTAGCCGGTCTCAGTCAGAGACACAAGGGATGCTGGACCCGCAGCGTGCTCTGCACGAGCCGTTGAATTTCAGCTTGTCAAACCAAGGGTCCGAGCGCCCCTTCCCTTTCACGGGGCACGTCAATAACGGTGACTGTTTCCCTTTCCCTCTCGGTCCGAGCGGGGATAAAGCAGTACGTGCGTTCGACCGCACGCGTACGAGTTAATCCGAGCGATTAACGATTGTCTTTGTTACGAAAGACGTTCTGTTCCCACTGCTGATGCGACGAGTTTCGGGTAACCATGCCGAGACATCGGAATATGCATCATTTTCGATATAGCTTAGTGTGGGTTGAGCTGTCCTCCGAAGGTCGGTTCTTCCTGATACGCCCTAGTTTGTTTCGTTTTATCGGAACTGTTGTTTTGGAGAACTCGTACTCTAGAGTGTGTAAGAGGTCTGTCTCGTGATTGGTGACACGAAGTAGACAGAGAACGGCAGGCGTGTATCTAGCCACGCGTCTGCCGATTCGAGAGTGGTGTTTCTACTCGCCGTTGGAGCGGGTGGCTTGCACCGAACGAGAAAAGATACCTGGTTGATCCTGCCAGTAGTCATATGCTTGTCTCAAAGATTAAGCCATGCATGTCTAAGTACATGCCGAAATAAGGTGAAACCGCGAATGGCTCATTATCCAGCCGTTGTTCCTTAGATCGTACTTTCCTACTTGGATAACTGTGGTAATTCTAGAGCTAATACATGCAACAAAGCTCCGACCTCACGGGACGAGCGCATTTATTAGACCAAGACCAATCGGACCTCGGTCCGCAAATGATGGTGACTCTGGATAACTTTTGGCTGATCGCACGGTCTAGCACCGGCGACGCATCTTTCAAGTGTCTGCCTTATCAACTGTCGATGGTAGGTTATGCGCCTACCATGGTCGTAACGGGTAACGGGGAATCAGGGTTCGATTCCGGAGAGGGAGCCTGAGAAACGGCTACCACATCCAAGGAAGGCAGCAGGCGCGCAAATTACCCACTCCCAGAACGGGGAGGTAGTGACGAAAAATAACGATACGGGACTCTATCGAGGCCCCGTAATTGGAATGAGTACACTCTAAATCCTTTAACGAGGATCTATTGGAGGGCAAGTCTGGTGCCAGCAGCCGCGGTAATTCCAGCTCCAATAGCGTATATTAAAGTTGTTGCGGTTAAAAAGCTCGTAGTTGGATCTCAGTTCTAGACAGGGGGTCCGCTTTGGCGGTTACTTCCTGGCCTAAACATCCTGCCGGTTTTCCCTCGGTGCCCTTGATTGAGTGTCTTGGGTGGCCGGCAAGTTTACTTTGAAAAATTAGAGTGCTCAAAGCAGGCGAAACGCCTGAATAATGGTGCATGGAATAATGGAATAGGACCTCGGTTCTATTTTGTTGGTTTTCGGAACACGAGGTAATGATTAAGAGGGACAGACGGGGCATTCGTATTGCGACGCTAGAGGTGAAATTCTTGGACCGTCGCAAGACGAACTACTGCGAAAGCATTTGCCAAGAATGTTTTCATTAATCAAGAACGAAAGTTAGAGGTTCGAAGGCGATCAGATACCGCCCTAGTTCTAACCATAAACGATGCCAACCAGCGATCCGCCTGAGTTCCTCAAACGACTCGGCGGGCAGCTTCCGGGAAACCAAAGTGTTTGGGTTCCGGGGGAAGTA
>NW_027467782.1:64306578-64326578 GCF_004210375.1 Tachypleus tridentatus | reverse complement strand
AACGAGCACGATTGTCGGTAAGCAGACCGACACCCTCTCGCACTAGCAACGTTGGGGGCTCCTTACCCACGCGGTGTCGTATCATTACTAAGAGCAACTTATTATACTGTGATGGATCACCTGGTGTCGTATCATCATTGCTAAGAACAACTTAATAGACTCTGATGGATCACCTGGTGTTGTATAATCAATGCTAAAATGTTTACCACATTTATATTTATATGTCTGGAACATTTTCTAATGTTGGGTGACACACAATTAAAGGGCAATGATAATGCAGTAGAGTTTACAAGAATAAGCAATATTTTGGTCAACTAGTCAGTTTAGTTAAAATAACAATTTTAGGTAGGACTAATTTAGACTGAGTATTTATGTTATAATTATATTAGTTAACAATGTGGTCACAAGGATGAAACTAGAATTGAATGCTGTAAGTCAGTCAACTTAGCCTGAAATTTTGGACATGTTCACACTGAACAATTTGTCTTCGTTCCACTTGTTTAGTACGTCGGTGTAATCAACTCTGGTTTCCACGATTCTATGGTTAGTACAGTACACTTTGAACTTTTCCAGTAAAATTATGTTCTGTTGATGTTTTGTTCGAAATTCTTGACCCAACTTTTGTTCTACGAAACATGCTCACCCTTTATGATACGTGACTGGGCGGTTCATTGTTACAAGCAATCCCACAGTTCCTCTGTGAAACAGTGGTTGGTGAGTGGTGATCACTTGGTACCTATCCTCTTTTCTTTCACTGCTAAATTATCGACGGCTATAGCAGATAGCCCTCGTGCAGTATAGAGCCAAATTCAAACAAACCGATACTCTCTTCAGACAAATATGATAAGATAATGAATTTTTCAAAGTTTTGCTCACTAAAATGGAGAAACTTTGGAATGATGTATCGAAGTTTGCATTCTGAAAGGAAGCACATTTCAAGATTTTCCTTTTTAACTTTAATTTTCAGAGTCACAGCATACAGACAACAGTTCGTTTACATATGGTCATATCAATATATTAGCAATCATTGTATCGAACGAAAATGATGTTTGACGATTAATTGTATAATTGTATTGAAGATGAAGAAATACTTTGATACAATAGAAGGGGACAGAGGTAAAGTTTTCAATATTTTACATATTCCATCTTCAGTATACAGAGCAAAATAGAAAGACGTAATTTCTAACTAACTAAATAAAATATATTGCTGAAATTACGATAATGTGAAACTAAAATACACGGAAAGTAAATTACTGACAATAAAACATGCTGTAAATATTTTAAAATGTGCTATTTGAATGAAGACTACATGATATTCGGTGTAGATTAAAGTTGTTTAATGTGGATGGTTTCTTTAAGTGCTAATTCCAGATCAGTGTTATCCATACAAACGATACTTATATTTTAATGTTCGTGTCCTGTTTCTTCACAGTTTTGCTTTATAAATGAAACCCATGACACGGGTCGTACGTCTAGGCGCAGCCGTTGCGAAAAGTGCACGAAAGGTTGGCGGCGGGACCTTCGATTCGTCGTCCCTAGAGGATACGGTCGGCATTTCGAACACCTGCTCCCGCCGAGTACACGCATTGGCCTCGGTACAAGTCGAACAGAGTCTCAGAGCATGTGCCAGCGATTGGGAAATTTAAACACCCGCGCCCGCCGCCTACCGACGGGGGAACCGATTTTCTCGATCTGTTTCGCGCGTGCGTGGTCCAACAGCAGCTTGCTCCAACGGGTCGGACGTCTAGACGCAGCCGTTGCGAAAAGTGCCCGAAAGGTTGGCGGCGGGACCTTCGATTCTTCGTCCCTAGAGGATACGGTCGGCATTTCGAACACCTGCTCCCGCCGAGTACACGCATTGGCCTCGGTACAAGTCGAACAGAGTCTCAGAGCATGTGCCAGCGATTGGGAAATTTAAACACCCGCGCCCGCCGCCTACCGACGGGGGAACCGATTTTCTCGGTCTGTTTCGCGCGTGCGTGTTCTAACAGCCGCTTGCTCCAACGGGTCGGACGTCTAGACGCAGCCGTTGCGAAAAGTGCCCGAAAGGTTGGCGGCGGGACCTTCGATTCGTCGTCCCTAGAGGATACGGTCGGCATTTCGAACACCTGCTCCCGCCGAGTACACGCATTGGCCTCGGTACAAGTCGAACAGAGTCTCAGAGCATGTGCCAGCGAGCGGGAAATTTAAACACCCGCACCCGCCGCCTACCGACGGGGGAACCCATTTTCTCGGCCTCTTTCGCGCGTGCGTGGTCGAACAGCAGCTTGCTCCAACGGGTCGGACGTCTAGACGCAGCCGTTGCAAAAGTGCCCGAAAGGTTGGCGGCGGGTCCTTCGATTCGTCGTCCCTAGAGGATGTGGACGGCATTTCGATCACCTGCTCCCGCCGAGTACACGCATTGGCCTCGGTACAAGTCGAACAGAGTCTCAGAGCATGTGCCAGCGATTGGGAAATTTAAACACCCGCGCCCGCCGCCTACCGACGGGGGAACCGATTTTCTCGGTCTGTTTCGCGCGTGCGTGGTCCAACAGCAGCTTGCTCCAACGGGTCGGACGTCTAGACGCAGCCGTTGCGAAAAGTGCCCGAAAGGTTGGCGGCGGGTCCTTCGATTCGTCGTCCCTAGAGGATACGGTCGGCATTTCGAACACCTGCTCCCGCCGAGTACACGCATTGGCCTCGGTACAAGTCGAACAGAGTCTCAGAGCATGTGACAGCGATTGGGAAATTTAAACACCCGCGCCCGCCGCCTACCGACGGGGGAACCGATTTTCTCGGTCTGTTTCGCGCGTGCGTGGTCCAACAGCAGCTTGCTCCAACGGGTCGGACGTCTAGACGCAGCCGTTGCGAAAAGTGCCCGAAAGGTTGGCGGCGGGTCCTTCGATTCGTCGTCCCTAGAGGATACGGTCGGCATTTCGAACACCTGCTCCCGCCGAGTACACGCATTGGCCTCGGTACAAGTCGAACAGAGTCTCAGAGCATGTGCCAGGGATTGGGAAATTTAAACACCCGCGCCCGCCGCCTACCGACGGGGGAACCGATTTTCTCGGTATGTTTCGCGCGTGCGTGGTCTAACAGCCGCTTGCTCCAACGGGTCGGACGTCTAGACGCAGCCGTTGCGAAAAGTGCCCGAAAGGTTGGCGGCGGGACCTTCGATTCGTCGTCCCTAGAGGATACGGTCGGCATTTCGAACACCTGCTCCCGCCGAGTACACGCATTGGCCTCGGTACAAGTCGAACAGAGTCTCAGAGCATGTGCCAGCGATTGGGAAATTTAAACACCCGCGCCCGCCGCCTACCGACGGGGGAACCGATTTTCTCGGTCTGTTTCGCGCGTGCGTGGTCCAACAGCAGCTTGCTCCAACGGGTCGGACGTCTAGACGCAGCCGTTGCGAAAAGTGCCCGAAGGTTGGCGGCGGGTCCTTCGATTCGTCGTCCCTAGAGGATACGGTCGGCATTTCGAACACCTGCTCCCGCCGAGTACACGCATTGGCCTCGGTACAAGTCGAACAGAGTCTCAGAGCATGTGCCAGGGATTGGGAAATTTAAACACCCGCGCCCGCCGCCTACCGACGGGGGAACCGATTTTCTCGGTATGTTTCGCGCGTGCGTGGTCTAACAGCCGCTTGCTCCAACGGGTCGGACGTCTAGACGCAGCCGTTGCGAAAAGTGCCCGAAAGGTTGGCGGCGGGACCTTCGATTCGTCGTCCCTAGAGGATACGGTCGGCATTTCGAACACCTGCTCCCGCCGAGTACACGCATTGGCCTCGGTACAAGTCGAACAGAGTCTCAGAGCATGTGCCAGCGATTGGGAAATTTAAACACCCGCGCCCGCCGCCTACCGACGGGGGAACCGATTTTCTCGGTCTGTTTCGCGCGTGCGTGGTCTAACAGCCGCTTGCTCCAACGGGTCGGACGTCTAGACGCAGCCGTTGCGAAAAGTGCCCGAAAGGTTGGCGGCGGGACCTTCGATTCGTCGTCCCTAGAGGATACGGTCGGCATTTCGAACACCTGCTCCCGCCGAGTACACGCATTGGCCTCGGTACAAGTCGAACAGAGTCTCAGAGCATGTGCCAGCGAGCGGGAAATTTAAACACCCGCACCCGCCGCCTACCGACGGGGGAACCCATTTTCTCGGCCTCTATCGCGCGTGCGTGGTCGAACAGCAGCTTGCTCCAACGGGTCGGACGTCTAGACGCAGCCGTTGCAAAAAGTGCCCGAAAGGTTGGCGGCGGGTCCTTCGATTCGTCGTCCCTAGAGGATGTGGACGGCATTTCGATCACCTGCTCCCGCCGAGTACACGCATTGGCCTCGGTACAAGTCGAACAGAGTCTCAGAGCATGTACCAGCGATTGGGAAATTTAAACACCCGCGCCCGCCGCCTACCGACGGGGGAATCCATTTTCTCGGGCTGTTTCGCGCGTGCGTGGTCAAACAGCAGCTTTCTCCAACGGGACGTACGTCTAGGCTCAGCCGTTGCGAAAAGTGCCCAAAAGGTTGGCGGCGGTTCCTTCGATTCGTCGTCCCTAGAGGATATCGCCGGTATTTCGATCACCTGCTCCCGCCGAGTGCCCGCAGTTTCTTTGTGCCCTTCGGACAGATACCCGGTGGAACACGCTACGACGAGTTCGACGGTACTTAGGGTAGCCACGCGGAACTCTCCCGCATAAGCTCTCGCCTTTACCGCACATAGAAAGGCCGTACTATTGAGTAGTGATGGCATTAAATGTAGTTTCCTTCTATATATATAGGGACTGGTGAGGCTTGACTGTCATCGACGATGGACGTAGCGTAAGCGTTATCGGCATGTCACCGAACAGAGGGTAGCCACGCGGAACTCTCCCGCATAAGCTTTCGCCTTTACCGCACATAGAAAAGCCGTACTTTTGAGTAGTGATGGCATTAAATGTAGTTTCCTTCTATATATAGGGGACTGGTGAGCTTGACTGGAATCGACGATGGACGTAGCGTAAGCGTTATCGGCATGTCAGCAGGCTGTTGGCGGCAGGACTGTCGATTCGACTACCGGCACCCGCCGCCTACCGAGGTTATCGTCGGCATTTCGATTACCTGCTCCCGCCGAGTTCCCCAGTTTCTTTTGCCCTTCGGACAGATAGGCGGTGGAACACGCTACGACGAGTTCGACGGTACTTAGGGTAGCCACGCGGAACTCTCCCGCATAAGCTCTCGCCTTTACCGCATATAGAAAAGCCGTACTTTTGAGTAGTGATGGCATTAAATGTAGTTTCCTTCTATATATAGGGGACTGGTGAGCTTGACTGGAATCGACGATGGACGTCGCGTAAGCGTTATCGGCATGACACCAGGCTGTTGGCGGCAGGACTGGCGATTCGACTACCGGCACCCGCCGCCTACCGAGGTTATCGTCGGCATTTCGATTACATGCTCCCGCCGAGTTCCCGCAGTTTCTTTCTGCCCTTCGGACAGATAGCCGGTGGAACACGCTACGACGAGTTCGACGGTACTTAGGGTAGCCACGCGGAACTCTCCCGCATAAGCTCTCGCCTTTACCGCACATAGAAAAGCCGTACTTTTGAGTAGTGATGGCATTAAATGTAGTTTCCTTCTATATATAGGGGACTGGTGAGGCTTGACTGGAATCGACGATGGACGTGGCGTAAGCGTTATCGGCATGTCAGCAGGCTGTTGGCGGCAGGACTGTCGATTCGACTACCGGCACCCGCCGCCTACCGAGGTTATCGTCGGCATTTCGATTACCTTCTCCCGCCGAGTTCCCGCAGTTTCTTTCTGCCCTTCGGACAGATAGGCGGTGGAACACGCTACGACGAGTTCGACGGTACTTCGGGTACCCACGCGGAACTCTCCCGCATAAGCTCTCGCCTTTACCGCACATAGAAAAGCCGTACTTTTGAGTAGTGATGGCATTAAATGTAGTTTCCTTCTATATATAGGGGACTGGTGAGGCTTGACTGGAATCGACGATGGACGTGGCGTAAGCGTTATCGGCATGTCAGCAGGCTGTTGGCGGCAGGACTGTCGATTCGACTACCGGCACCCGCCGCCTACCGAGGTTATCGTCGGCATTTCGATTACCTTCTCCCGCCGAGTTCCCGCAGTTTCTTTCTGCCCTTCGGACAGATTGGCGGTGGAACACGCTACGACGAGTTCGACGGTACTTCGGGTACCCACGCGGAACTCTCCCGCATAAGCTCTCGCCTTTTACCGCACATAGAAAAGCCGTACTTTTGAGTAGTGATGGCATTAAATGTAGTTTCCTTCTATATATAGGGGACTGGTGAGGCTTGACTGGAATCGACGATGGACGTGGCGTAAGCGTTATCGGCATGTCAGCAGGCTGTTGGCGGCAGGACTGTCGATTCGACTACCGGCACCCGCCGCCTACCGAGGTTATCGTCGGCATTTCGATTACCGGCTCCCGCCGAGTTCCCGCAGTTTCTTTCTGCCCTTCGGACAGATAGGCGTTGGAACACGCTACGACGAGTTCGACGGTACTTCGGGTACCCACGCGGAACTCTCCCGCATAAGCTCTCGCCTTTACCGCACATAGAAAAGCCGTACTTTTGAGTAGTGATGGCATTAAATGTAGTTTCCTTCTATATATAGGGGACTGGTGAGGCTTGACTGGAATCGACGATGGACGTGGCGTAAGCGTTATCGGCATGACACCAGTCTGTTGGCGGCAGGACTGTCGATTCGACTACCGGCACCCGCCGCCTACCGAGGTTATCGTCGGCATTTCGATTACCGGCTCCCGCCGAGTTCCCGCAGTTTCTTTCTGCCCTTCGGACAGATAGGCGGTGGAACACGCTACGACGAGTTCGACGGCACTTAGGGTAGCCACGCGGAACTCTCCCGCATAAGCTCTCGCCTTTACCGCACATAGAAAAGCCGTACTTTTGAGTAGTGATGGCATTAAATGTAGTTTCCTTCTATATATAGGGGACTGGTGAGGCTTGACTGGAATCGACGATGGACGTGGCGTAAGCGTTATCGGCATGACACCAGTCTGTTGGCGGCAGGACTGTCGATTCGACTACCGGCACCCGCCGCCTACCGAGGTTATCGTCGGCATTTCGATTACCGGCTCCCGCCGAGTTCCCGCAGTTTCTTTCTGCCCTTCGGACAGATAGGCGGTGGAACACGCTACGACGAGTTCGACGGCACTTAGGGTAGCCACGCGGAACTCTCCCGCATAAGCTCTCGCCTTTACCGCACATAGAAAAGCCGTACTTTTGAGTAGTGATGGCATTAAATGTAGTTTCCTTCTATATATAGGGGACTGGTGAGCTTGACTGGAATCGACGATGGACGTGGCGTAAGCGTTATCGGCATGACAGCAGTCTGTTGGCGGCAGGACTGTCGATTCGACTACCGGCACCCGCCGCCTACCGAGGTTATCGTCGGCATTTCGATTACCGGCTCCCGCCGAGTTCCCGCAGTTTCTTTCTGCCCTTCGGACAGATTGGCCGTGGAACACGCTACGACGAGTTCGACGGTACTTCGGGTACCCACGCGGAACTCTCCCGCATAAGCTCTCGCCTTTACCGCACATAGAAAAGCCGTACTTTTGAGTAGTGATGGCATTAAATGTAGTTTCCTTCTATATATAGGGGACTGGTGAGCTTGACTGGAATCGACGATGGACGTGGCGTAAGCGTTATCGGCATGTCAGCAGGCTGTTGGCGGCAGGACTGTCGATTCGACTACCGGCACCCGCCGCCTACCGAGGTTATCGTCGGCATTTCGATTACCGGCTCCCGCCGAGTTCCCGCAGTTTCTTTCTGCCCTTCGGACAGATTGGCCGTGGAACACGCTACGACGAGTTCGACGGTACTTCGGGTACCCACGCGGAACTCTCCCGCATAAGCTCTCGCCTTTACCGCACATAGAAAAGCCGTACTTTGAGTAGTGATGGCATTAAATGTAGTTTCCTTCTATATATAGGGGACTGGTGAGGCTTGACTGGAATCGACGATGGACGTGGCGTAAGCGTTATCGGCATGTCAGCAGGCTGTTGGCGGCAGGACTGTCGATTCGACTACCGGCACCCGCCGCCTACCGAGGTTATCGTCGGCATTTCGATTACCGGCTCCCGCCGAGTTCCCGCAGTTTCTTTCTGCCCTTCGGACAGATAGGCGTGGAACACGCTACGACGAGTTCGACGGTACTTCGGGTACCCACGCGGAACTCTCCCGCATAAGCTCTCGCCTTTACCGCACATAGAAAAGCCGTACTTTTGAGTAGTGATGGCATTAAATGTAGTTTCCTTCTATATATAGGGGACTGGTGAGGCTTGACTGGAATCGACGATGGACGTGGCGTAAGCGTTATCGGCATGACACCAGTCTGTTGGCGGCAGGACTGTCGATTCGACTACCGGCACCCGCCGCCTACCGAGGTTATCGTCGGCATTTCGATTACCGGCTCCCGCCGAGTTCCCGCAGTTTCTTTCTGCCCTTCGGACAGATAGGCGGTGGAACACGCTACGACGAGTTCGACGGCACTTAGGGTAGCCACGCGGAACTCTCCCGCATAAGCTCTCGCCTTTACCGCACATAGAAAAGCCGTACTTTTGAGTAGTGATGGCATTAAATGTAGTTTCCTTCTATATATAGGGGACTGGTGAGGCTTGACTGGAATCGACGATGGACGTGGCGTAAGCGTTATCGGCATGACACCAGTCTGTTGGCGGCAGGACTGTCGATTCGACTACCGGCACCCGCCGCCTACCGAGGTTATCGTCGGCATTTCGATTACCGGCTCCCGCCGAGTTCCCGCAGTTTCTTTCTGCCCTTCGGACAGATAGGCGGTGGAACACGCTACGACGAGTTCGACGGCACTTAGGGTAGCCACGCGGAACTCTCCCGCATAAGCTCTCGCCTTTACCGCACATAGAAAAGCCGTACTTTTGAGTAGTGATGGCATTAAATGTAGTTTCCTTCTATATATAGGGGACTGGTGAGGCTTGACTGGAATCGACGATGGACGTGGCGTAAGCGTTATCGGCATGTCAGCAGGCTGTTGGCGGCAGGACTGTCGATTCGACTACCGGCACCCGCCGCCTACCGAGGTTATCGTCGGCATTTCGATTACCGGCTCCCGCCGAGTTCCCGCAGTTTCTTTCTGCCCTTCGGACAGATTGGCGGTGGAACACGCTACGACGAGTTCGACGGTACTTCGGGTACCCACGCGGAACTCTCCCGCATAAGCTCTCGCCTTTACCGCACATAGAAAAGCCGTACTTTTGAGTAGTGATGGCATTAAATGTAGTTTCCTTCTATATATAGGGGACTGGTGAGCTTGACTGGAATCGACGATGGACGTGGCGTAAGCGTTATCGGCATGTCAGCAGGCTGTTGGCGGCAGGACTGTCGATTCGACTACCGGCACCCGCCGCCTACCGAGGTTATCGTCGGCATTTCGATTACCGGCTCCCGCCGAGTTCCCGCAGTTTCTTTCTGCCCTTCGGACAGATTGGCCGTGGAACACGCTACGACGAGTTCGACGGTACTTCGGGTACCCACGCGGAACTCTCCCGCATAAGCTCTCGCCTTTACCGCACATAGAAAAGCCGTACTTTTGAGTAGTGATGGCATTAAATGTAGTTTCCTTCTATATATATAGGGGACTGGTGAGCTTGACTGGAATCGACGATGGACGTAGCGTAAGCGTTATCGGCATGTCAGCAGGCTGTTGGCGGCAGGACTGTCGATTCGACTACCGGCACCCGCCGCCTACCGAGGTTATCGTCGGCATTTCGATTACCGGCTCCCGCCGAGTTCCCGCAGTTTCTTTCTGCCCTTCGGACAGATTGGCCGTGGAACACGCTACGACGAGTTCGACGGTACTTCGGGTACCCACGCGGAACTCTCCCGCATAAGCTCTCGCCTTTACCGCACATAGAAAAGCCGTACTTTTGAGTAGTGATGGCATTAAATGTAGTTTCCTTCTATATATAGGGGACTGGTGAGCTTGACTGGAATCGACGATGGACGTGGCGTAAGCGTTATCGGCATGTCAGCAGGCTGTTGGCGGCAGGACTGTCGATTCGACTACCGGCACCCGCCGCCTACCGAGGTTATCGTCGGCATTTCGATTACCGGCTCCCGCCGAGTTCCCGCAGTTTCTTTCTGCCCTTCGGACAGATTGGCCGTGGAACACGCTACGACGAGTTCGACGGTACTTCGGGTACCCACGCGGAACTCTCCCGCATAAGCTCTCGCCTTTACCGCACATAGAAAAGCCGTACTTTTGAGTAGTGATGGCATTAAATGTAGTTTCCTTCTATATATAGGGGACTGGTGAGGCTTGACTGGAATCGACGATGGACGTGGCGTAAGCGTTATCGGCATGACACCAGTCTGTTGGCGGCAGGACTGTCGATTCGACTACCGGCACCCGCCGCCTACCGAGGTTATCGTCGGCATTTCGATTACCGGCTCCCGCCGAGTTCCCGCAGTTTCTTTCTGCCCTTCGGACAGATAGGCGGTGGAACACGCTACGACGAGTTCGACGGCACTTAGGGTAGCCACGCGGAACTCTCCCGCATAAGCTCTCGCCTTTACCGCACATAGAAAAGCCGTACTTTTGAGTAGTGATGGCATTAAATGTAGTTTCCTTCTATATATAGGGGACTGGTGAGGCTTGACTGGAATCGACGATGGACGTGGCGTAAGCGTTATCGGCATGTCAGCAGGCTGTTGGCGGCAGGACTGTCGATTCGACTACCGGCACCCGCCGCCTACCGAGGTTATCGTCGGCATTTCGATTACCGGCTCCCGCCGAGTTCCCGCAGTTTCTTTCTGCCCTTCGGACAGATTGGCGGTGGAACACGCTACGACGAGTTCGACGGTACTTCGGGTACCCACGCGGAACTCTCCCGCATAAGCTCTCGCCTTTACCGCACATAGAAAAGCCGTACTTTTGAGTAGTGATGGCATTAAATGTAGTTTCCTTCTATATATAAAGGGGACTGGTGAGCTTGACTGGAATCGACGATGGACGTGGCGTAAGCGTTATCGGCATGACACCAGTCTGTTGGCGGCAGGACTGTCGATTCGACTACCGGCACCCGCCGCCTACCGAGGTTATCGTCGGCATTTCGATTACCGGCTCCCGCCGAGTTCCCGCAGTTTCTTTCTGCCCTTCGGACAGATTGGCCGTGGAACACGCTACGACGAGTTCGACGGCACTTAGGGTAGCCACGCGGAACTCTCCCGCATAAGCTCTCGCCTTTACCGCACATAGAAAAGCCGTACTTTTGAGTAGTGATGGCATTAAATGTAGTTTCCTTCTATATATATAGGGGACTGGTGAGGCTTGACTGGAATCGACGATGGACGTGGCGTAAGCGTTATCGGCATGACACCAGTCTGTTGGCGGCAGGACTGTCGATTCGACTACCGGCACCCGCCGCCTACCGAGGTTATCGTCGGCATTTCGATTACCGGCTCCCGCCGAGTTCCCGCAGTTTCTTTCTGCCCTTCGGACAGATTGGCTGTGGAACACGCTACGACGAGTTCGACGGTACTTCGGGTACCCACGCGGAACTCTCCCGCATAAGCTCTCGCCTTTTACCGCACATAGAAAAGCCGTACTTTTGAGTAGTGATGGCATTAAATGTAGTTTCCTTCTATATATAGGGGACTGGTGAGCTTGACTGGAATCGACGATGGACGTGGCGTAAGCGTTATCGGCATGTCAGCAGGCTGTTGGCGGCAGGACTGTCGATTCGACTACCGGCACCCGCCGCCTACCGAGGTTATCGTCGGCATTTCGATTACCGGCTCCCGCCGAGTTCCCGCAGTTTCTTTCTGCCCTTCGGACAGATTGGCCGTGGAACACGCTACGACGAGTTCGACGGTACTTCGGGTACCCACGCGGAACTCTCCCGCATAAGCTCTCGCCTTTACCGCACATAGAAAAGCCGTACTTTTGAGTAGTGATGGCATTAAATGTAGTTTCCTTCTATATATAGGGGACTGGTGAGCTTGACTGGAATCGACGATGGACGTAGCGTAAGCGTTATCGGCATGTCAGCAGGCTGTTGGCGGCAGGACTGTCGATTCGACTACCGGCACCCGCCGCCTACCGAGGTTATCGTCGGCATTTCGATTACCGGCTCCCGCCGAGTTCCCGCAGTTTCTTTCTGCCCTTCGGACAGATTGGCCGTGGAACACGCTACGACGAGTTCGACGGCACTTAGGGTAGCCACGCGGAACTCTCCCGCATAAGCTCTCGCCTTTACCGCACATAGAAAAGCCGTACTTTTGAGTAGTGATGGCATTAAATGTAGTTTCCTTCTATATATATAGGGGACTGGTGAGCTTGACTGGAATCGACGATGGACGTAGCGTAAGCGTTATCGGCATGTCAGCAGGCTGTTGGCGGCAGGACTGTCGATTCGACTACCGGCACCCGCCGCCTACCGAGGTTATCGTCGGCATTTCGATTACCGGCTCCCGCCGAGTTCCCGCAGTTTCTTTCTGCCCTTCGGACAGATTGGCGGTGGAACACGCTACGACGAGTTCGACGGCACTTAGGGTAGCCACGCGGAACTCTCCCGCATAAGCTCTCGCCTTTACCGCACATAGAAAAGCCGTACTTTTGAGTAGTGATGGCATTAAATGTAGTTTCCTTCTATATATAGGGGACTGGTGAGCTTGACTGGAATCGACGATGGACGTGGCGTAAGCGTTATCGGCATGTCAGCAGGCTGTTGGCGGCAGGACTGTCGATTCGACTACCGGCACCCGCCGCCTACCGAGGTTATCGTCGGCATTTCGATTACCGGCTCCCGCCGAGTTCCCGCAGTTTCTTTCTGCCCTTCGGACAGATTGGCTGTGGAACACGCTACGACGAGTTCGACGGTACTTCGGGTACCCACGCGGAACTCTCCCGCATAAGCTCTCGCCTTTTACCGCACATAGAAAAGCCGTACTTTTGAGTAGTGATGGCATTAAATGTAGTTTCCTTCTATATATATAGGGGACTGGTGAGGCTTGACTGGAATCGACGATGGACGTGGCGTAAGCGTTATCGGCATGTCAGCAGGCTGTTGGCGGCAGGACTGTCGATTCGACTACCGGCACCCGCCGCCTACCGAGGTTATCGTCGGCATTTCGATTACCTTCTCCCGCCGAGTTCCCGCAGTTTCTTTCTGCCCTTCGGACAGATAGGCGTTGGAACACGCTACGACGAGTTCGACGGTACTTCGGGTACCCACGCGGAACTCTCCCGCATAAGCTCTCGCCTTTTACCGCACATAGAAAAGCCGTACTTTTGAGTAGTGATGGCATTAAATGTAGTTTCCTTCTATATATATAGGGGACTGGTGAGGCTTGACTGGAATCGACGATGGACGTGGCGTAAGCGTTATCGGCATGACACCAGTCTGTTGGCGGCAGGACTGTCGATTCGACTACCGGCACCCGCCGCCTATCGAGGTTATCGTCGGCATTTCGATTACCGGCTCCCGCCGAGTTCCCGCAGTTTCTTTCTGCCCTTCGGACAGATAGGCGGTGGAACACGCTACGACGAGTTCGACGGCACTTAGGGTAGCCACGCGGAACTCTCCCGCATAAGCTCTCGCCTTTACCGCACATAGAAAAGCCGTACTTTTGAGTAGTGATGGCATTAAATGTAGTTTCCTTCTATATATAGGGGACTGGTGAGGCTTGACTGGAATCGACGATGGACGTAGCGTAAGCGTTATCGGCATGTTCAAACGTTGCCGCCGACTAACCCCAATGGCCTCATTGCCTCTAGGAGAGATTCGCGATCGATCACGCGACGCGTCCGTTGGCGGGGTTGTGGAGGACGATGCGGACACTACCCGGTAGTTTTAGGACGTTACGTGTACCTTTTCGCTCAAAACTGAGGACCAATTTGACGCAACTCAGGGTTGCGATGCGGAACTTGCCCGCATAGGCTCTCGCCTTTTACCGCACTTTCAAAAGCCGTACTAATGGGTTCTGATGGCATTAAATGTAGTTTCCTTCTATATATAGGGAGCATAGTCTGTCTGAGACGGACTTCAAAGGGAGGACGGCTTTAAGAAATTTTCTCCCGTATAGAGTGATGCCAAAGACGGCATGGATGTGAGGCGAGTTCGGTGAAATTTGGAAAGTGGGAGGAAATGGCAAAATCAGTTTGATAGTTAGAAACGTTGTTTTCAGCGTTCATTTTCACCACTTTTCACTCAAAACTGAGGACCAATTTGACGCAACTCAGGGTTGCGATGCGGAACTTGCCCGCATAGGCTCTCGCCGTTTACCGCACTTTCAAATGCCGTACTAATGGGTTCTGATGGCATTAAATGTAGTTTCCTTCTCTATATAGGGGGCATAGTCTGTCTGAGACGGACCTGAAAGGGAGTACGACTTTAAGAAATTTTCTCCCGTATAGAGTGATGCCAAAGACGGCATGGATGTGAGGAGAGTTCGGTGAAATTTGGAAAGTGGGAGGAAATGGCAAAATCAGTTTGATAGTTAGAAACGTTGTTTTCAGCGTTCATTTTCACCACTTTTCACTCAAAACTGAGGACCAATTTGACGCAACTCAGGGTTGCGATGCGGAACTTGCCCGCATAGGCTCTCGCCTTTTACCGCACTTTCAAAAGCCGTACTAATGGGTTCTGATGGCATTAAATGTAGTTTCCTTCTATATATAGGGAGCATAGTCTGTCTGAGACGGACTTCAAAGGGAGGACGGCTTTAAGAAATTTTCTCCCGTATAGTGTGATGCCAAAGACGGCATGGATGTGAGGCGAGTTCGGTGAAATTTGGGAAGTGGGAGGAAATGGCAAAATCAGTTTGATAGTTAGAAACGTTGTTTTCAGCGTTCATTTTCACCACTTTTCACTCAAAACTCAGGACCAATTTGACGCAACTCAGGGTTGCGATGCGGAACTTGCCCGCATAGGCTCTCGCCGTTTACCGCACTTTCAAATGCCGTACTAATGGGTTCTGATGGCATTAAATGTAGTTTCCTTCTCTATATAGGGGGCATAGTCTGTCTGAGACGGACCTGAAAGGGAGTACGACTTTAAGAAATTTTCTCCCGTATAGAGTGATGCCAAAGACGGCATGGATGTGAGGAGAGTTCGGTGAAATTTGGAAAGTGGGAGGAAATGGCAAAATCAGTTTGATAGTTAGAAACGTTGTTTTCAGCGTTCATTTTCACCACTTTTCACTCAAAACTGAGGACCAATTTGACGCAACTCAGGGTTGCGATGCGGAACTTGCCCGCATAGGTTCTCGCCTTTACCGCACTTTGAAATGCCGTACTAATGGGTTCTGATGGCATTAAATGTAGTTTCCTTCTCTATATAGGGGCATAGTCTGTCTGAGACGGACCTGAAAGGGAGTACGACTTTAAGAAATTTTCTCCCGTATAGAGTGATGCCAAAGACGGCATGGATGTGAGGAGAGTTCGGTGAAATTTGGAAAGTGGGAGGAAATGGCAAAATCAGTTTGATAGTTAGAAACGTTGTTTTCAGCGTTCATTTTCACCACTTTTCACTCAAAACTGAGGACCAATTTGACGCAACTCAGGGTAGCGATGCGGAACTATTCCGCTTGGTCCCTTGCCTTTACCGCACTTTCAAATGCCGTACTAATGGGTTCTGATGGCATTAAATTTAGTTTCCTTCTCTATATAGGGGCATAGTCTGTCTGAGACAGGATTGTAACATTGTGTTAAGCCTCCTCTCACCTTTTAACCCGGCGTGCCCGGGACCTGTGGGCTGGTCACGGCCCGTTTCCACACAGGTGGTGAGTACTAGCGAAAACGACTGCCGATAGTGTTAAGAAATGGCCGAACAAAGAATGTAAGAGGCCGAGAGATATTGAATGAACGAACGTAATGGTGGATTGAAACAATATATTGGAGCGAAAAGAATGTTGCGAGAAGTGATGGTTTTAAGAACACTGTGCGGCGTTTTCCTAGTAAGTTTGTCGTTCTACCCGTCTCGGTGGATTCGGCACCACCTGTAACGGTGGTTTTTGACGTGCCTCGGTGGAAGAGGTTACTGTCGTAAAATATATGGGTAGCTGTTTCCCGTTCCCTCTCGGTCCGTGCGGGGATAAAAGCAGTACGTGCGTTCGACCGCACGCCTACGAGTTAATCCGAGCGATTAGCCGGTCTCAGTCAGAGACACACGGGATGCTGGACCCGCAGCGTGCTCTGCACGAGTCGTTGAATTTCAGCTTGTCAAACCAAGGGTCCGAGCGGCCCTTCCCTTTCACGGGGCATGTTATTTACGGTGACTGTTTCCCTTTCCCTCTCGTTCCGAGCGGGGATAAAAGCAGTACGTGCGTTCGACCGCACGCCTACGAGTTAATCCGAGCGATTAGCCGGTCTCAGTCAGAGACACACGGGATGCTGGACCCGCAGCGTGCTCTGCACGAGTCGTTGAATTTCAGCTTGTCAATCCAAGGGTCCGAGCGGCCCTTCCCTTTCACGGGGCATGTTATTTACGGTGACTGTTTCCCTTTCCCTCTCGGTCCGAGCGGGGATAAAAGCAGTACGTGCGTTCGACCGCACGGCTACGAGTTAATCCGAGCGATTAGCCGGTCTCATTTGGAGACACACGGGATGCTGGACCCGCAGCGTGCTCTGCACGAGTCGTTGATTTTCAGCTTGTCAAACCAAGGGTCCGAGCGGCCCTTCCCATTCACGGGGCAAGTCAATAACGGTGACTGTTTCCCTTTCCCTCTCGGTCCGAGCGGGGATAAAAGCAGTACGTGCGTTCGACCGCACCCCTACGTGTTAATCCGAGCGATTAGCCGGTCTCAGTCAGAGACACACGGGATGCTGGACCCGCAGCGTGCTCTGCACGAGTCGTTGAATTTCAGCATGTCAAACCAAGGGTCCGAGCGGCTCTTCCCTTTCACGGGGCAAGTCCGAGCGGCTCTTCCCTTTCACGGGGCAAGTCAATAACGGTGACTGTTTCCCTTTCCCTCTCGGTCCGAGCGGGGATAAAAGCAGTACGTGCGTTCGACCGCACCCTACGTGTTAATCCGAGCGATTAGCCGGTCTCAGTCAGAGACACACGGGATGCTGGACCCGCAGCGTGCTCTGCACGAGTCGTTGAATTTCAGCATGTCAAACCAAGGGTCCGAGCGGCTCTTCCCTTTCACGGGGCAAGTCAATAACGGTGACTGTTTCCCTTTCCCTCTCGGTCCGAGCGGGGATAAAAGCAGTACGTGCGTTCGACCGCACCCCTACGAGTTAATCCGAGCGATTAGCCGGTCTCAGTCAGAGACACACGGGATGCTGGACCCGCAGCGTGCTCTGCACGAGTCGTTGAATTTCAGCTTGTCAAACCAAGGGTCCGAGCGGCCCTTCCCTTTCACGGGGCATGTTATTTACGGTGACTGTTTCCCTTTCCCTCTCGGTCCGAGCGGGGATAAAAGCAGTACGTGCGTTCGACCGCACGCCTACGAGTTAATCCGAGCGATTAGCCGGTCTCAGTCAGAGACACACGGGATGCTGGACCCGCAGCGTGCTCTGCACGAGTCGTTGAATTTCAGCTTGTCAAACCAAGGGTCCGAGCGGCCCTTCCCTTTCACGGGGCATGTTATTTACGGTGACTGTTTCCCTTTCCCTCTCGGTCCGAGCGGGGATAAAAGCAGTACGTGCGTTCGACCGCACAGCTACGAGTTAATCCGAGCGATTAGCCGGTCTCAGTCAGAGACACACGGGATGCTGGACCCGCAGCGTGCTCTGCACGAGCCGTTGAATTTCAGCATGTCAAACCAAGGGTCCGAGCGGCTCTTCCCTTTCACGGGGCACGTGAACAACGGTGACTGTTTCCCTTTCCCTCTCGGTCCGAGCGGGGATAAAAGCAGTACGTGCGTTCGACCGCACGCCTACGAGTTAATCCGAGCGATTAGCCGGTCTCAGTCAGAGACACACGGGATGCTGGACCCGCAGCGTGCTCTGCACGAGTCGTTGAATTTCAGCTTGTCAAACCAAGGGTCCGAGCGGCCCTTCCCTTTCACGGGGCATGTTATTTACGGTGACTGTTTCCCTTTCCCTCTCGGTCCGAGCGGGGATAAAAGCAGTACGTGCGTTCGACCGCACGCCTACGAGTTAATCCGAGCGATTAGCCGGTCTCAGTCAGAGACACACGGGATGCTGGACCCGCAGCGTGCTCTGCACGAGCCGTTGAATTTCAGCATGTCAAACCAAGGGTCCGAGCGGCTCTTCCCTTTCACGGGGCACGTCAATATCGGTGACTGTTTCCCTTTCCCTCTCGGTCCGAGCGGGGATAAAAGCAGTACGTGCGTTCGACCGCACGCCTACGAGTTAATCCGAGCGATTAGCCGGTCTCAGTCAGAGACACACGGGATGCTGGACCCGCAGCGTGCTCTGCACGAGCCGTTGAATTTCAGCATGTCAAACCAAGGGTCCGAGCGGCTCTTCCCTTTCACGGGGCACGTGAACAACGGTGACTGTTTCCCTTTCCCTCTCTGTCCGAGTGGGGATAAAAGCAGTACGTGCGTTCGACCGCACCCCTACGTGTTAATCCGAGCGATTAGCCGGTCTCAGTCAGAGACACACGGGATGCTGGACCCGCAGCGTGCTCTGCACGAGCCGTTGAATTTCAGCATGTCAAACCAAGGGTCCGAGCGGCTCTTCCCTTTCACGGGGCACGTGAACAACGGTGACTGTTTCCCTATCCCTCTCGGTCCGAGCGGGGATAAAAGCAGTACGTGCGTTCGACCGCACGCCTACGAGTTAATCCGAGCGATTAGCCGGTCTCAGTCAGAGACACACGGGATGCTGGACCCGCAGCGTGCTCTGCACGAGTCGTTGAATTTCAGCTTGTCAAACCAAGGGTCCGAGCGGCCCTTCCCTTTCACGGGGCATGTTATTTACGGTGACTGTTTCCCTTTCCCTCTCGGTCCGAGCGGGGATAAAAGCAGTACGTGCGTTCGACCGCACGGCTACGAGTTAATCCGAGCGATTAGCCAGTCTCATTAAGAGACACACGGGATGCTGGACCCGCAGCGTGCTCTGCACGAGCCGTTGAATTTCAGCATGTCAAACCAAGGGTCCGAGCGGCTCTTCCCTTTCACGGGGCACGTGAACAACGGTGACTGTTTCCCTTTCCCTCTCTGTCCGAGTGGGGATAAAAGCAGTACGTGCGTTCGACCGCACCCCTACGTGTTAATCCGAGCGATTAGCCGGTCTCAGTCAGAGACACACGGGATGCTGGACCCGCAGGGTGCTCTGCACGAGCCGTTGAATTTCAGCATGTCAAACCAAGGGTCCGAGCGGCTCTTCCCTTTCACGGGGCACGTGAACAACGGTGACTGTTTCCCTATCCCTCTCGGTCCGAGCGGGGATAAAAGCAGTACGTGCGTTCGACCGCACGCCTACGAGTTAATCCGAGCGATTAGCCGGTCTCAGTCAGAGACACAAGGGATGCTGGACCCGCAGCGTGCTCTGCACGAGCCGTTGAATTTCAGCTTGTCAAACCAAGGGTCCGAGCGCCCCTTCCCTTTCACGGGGCACGTCAATAACGGTGACTGTTTCCCTTTCCCTCTCGGTCCGAGCGGGGATAAAGCAGTACGTGCGTTCGACCGCACGCGTACGAGTTAATCCGAGCGATTAACGATTGTCTTTGTTACGAAAGACGTTCTGTTCCCACTGCTGATGCGACGAGTTTCGGGTAACCATGCCGAGACATCGGAATATGCATCATTTTCGATATAGCTTAGTGTGGGTTGAGCTGTCCTCCGAAGGTCGGTTCTTCCTGATACGCCCTAGTTTGTTTCGTTTTATCGGAACTGTTGTTTTGGAGAACTCGTACTCTAGAGTGTGTAAGAGGTCTGTCTCGTGATTGGTGACACGAAGTAGACAGAGAACGGCAGGCGTGTATCTAGCCACGCGTCTGCCGATTCGAGAGTGGTGTTTCTACTCGCCGTTGGAGCGGGTGGCTTGCACCGAACGAGAAAAGATACCTGGTTGATCCTGCCAGTAGTCATA
>NW_027467782.1:64284078-64299078 GCF_004210375.1 Tachypleus tridentatus | reverse complement strand
TACGTTGGCGGGCTCCCCGTACCCAGGCGATCTCTCGACGCCGACATAACGAGCACGAATGTCGGCAGGCGGACCGACACTCTCTCGCACTACCAGCGTTGGGGGCTCCGTACCCAAACGGTGTCGGACATTGTCGATTTTAGTCTCTGTGCATTACGTTGGCGGGCTCCCCGTACCCAGGCGATCTCTCGACGCCGACATAACGAGCACGAATGTCGGCAGGCGGACCGACACTCTCTCGCACTACCAGCGTTGGGGGGCTCCGTACCCAAACGGTGTCGGACATTGTCGATTTTAGTCTCTGTGCATTACGTTGGCGGGCTCCCCGTACCCGGGCGATCTCTCGACGCCGACATAACGAGCACGAATGTCGGCAGGCGGACCGACACTCTCTCGCACTACCAGCGTTGGGGGGCTCCGTACCCAAACGGTGTCGGACATTGTCGATTTTAGTCTCTGTGCATTACGTTGGCGGGCTCCCCGTACGTTGGCGGGCTCCCCGTACCCAGGCGATCTCTCGACGCCGACATAACGAGCACGAATGTCGGCAGGCAGACCGACACTCTCTCGCACTACCAGCGTTGGGGGGCTCCGTACCCAAACGGTGTCGGACTTTGTCGATTTTAGTCTCTGTGCAAAACGTTGGCGGCGATCTCTTGACACGGAGATAACGAGCACGATTGTCGGTAAGCAGACCGACACCCTCTCGCACTAGCAACGTTGGGGGCTCCTTACCCACGCGGTGTCGTATCATTACTAAGAGCAACTTATTATACTGTGATGGATCACCTGGTGTCGTATCATCATTGCTAAGAACAACTTAATAGACTCTGATGGATCACCTGGTGTTGTATAATCAATGCTAAAATGTTTACCACATTTATATTTATATGTCTGGAACATTTTCTAATGTTGGGTGACACACAATTAAAGGGCAATGATAATGCAGTAGAGTTTACAAGAATAAGCAATATTTTGGTCAACTAGTCAGTTTAGTTAAAATAACAATTTTAGGTAGGACTAATTTAGACTGAGTATTTATGTTATAATTATATTAGTTAACAATGTGGTCACAAGGATGAAACTAGAATTGAATGCTGTAAGTCAGTCAACTTAGCCTGAAATTTTGGACATGTTCACACTGAACAATTTGTCTTCGTTCCACTTGTTTAGTACGTCGGTGTAATCAACTCTGGTTTCCACGATTCTATGGTTAGTACAGTACACTTTGAACTTTTCCAGTAAAATTATGTTCTGTTGATGTTTTGTTCGAAATTCTTGACCCAACTTTTGTTCTACGAAACATGCTCACCCTTTATGATACGTGACTGGGCGGTTCATTGTTACAAGCAATCCCACAGTTCCTCTGTGAAACAGTGGTTGGTGAGTGGTGATCACTTGGTACCTATCCTCTTTTCTTTCACTGCTAAATTATCGACGGCTATAGCAGATAGCCCTCGTGCAGTATAGAGCCAAATTCAAACAAACCGATACTCTCTTCAGACAAATATGATAAGATAATGAATTTTTCAAAGTTTTGCTCACTAAAATGGAGAAACTTTGGAATGATGTATCGAAGTTTGCATTCTGAAAGGAAGCACATTTCAAGATTTTCCTTTTAACTTTAATTTTCAGAGTCACAGCATACAGACAACAGTTCGTTTACATATGGTCATATCAATATATTAGCAATCATTGTATCGAACGAAAATGATGTTTGACGATTAATTGTATAATTGTATTGAAGATGAAGAAATACTTTGATACAATAGAAGGGGACAGAGGTAAAGTTTTCAATATTTTACATATTCCATCTTCAGTATACAGAGCAAAATAGAAAGACGTAATTTCTAACTAACTAAATAAAATATATTGCTGAAATTACGATAATGTGAAACTAAAATACACGGAAAGTAAATTACTGACAATAAAACATGCTGTAAATATTTTAAAATGTGCTATTTGAATGAAGACTACATGATATTCGGTGTAGATTAAAGTTGTTTAATGTGGATGGTTTCTTTAAGTGCTAATTCCAGATCAGTGTTATCCATACAAACGATACTTATATTTTAATGTTCGTGTCCTGTTTCTTCACAGTTTTGCTTTATAAATGAAACCCATGACACGGGTCGTACGTCTAGGCGCAGCCGTTGCGAAAAGTGCACGAAAGGTTGGCGGCGGGACCTTCGATTCGTCGTCCCTAGAGGATACGGTCGGCATTTCGAACACCTGCTCCCGCCGAGTACACGCATTGGCCTCGGTACAAGTCGAACAGAGTCTCAGAGCATGTGCCAGCGATTGGGAAATTTAAACACCCGCGCCCGCCGCCTACCGACGGGGGAACCGATTTTCTCGATCTGTTTCGCGCGTGCGTGGTCCAACAGCAGCTTGCTCCAACGGGTCGGACGTCTAGACGCAGCCGTTGCGAAAAGTGCCCGAAAGGTTGGCGGCGGGACCTTCGATTCTTCGTCCCTAGAGGATACGGTCGGCATTTCGAACACCTGCTCCCGCCGAGTACACGCATTGGCCTCGGTACAAGTCGAACAGAGTCTCAGAGCATGTGCCAGCGATTGGGAAATTTAAACACCCGCGCCCGCCGCCTACCGACGGGGGAACCGATTTTCTCGGTCTGTTTCGCGCGTGCGTGTTCTAACAGCCGCTTGCTCCAACGGGTCGGACGTCTAGACGCAGCCGTTGCGAAAAGTGCCCGAAAGGTTGGCGGCGGGACCTTCGATTCGTCGTCCCTAGGGATACGGTCGGCATTTCGAACACCTGCTCCCGCCGAGTACACGCATTGGCCTCGGTACAAGTCGAACAGAGTCTCAGAGCATGTGCCAGCGAGCGGGAAATTTAAACACCCGCACCCGCCGCCTACCGACGGGGGAACCCATTTTCTCGGCCTCTTTCGCGCGTGCGTGGTCGAACAGCAGCTTGCTCCAACGGGTCGGACGTCTAGACGCAGCCGTTGCAAAAGTGCCCGAAAGGTTGGCGGCGGGTCCTTCGATTCGTCGTCCCTAGAGGATGTGGACGGCATTTCGATCACCTGCTCCCGCCGAGTACACGCATTGGCCTCGGTACAAGTCGAACAGAGTCTCAGAGCATGTGCCAGCGATTGGGAAATTTAAACACCCGCGCCCGCCGCCTACCGACGGGGGAACCGATTTTCTCGGTCTGTTTCGCGCGTGCGTGGTCCAACAGCAGCTTGCTCCAACGGGTCGGACGTCTAGACGCAGCCGTTGCGAAAAGTGCCCGAAAGGTTGGCGGCGGGTCCTTCGATTCGTCGTCCCTAGAGGATACGGTCGGCATTTCGAACACCTGCTCCCGCCGAGTACACGCATTGGCCTCGGTACAAGTCGAACAGAGTCTCAGAGCATGTGACAGCGATTGGGAAATTTAAACACCCGCGCCCGCCGCCTACCGACGGGGGAACCGATTTTCTCGGTCTGTTTCGCGCGTGCGTGGTCCAACAGCAGCTTGCTCCAACGGGTCGGACGTCTAGACGCAGCCGTTGCGAAAAGTGCCCGAAAGGTTGGCGGCGGGTCCTTCGATTCGTCGTCCCTAGAGGATACGGTCGGCATTTCGAACACCTGCTCCCGCCGAGTACACGCATTGGCCTCGGTACAAGTCGAACAGAGTCTCAGAGCATGTGCCAGCGATTGGGAAATTTAAACACCCGCGCCCGCCGCCTACCGACGGGGGAACCGATTTTCTCGGTATGTTTCGCGCGTGCGTGGTCTAACAGCCGCTTGCTCCAACGGGTCGGACGTCTAGACGCAGCCGTTGCGAAAAGTGCCCGAAAGGTTGGCGGCGGGACCTTCGATTCGTCGTCCCTAGAGGATACGGTCGGCATTTCGAACACCTGCTCCCGCCGAGTACACGCATTGGCCTCGGTACAAGTCGAACAGAGTCTCAGAGCATGTGCCAGCGATTGGGAAATTTAAACACCCGCGCCCGCCGCCTACCGACGGGGGAACCGATTTTCTCGGTCTGTTTCGCGCGTGCGTGGTCTAACAGCCGCTTGCTCCAACGGGTCGGACGTCTAGACGCAGCCGTTGCGAAAAGTGCCCGAAAGGTTGGCGGCGGGACCTTCGATTCGTCGTCCCTAGAGGATACGGTCGGCATTTCGAACACCTGCTCCCGCCGAGTACACGCATTGGCCTCGGTACAAGTCGAACAGAGTCTCAGAGCATGTGCCAGCGAGCGGGAAATTTAAACACCCGCACCCGCCGCCTACCGACGGGGGAACCCATTTTCTCGGCCTCTATCGCGCGTGCGTGGTCGAACAGCAGCTTGCTCCAACGGGTCGGACGTCTAGACGCAGCCGTTGCAAAAAGTGCCCGAAAGGTTGGCGGCGGGTCCTTCGATTCGTCGTCCCTAGAGGATGTGGACGGCATTTCGATCACCTGCTCCCGCCGAGTACACGCATTGGCCTCGGTACAAGTCGAACAGAGTCTCAGAGCATGTACCAGCGATTGGGAAATTTAAACACCCGCGCCCGCCGCCTACCGACGGGGGAATCCATTTTCTCGGGCTGTTTCGCGCGTGCGTGGTCAAACAGCAGCTTTCTCCAACGGGACGTACGTCTAGGCTCAGCCGTTGCGAAAAGTGCCCAAAGGTTGGCGGCGGTTCCTTCGATTCGTCGTCCCTAGAGGATATCGCCGGTATTTCGATCACCTGCTCCCGCCGAGTGCCCGCAGTTTCTTTGTGCCCTTCGGACAGATACCCGGTGGAACACGCTACGACGAGTTCGACGGTACTTAGGGTAGCCACGCGGAACTCTCCCGCATAAGCTCTCGCCTTTACCGCACATAGAAAGGCCGTACTATTGAGTAGTGATGGCATTAAATGTAGTTTCCTTCTATATATATAGGGGACTGGTGAGGCTTGACTGTCATCGACGATGGACGTAGCGTAAGCGTTATCGGCATGTCACCGAACAGAGGGTAGCCACGCGGAACTCTCCCGCATAAGCTTTCGCCTTTACCGCACATAGAAAAGCCGTACTTTTGAGTAGTGATGGCATTAAATGTAGTTTCCTTCTATATATATAGGGGACTGGTGAGCTTGACTGGAATCGACGATGGACGTAGCGTAAGCGTTATCGGCATGTCAGCAGGCTGTTGGCGGCAGGACTGTCGATTCGACTACCGGCACCCGCCGCCTACCGAGGTTATCGTCGGCATTTCGATTACCTGCTCCCGCCGAGTTCCCCAGTTTCTTTTGCCCTTCGGTCAGATAGGCGGTGGAACACGCTACGACGAGTTCGACGGTACTTAGGGTAGCCACGCGGAACTCTCCCGCATAAGCTCTCGCCTTTACCGCATATAGAAAAGCCGTACTTTTGAGTAGTGATGGCATTAAATGTAGTTTCCTTCTATATATAGGGGACTGGTGAGCTTGACTGGAATCGACGATGGACGTCGCGTAAGCGTTATCGGCATGACACCAGGCTGTTGGCGGCAGGACTGGCGATTCGACTACCGGCACCCGCCGCCTACCGAGGTTATCGTCGGCATTTCGATCACATGCTCCCGCCGAGTGCCCGCAGTTTCTTTCTGCCCTTCGGAAAGATAGCCGGTGGAACGCGCTACGACGAGTTCGACGGTACTTAGGGTAGCCACGCGGAACTCTCCCGCATAAGCTCTCGCCTTTTACCGCACATAGAAAAGCCGTACTTTTGAGTAGTGATGGCATTAAATGTAGTTTCCTTCTATATATATAGGGGACTGGTGAGGCTTGACTGGAATCGACGATGGACGTGGCGTAAGCGTTATCGGCATGTCAGCAGGCTGTTGGCGGCAGGACTGTCGATTCGACTACCGGCACCCGCCGCCTACCGAGGTTATCGTCGGCATTTCGATTACCTTCTCCCGCCGAGTTCCCGCAGTTTCTTTCTGCCCTTCGGACAGATAGGCGGTGGAACACGCTACGACGAGTTCGACGGTACTTCGGGTACCCACGCGGAACTCTCCCGCATAAGCTCTCGCCTTTTACCGCACATAGAAAAGCCGTACTTTTGAGTAGTGATGGCATTAAATGTAGTTTCCTTCTATATATAGGGGACTGGTGAGGCTTGACTGGAATCGACGATGGACGTGGCGTAAGCGTTATCGGCATGTCAGCAGGCTGTTGGCGGCAGGACTGGCGATTCGACTACCGGCACCCGCCGCCTACCGAGGTTATCGTCGGCATTTCGATTACCTTCTCCCGCCGAGTTCCCGCAGTTTCTTTCTGCCCTTCGGACAGATTGGCGGTGGAACACGCTACGACGAGTTCGACGGTACTTCGGGTACCCACGCGGAACTCTCCCGCATAAGCTCTCGCCTTTTACCGCACATAGAAAAGCCGTACTTTTGAGTAGTGATGGCATTAAATGTAGTTTCCTTCTATATATAGGGGACTGGTGAGGATTGACTGGAATCGACGATGGACGTGGCGTAAGCGTTATCGGCATGTCAGCAGGCTGTTGGCGGCAGGACTGGCGATTCGACTACCGGCACCCGCCGCCTACCGAGGTTATCGTCGGCATTTCGATTACCTTCTCCCGCCGAGTTCCCGCAGTTTCTTTCTGCCCTTCGGACAGATAGGCGTTGGAACACGCTACGACGAGTTCGACGGTACTTCGGGTACCCACGCGGAACTCTCCCGCATAAGCTCTCGCCTTTACCGCACATAGAAAAGCCGTACTTTTGAGTAGTGATGGCATTAAATGTAGTTTCCTTCTATATATAGGGGACTGGTGAGGCTTGACTGGAATCGACGATGGACGTGGCGTAAGCGTTATCGGCATGACACCAGTCTGTTGGCGGCAGGACTGTCGATTCGACTACCGGCACCCGCCGCCTACCGAGGTTATCGTCGGCATTTCGATTACCGGCTCCCGCCGAGTTCCCGCAGTTTCTTTCTGCCCTTCGGACAGATAGGCGGTGGAACACGCTACGACGAGTTCGACGGCACTTAGGGTAGCCACGCGGAACTCTCCCGCATAAGCTCTCGCCTTTTACCGCACATAGAAAAGCCGTACTTTTGAGTAGTGATGGCATTAAATGTAGTTTCCTTCTATATATAGGGGACTGGTGAGGCTTGACTGGAATCGACGATGGACGTGGCGTAAGCGTTATCGGCATGACACCAGTCTGTTGGCGGCAGGACTGTCGATTCGACTACCGGCACCCGCCGCCTACCGAGGTTATCGTCGGCATTTCGATTACCGGCTCCCGCCGAGTTCCCGCAGTTTCTTTCTGCCCTTCGGACAGATAGGCGGTGGAACACGCTACGACGAGTTCGACGGCACTTAGGGTAGCCACGCGGAACTCTCCCGCATAAGCTCTCGCCTTTACCGCACATAGAAAAGCCGTACTTTTGAGTAGTGATGGCATTAAATGTAGTTTCCTTCTATATATAGGGGACTGGTGAGCTTGACTGGAATCGACGATGGACGTGGCGTAAGCGTTATCGGCATGACAGCAGTCTGTTGGCGGCAGGACTGTCGATTCGACTACCGGCACCCGCCGCCTACCGAGGTTATCGTCGGCATTTCGATTACCGGCTCCCGCCGAGTTCCCGCAGTTTCTTTCTGCCCTTCGGACAGATTGGCCGTGGAACACGCTACGACGAGTTCGACGGTACTTCGGGTACCCACGCGGAACTCTCCCGCATAAGCTCTCGCCTTTACCGCACATAGAAAAGCCGTACTTTTGAGTAGTGATGGCATTAAATGTAGTTTCCTTCTATATATATAGGGGACTGGTGAGCTTGACTGGAATCGACGATGGACGTGGCGTAAGCGTTATCGGCATGTCAGCAGGCTGTTGGCGGCAGGACTGTCGATTCGACTACCGGCACCCGCCGCCTACCGAGGTTATCGTCGGCATTTCGATTACCGGCTCCCGCCGAGTTCCCGCAGTTTCTTTCTGCCCTTCGGACAGATTGGCCGTGGAACACGCTACGACGAGTTCGACGGTACTTCGGGTACCCACGCGGAACTCTCCCGCATAAGCTCTCGCCTTTACCGCACATAGAAAAGCCGTACTTTTGAGTAGTGATGGCATTAAATGTAGTTTCCTTCTATATATATAGGGACTGGTGAGGCTTGACTGGAATCGACGATGGACGTGGCGTAAGCGTTATCGGCATGTCAGCAGGCTGTTGGCGGCAGGACTGTCGATTCGACTACCGGCACCCGCCGCCTACCGAGGTTATCGTCGGCATTTCGATTACCGGCTCCCGCCGAGTTCCCGCAGTTTCTTTCTGCCCTTCGGACAGATAGGCGGTGGAACACGCTACGACGAGTTCGACGGTACTTCGGGTACCCACGCGGAACTCTCCCGCATAAGCTCTCGCCTTTACCGCACATAGAAAAGCCGTACTTTTGAGTAGTGATGGCATTAAATGTAGTTTCCTTCTATATATATAGGGGACTGGTGAGGCTTGACTGGAATCGACGATGGACGTGGCGTAAGCGTTATCGGCATGACACCAGTCTGTTGGCGGCAGGACTGTCGATTCGACTACCGGCACCCGCCGCCTACCGAGGTTATCGTCGGCATTTCGATTACCGGCTCCCGCCGAGTTCCCGCAGTTTCTTTCTGCCCTTCGGACAGATAGGCGGTGGAACACGCTACGACGAGTTCGACGGCACTTAGGGTAGCCACGCGGAACTCTCCCGCATAAGCTCTCGCCTTTACCGCACATAGAAAAGCCGTACTTTTGAGTAGTGATGGCATTAAATGTAGTTTCCTTCTATATATAGGGGACTGGTGAGGCTTGACTGGAATCGACGATGGACGTGGCGTAAGCGTTATCGGCATGACACCAGTCTGTTGGCGGCAGGACTGTCGATTCGACTACCGGCACCCGCCGCCTACCGAGGTTATCGTCGGCATTTCGATTACCGGCTCCCGCCGAGTTCCCGCAGTTTCTTTCTGCCCTTCGGACAGATAGGCGGTGGAACACGCTACGACGAGTTCGACGGCACTTAGGGTAGCCACGCGGAACTCTCCCGCATAAGCTCTCGCCTTTACCGCACATAGAAAAGCCGTACTTTTGAGTAGTGATGGCATTAAATGTAGTTTCCTTCTATATATATAGGGGACTGGTGAGGCTTGACTGGAATCGACGATGGACGTGGCGTAAGCGTTATCGGCATGTCAGCAGGCTGTTGGCGGCAGGACTGTCGATTCGACTACCGGCACCCGCCGCCTACCGAGGTTA
Source organism: Tachypleus tridentatus (assembly GCF_004210375.1). Lineage (NCBI taxonomy): Eukaryota > Metazoa > Arthropoda > Merostomata > Xiphosura > Limulidae > Tachypleus > Tachypleus tridentatus. The sequence goes on along the minus strand of NW_027467782.1, from coordinate 64,289,862 downwards.
TCGTCGGCATTTCGATTACCGGCTCCCGCCGAGTTCCCGCAGTTTCTTTCTGCCCTTCGGACAGATTGGCTGTGGAACACGCTACGACGAGTTCGACGGTACTTCGGGTACCCACGCGGAACTCTCCCGCATAAGCTCTCGCCTTTACCGCACATAGAAAAGCCGTACTTTTGAGTAGTGATGGCATTAAATGTAGTTTCCTTCTATATATATAGGGGACTGGTGAGCTTGACTGGAATCGACGATGGACGTAGCGTAAGCGTTATCGGCATGTCAGCAGGCTGTTGGCGGCAGGACTGTCGATTCGACTACCGGCACCCGCCGCCTACCGAGGTTATCGTCGGCATTTCGATTACCGGCTCCCGCCGAGTTCCCGCAGTTTCTTTCTGCCCTTCGGACAGATTGGCCGTGGAACACGCTACGACGAGTTCGACGGTACTTCGGGTACCCACGCGGAACTCTCCCGCATAAGCTCTCGCCTTTACCGCACATAGAAAAGCCGTACTTTTGAGTAGTGATGGCATTAAATGTAGTTTCCTTCTATATATAGGGGACTGGTGAGCTTGACTGGAATCGACGATGGACGTAGCGTAAGCGTTATCGGCATGTCAGCAGGCTGTTGGCGGCAGGACTGTCGATTCGACTACCGGCACCCGCCGCCTACCGAGGTTATCGTCGGCATTTCGATTACCGGCTCCCGCCGAGTTCCCGCAGTTTCTTTCTGCCCTTCGGACAGATTGGCCGTGGAACACGCTACGACGAGTTCGACGGTACTTCGGGTACCCACGCGGAACTCTCCCGCATAAGCTCTCGCCTTTACCGCACATAGAAAAGCCGTACTTTTGAGTAGTGATGGCATTAAATGTAGTTTCCTTCTATATATAGGGGACTGGTGAGCTTGACTGGAATCGACGATGGACGTGGCGTAAGCGTTATCGGCATGTCAGCAGGCTGTTGGCGGCAGGACTGTCGATTCGACTACCGGCACCCGCCGCCTACCGAGGTTATCGTCGGCATTTCGATTACCGGCTCCCGCCGAGTTCCCGCAGTTTCTTTCTGCCCTTCGGACAGATTGGCGGTGGAACACGCTACGACGAGTTCGACGGTACTTCGGGTACCCACGCGGAACTCTCCCGCATAAGCTCTCGCCTTTACCGCACATAGAAAAGCCGTACTTTTGAGTAGTGATGGCATTAAATGTAGTTTCCTTCTATATATAGGGGACTGGTGAGGCTTGACTGGAATCGACGATGGACGTGGCGTAAGCGTTATCGGCATGACAGCAGGCTGTTGGCGGCAGGACTGTCGATTCGACTACCGGCACCCGCCGCCTACCGAGGTTATCGTCGGCATTTCGATTACCGGCTCCCGCCGAGTTCCCGCAGTTTCTTTCTGCCCTTCGGACAGATAGGCGGTGGAACACGCTACGACGAGTTCGACGGCACTTAGGGTAGCCACGCGGAACTCTCCCGCATAAGCTCTCGCCTTTACCGCACATAGAAAAGCCGTACTTTTGAGTAGTGATGGCATTAAATGTAGTTTCCTTCTATATATAGGGGACTGGTGAGGCTTGACTGGAATCGACGATGGACGTGGCGTAAGCGTTATCGGCATGTCAGCAGGCTGTTGGCGGCAGGACTGTCGATTCGACTACCGGCACCCGCCGCCTACCGAGGTTATCGTCGGCATTTCGATTACCGGCTCCCGCCGAGTTCCCGCAGTTTCTTTCTGCCCTTCGGACAGATTGGCTGTGGAACACGCTACGACGAGTTCGACGGTACTTCGGGTACCCACGCGGAACTCTCCCGCATAAGCTCTCGCCTTTTACCGCACATAGAAAAGCCGTACTTTTGAGTAGTGATGGCATTAAATGTAGTTTCCTTCTATATATATGGTGAGGGGAATCGACTGGTGAGCTTGACTGGAATCGACGATGGACGTGGCGTAAGCGTTATCGGCATGACACCAGTCTGTTGGCGGCAGGACTGTCGATTCGACTACCGGCACCCGCCGCCTACCGAGGTTATCGTCGGCATTTCGATTACCGGCTCCCGCCGAGTTCCCGCAGTTTCTTTCTGCCCTTCGGACAGATTGGCCGTGGAACACGCTACGACGAGTTCGACGGCACTTAGGGTAGCCACGCGGAACTCTCCCGCATAAGCTCTCGCCTTTACCGCACATAGAAAAGCCGTACTTTTGAGTAGTGATGGCATTAAATGTAGTTTCCTTCTATATATATAGGGGACTGGTGAGGCTTGACTGGAATCGACGATGGACGTGGCGTAAGCGTTATCGGCATGTCAGCAGGCTGTTGGCGGCAGGACTGTCGATTCGACTACCGGCACCCGCCGCCTACCGAGGTTATCGTCGGCATTTCGATTACCGGCTCCCGCCGAGTTCCCGCAGTTTCTTTCTGCCCTTCGGACAGATTGGCTGTGGAACACGCTACGACGAGTTCGACGGTACTTCGGGTACCCACGCGGAACTCTCCCGCATAAGCTCTCGCCTTTACCGCACATAGAAAAGCCGTACTTTTGAGTAGTGATGGCATTAAATGTAGTTTCCTTCTATATATATAGGGGACTGGTGAGCTTGACTGGAATCGACGATGGACGTAGCGTAAGCGTTATCGGCATGTCAGCAGGCTGTTGGCGGCAGGACTGTCGATTCGACTACCGGCACCCGCCGCCTACCGAGGTTATCGTCGGCATTTCGATTACCGGCTCCCGCCGAGTTCCCGCAGTTTCTTTCTGCCCTTCGGACAGATTGGCCGTGGAACACGCTACGACGAGTTCGACGGTACTTCGGGTACCCACGCGGAACTCTCCCGCATAAGCTCTCGCCTTTACCGCACATAGAAAAGCCGTACTTTTGAGTAGTGATGGCATTAAATGTAGTTTCCTTCTATATATAGGGGACTGGTGAGCTTGACTGGAATCGACGATGGACGTAGCGTAAGCGTTATCGGCATGTCAGCAGGCTGTTGGCGGCAGGACTGTCGATTCGACTACCGGCACCCGCCGCCTACCGAGGTTATCGTCGGCATTTCGATTACCGGCTCCCGCCGAGTTCCCGCAGTTTCTTTCTGCCCTTCGGACAGATTGGCCGTGGAACACGCTACGACGAGTTCGACGGCACTTAGGGTAGCCACGCGGAACTCTCCCGCATAAGCTCTCGCCTTTTACCGCACATAGAAAAGCCGTACTTTTGAGTAGTGATGGCATTAAATGTAGTTTCCTTCTATATATAGGGGACTGGTGAGCTTGACTGGAATCGACGATGGACGTGGCGTAAGCGTTATCGGCATGTCAGCAGGCTGTTGGCGGCAGGACTGTCGATTCGACTACCGGCACCCGCCGCCTACCGAGGTTATCGTCGGCATTTCGATTACCGGCTCCCGCCGAGTTCCCGCAGTTTCTTTCTGCCCTTCGGACAGATAGGCGGTGGAACACGCTACGACGAGTTCGACGGCACTTAGGGTAGCCACGCGGAACTCTCCCGCATAAGCTCTCGCCTTTACCGCACATAGAAAAGCCGTACTTTTGAGTAGTGATGGCATTAAATGTAGTTTCCTTCTATATATATAGGGACTGGTGAGGCTTGACTGGAATCGACGATGGACGTGGCGTAAGCGTTATCGGCATGTCAGCAGGCTGTTGGCGGCAGGACTGTCGATTCGACTACCGGCACCCGCCGCCTACCGAGGTTATCGTCGGCATTTCGATTACCGGCTCCCGCCGAGTTCCCGCAGTTTCTTTCTGCCCTTCGGACAGATTGGCGGTGGAACACGCTACGACGAGTTCGACGGTACTTCGGGTACCCACGCGGAACTCTCCCGCATAAGCTCTCGCCTTTACCGCACATAGAAAAGCCGTACTTTTGAGTAGTGATGGCATTAAATGTAGTTTCCTTCTATATATATAGGGGACTGGTGAGGCTTGACTGGAATCGACGATGGACGTGGCGTAAGCGTTATCGGCATGTCAGCAGGCTGTTGGCGGCAGGACTGTCGATTCGACTACCGGCACCCGCCGCCTACCGAGGTTATCGTCGGCATTTCGATTACCGGCTCCCGCCGAGTTCCCGCAGTTTCTTTCTGCCCTTCGGACAGATTGGCGGTGGAACACGCTACGACGAGTTCGACGGTACTTCGGGTACCCACGCGGAACTCTCCCGCATAAGCTCTCGCCTTTACCGCACATAGAAAAGCCGTACTTTTGAGTAGTGATGGCATTAAATGTAGTTTCCTTCTATATATAGGGGACTGGTGAGGCTTGACTGGAATCGACGATGGACGTGGCGTAAGCGTTATCGGCATGTCAGCAGGCTGTTGGCGGCAGGACTGTCGATTCGACTACCGGCACCCGCCGCCTACCGAGGTTATCGTCGGCATTTCGATTACCGGCTCCCGCCGAGTTCCCGCAGTTTCTTTCTGCCCTTCGGACAGATAGGCGGTGGAACACGCTACGACGAGTTCGACGGCACTTAGGGTAGCCACGCGGAACTCTCCCGCATAAGCTCTCGCCTTTACCGCACATAGAAAAGCCGTACTTTTGAGTAGTGATGGCATTAAATGTAGTTTCCTTCTATATATAGGGGACTGGTGAGGCTTGACTGGAATCGACGATGGACGTGGCGTAAGCGTTATCGGCATGACACCAGTCTGTTGGCGGCAGGACTGTCGATTCGACTACCGGCACCCGCCGCCTATCGAGGTTATCGTCGGCATTTCGATTACCGGCTCCCGCCGAGTTCCCGCAGTTTCTTTCTGCCCTTCGGACAGATAGGCGGTGGAACACGCTACGACGAGTTCGACGGCACTTAGGGTAGCCACGCGGAACTCTCCCGCATAAGCTCTCGCCTTTACCGCACATAGAAAAGCCGTACTTTTGAGTAGTGATGGCATTAAATGTAGTTTCCTTCTATATATAGGGGACTGGTGAGGCTTGACTGGAATCGACGATGGACGTAGCGTAAGCGTTATCGGCATGTTCAAACGTTGCCGCCGACTAACCCCAATGGCCTCATTGCCTCTAGGAGAGATTCGCGATCGATCACGCGACGCGTCCGTTGGCGGGGTTGTGGAGGACGATGCGGACACTACCCGGTAGTTTTAGGACGTTACGTGTACCTTTTTTCGCTCAAAACTGAGGACCAATTTGACGCAACTCAGGGTTGCGATGCGGAACTTGCCCGCATAGGCTCTCGCCTTTACCGCACTTTCAAAAGCCGTACTAATGGGTTCTGATGGCATTAAATGTAGTTTCCTTCTATATATAGGCCACTTTTTTCACTCAAAACTGAGGACCAATTTGACGCAACTCAGGGTTGCGATGCGGAACTTGCCCGCATAGGCTCTCGCCGTTTACCGCACTTTCAAATGCCGTACTAATGGGTTCTGATGGCATTAAATGTAGTTTCCTTCTCTATATAGGGGGCATAGTCTGTCTGAGACGGACCTGAAAGGGAGTACGACTTTAAGAAATTTTCTCCCGTATAGAGTGATGCCAAAGACGGCATGGATGTGAGGAGAGTTCGGTGAAATTTGGAAAGTGGGAGGAAATGGCAAAATCAGTTTGATAGTTAGAAACGTTGTTTTTCAGCGTTCATTTTCACCACTTTTCACTCAAAACTGAGGACCAATTTGACGCAACTCAGGGTTGCGATGCGGAACTTGCCCGCATAGGTTCTCGCCTTTACCGCACTTTCAAATGCCGTACTAATGGGTTCTGATGGCATTAAATGTAGTTTCCTTCTATATATAGGGGAGCATAGTCTGTCTGA
>NW_027467782.1:64268646-64283578 GCF_004210375.1 Tachypleus tridentatus | reverse complement strand
GTGGTTCTAGGTTAATTTTACTTTAATTATTGTAAATTTAATCATCGTCTAAGCTGAAATGTATTTTTTTTTGTGTTTTATATTTTTTTTATTTTACGGTCAGTTTGTTCCAATTTTTCTTCATTTTTTATCATATTTGAGTATTATTGAATTTCAACAACAACGCGCTAGTATGAATTATGATATATTGAATTTATAATTTATTTATATATTGTTGTTTTAAAAGAGCTAATATTAAATTAATTGTTAAATCAGAGACGGAATTTAAATGGTTCAGCAATAACTTTGAAGACTGATAATACTAAAACCTGAGTTTCGATACCAGTGGTCATTATAGCATAGATATCTCATATTAAAATTTTGTACAGTTAACTACAGACAAAAAGAAAAAAAAAGTAGATTTTTTCTCGCCATTTCCATTCAATTATTCTTTTTTACGCATTCAATAAAATATACAACCATGTTTTTTTTTTTAAGAATCTCTGCAAAGATATACAGGGTTATATGCTCTACCTGTCACTAATTTAACAATGAAAGAATAGAGAGAAGACAGCTAGTCATCAACACTCACCGCCAATTCATGGGCTACTTTTATCAACAAATAATAGGATTGACAACAACATAATAACACACACACGGGTAAAAGAAAATGTTTTGTGTTATAGGATTCTAATCTTTTATCCGCAGATTATGAATCAGTGCTTACCCACCTGGCCATGGTGGTCCGTCATCTCTCATGGACTAATTAAAATAATCTGATGAGATATCTGTACTTTCTGTTTTCTATTTACAAGAGATTTAACAACATGGAATTCATTTAATAATTCGCTCGTGGTGAACCGTTAAAAATGATTAACAGTCACATGACTTAATGTTCCTGTTCTAGACAACATAAAACAAGGGATAGTTTAGATCTGTATGGATTCTTTGGATAAGTAGAATACTTTAAACTTATTTATTACTCAGATGTTCTGTCTAATCAAAAAAGAAAATTTACAAACTTTATTTACCTGTGATAACCCAGCGTAGTTCTTGTATGGTAAAGATTAGGTACACAGATTATTTTAGCTGTTATTGGTAACCTTAAGTTTATTTTACTTTCGTTATAAAATATAGTATGTTTAATTTTATAGCATTACCGATCAACTAAGAAAGTGTACACAATGCTAGATGTACTTGGAAGACAAGCACAATATCAGTCTAAGCTCTTGCTCACAGTTGTGTTGGTAAATCTTACGTTTTGGGCAAAGAAAATAAACAAATAGAAAGTTACAGTTAATGTGAATTACAAATAAAATACAAAATGTAATAAATAGAGAAGTGGAGCTCACATGGCTCGGTGGTTAGGGTACTTTACTTGCGATGAGAGTCACGAATTCAAATTCTGTTTCCGAACATGTTCGTCGTATATTGTTGCATTTTGACCTATAATCTTGCTTACACTTAGTATGAGCAGGTGATTACAGCGTTTCATTCGCAATTTGACGATCGCTGGCTAGAATTCTAGTCCCACAGAGCATGCTCGTCCTTTCAACCATGGAGGCGTGAAAATATGATATCTAACCCCATTACTACTTGTAAAAGAGCAAAAGTCGTTGTTGGGCGTAGATGGCTATCTCTTTTCTTTAATCTTTCACTGTCAAATTAAAGACTGCTGGCACAGATAGATCTCGTGTAGTTTCGTGTGAAATCCAAACAAACAATCCACGTGTAAAACATTATTCGCTTGAAGAACTACCAACGAACTCTAACCAATTTTAGGTCAATATCTTTACATAGAAGACAGAGTATTGATCGAATTTAGTATTATTGATCAGTGCTAATTAATAATGTTATATTAATAGCTACTTATATAAGGTCATCCCTTAAGTAAAACACGATTTTAAGTTCAGAAAGAAAAGAAATTTCAGACGATTTTAATGTTATTTAATCAATAATGTATGTTTTATTATTATTAATTACTTCCTGCCAACAATTCATAAGCTTCTGAGTGTCACTTCTATAAAATTCTTAGGATTTCGAGAAAAGAATGAAGAAATGATAGTTTTGACAACTTCATGTGTTCAAAGCTCTTTTCCATCAGATAGATCTATAAACTTTAAAATAGATAATAATCAGATGAGGAAAGGTCTGGAAATTAAGGAGGGTGTGGAATTTTCTCAGTCTAGATCCTTAGTCATTGCATATGATCCTTGCTGCTGTATGGGGTCGTGCATTATCCTGATGTAACACAACACCTTTACGATTGATCAAAGATCGCTTCCTTTCTTTCAGTGCAACTTCATTCGCGCACGAACTGTTGACAATAGAAGTCTGATGTAATCGTTACATTGAGTGACAGCAACTCAAAGTGGATCACACCAACAATATCCCACCAAACACGTAGCAAGATACTCTAGGATGGAGGATCATTTTTGGCTATGCTTTAGCCAGTTTACTTGCACTGAGTCATTGTCTGCGACGCTTAACTTTTTTATAATATATCCATTTTTCATCTCCAGTTACTAAACTGTCCACAAAAGGTGAGTTACGTTCACGAGTGCAGAGAGTGCAAATGTTCACTCTCACTCTGATGTTGGCTTCTGTGAAATCATGGGAACCCATTTTTAAGTTTGACACCTTTCCAATCTGTTGCAGATAACAGTGAACAATTAAATGAATTTTTTTCAAATTTTAAGTAACTCAGTTTCTAAGTTTGGACGATCTTGTTTCAATACTTTTGTAGCATTAAAACTTTCCATTACTACAGCTATATAAATGAGTTGTATATATTGAACCCACTTGTCTTCATGAAACGTATTTTTTGTTGTACTTGTTCATTTTCCTTTTGTTAGCTATATTTTTGGGCACCAACAATATCAAACTTGAGCACGTTTACATTCGATTCAATATTTTACTCACGAAGATTTCTATCAGCTTACCCCTCATTATAATTAGATGCTCAATGTAGCACATCATATATATAAGTATATACAAGTATCCGTTTCAGAAAGAAATTCGTTAGGATAGCATAAATATGGATTTCAAACGCTATAAACAATTGGTTCGATTCCTTCGATGGACACAGAAGATAGCCGATGTGGTTTTGCACAAAAAAATGCACACATACAAACACACCTTTCAGTAAAATAAAGAAATTATTGGAAATCAGTTTGAATAGTTTTTTTAAATAATTACAACGAAAAGATTTCTTAATTTTTTTGAACGCTTGTCAAAAACTCATTCACTTACTTTGATGAAAATTCGTTGAAGAGTGAAATTTTGATTCACTCAATAAACACTTAGATAACGATTTAGACGACTTCATAAATACACTAAGCTTCAGTTTTACTAAACTAATACTGTGAAAGGTCGTTGTTGTTAATATTCAGACGTTTTAAAAGTGCTTTCAAACGGGATATTTTTTGAGGATTGTTGTTTTGTTTTAATATTAATTACCACCATGTTAATTATTTTTACATTTGTGTAAAGTGGAATATTTTACTTTAATTCATTATCAGATTTTAAACATTACTAAAGTGTAGGTCGTTCATCCAAATATGTAAGGCTGTTTTCTCCATAGTTGAAAGGTTAGACATTTTATATTTAAATCATAAGATTTTTGAATACCATAATTTGCTTAGTCCCACATTCGGGATGAGCTGTTCAAGATGGATTCGGAAAATAGAACTATTATTGAATATGTGGAATATGAAATTTAATGCCAAACATAATTTTGAATAATCAGTAAAATATATCAAAAACATCCAGGTAATGTAGCGCAGGGATTGTTTGTTTTGAACGACGCACAAACATACGCTAGAAATTATCTTCGTTATTAAAAATACCTCCTATGACCCGAGTCACACCAAACATGGTAGTCCTCAGCCGTGGAGACGTTATAATGTGACGATCAGTCCCACTATTCGTTGGTAAAATAGTACTCAAGAGTTAGCGATGGGTATTGATGACCAGCTGCTTTCCTTCTTATCTTACTGCAGCGAGTAGGGACAGCTAGCGCAGATTGCCCTCAGGTAGCTTAGCGCGAAATTCAAAACAAACCAAATAACCTCCCACTGGATGAGCGAGCACATTCTGTGAAAAGAATTCGGATCCGCGACCCTCGTTTTCAATTCAATCTAGGCTTTTACACTGCGAGATCTGAGAGTTTCATTGTTTTGGAGTTGTTACCCACTATATTACAGAATGTTTAACAGACAGCTTTTATATTGATCAGAAAATATAGGATGTTACACAGTCTTATATCTCTAAAATATTAGAGTACATCAAAGTTTGCATCTGTTTGTATTTGTTTTATATTCGTTCCATTTTCTTTCTTTTTTTATAGTAAGTACAAAGGTACATTATATGCTTCTAATGTGATGATTTGTGGTTAATTATGTACTTTTTTTACTTTTACTTATTCCTATAACAGGAAGATTTGATCTGTTCAGTTTTATCATGTGCCGAACGTGTTACAGCTTCTTGAGAGCAATAAAAGTAAACAGGAAGCCCTTGTGTTTCATAAACCTTGTGCTGACTGGAAAATTTTGTTAGCAATAGCTTAGTTTATTGTTAGTGGTTTTTTCTTTCTCTTCACGAAAAAAAAACATTGAACAAATTATATATTTTAAAGAAACGACAACAAAGCCATTACTATAGATAATTAACCGACTAGTTTTATTTAATAGAACGACAATCTAAGTTTTAAACACTATATCATGACAAAATTCGGAAAATGAAAATTGTGTCATACAATTATATTTTCCGTGGTAATAGTATACTAACTAAAACAAACCAACAATATTAAACTGTCTACCTGCATTTCATTAGTTACCTTTTATAAGGAGGGGATTTTCTTTAAATTTTACTGGTATTTTATATGCGCATCGTATATTGTTGATTCTTATGTAGAGAATAGGCAAGGCTTTCGTATTACACATTTAACAATATAAGTTACATGCATTTCTAAATACGTATATTAAACTGAAACAAACACAGATATTAAAATAAATATGTTAAATCCGTTACACATACTAGACCTGACAGCAGAAATGAGGACACCGAAGGTAGAAAATTTTACTTTAGAAATTTGAAAATTCATTAAAACACATAGCGATGTGTCTTAAAATAGTTTCAGCAGCATTAACTTTTTTTGTCACGCAATTATTTAGTTAGGTAAAGAAATGACTTTTGCAAAATCTCTCGAGGAATAACGTTAACTTAATCAAAACCACTATAGTATTTAAAGTATGTTAAGTAAGCCTTGTTAATTATACTTTTCATTTTTGTATATATCTGTATGTTATTATTTGAAGTTGTTTTGTTGGTATCTAAGGTGAGGACTCGGCATAACTAAGTGTGTTAAGGCGTTTGACTCGTAATCCGAGGGTCGCGAGTTCGAATCGCTGTCTCACCAAGCATGCTCGTTCTATCAGCCCTGGGGTCGTTATAATGTGATCGTCAATCCACCTATTCGTTGCTAAAACAGTAGCCCAAAAGTTGGTGGTGGGTGGTGATGAATAGTTGCTGACCCTCTAGTCTCACACTGCAAAATTAGGGACGGCTAGCGCAAATAGCCCTCGAGTAGCTTTGCGCGAAATTTAAAAACAATTTTATAAACTAACCATGTTTACTCCCAGAAAAACTTTAATTTGTTTTCTGTGTTACTAAATATCATGATTCCTTTGTAGAAACTCTTTAGAATCTGCGTGAATTGGCAACATTATCTCTAAGTTAAGAAATTAACAATATTTGAGGAATAAACATTCATATATAAACTGTATGTTTGACATATCTAATTGATGCGAAAACATGATACCATATGTAAGACAAAGAAAGAAACAACATAAACGTATGATCTCAGCAAATAAATTTATCACTAAGCAGAAGTTGTACTTAGAATTTATTTCTTTTTGAAAACAACACGGCATGACCAGCTGGTTGGGATTTCGACTTACTTAAGGTCGCGGGTTAGACTCTCCGTCACGTCAAACATACTCACTCTTTTTAGCCGTAGGGGCGTTATAATGTGATGCTCAATCCTACTATGCATTGGTAAAAGAACAAGAAATATACCAAGATAAACAATTATTAAATGTAATTTATTCAATAATCTGAACTTCTGATAATATAAAATATTTTAGACTGTTTACTTTCGGTAAAGGGTTATGTCGTTGATAGAAGATTTTGTGTTTGAGACATTTTCAAGCTTCAACCATCTTTACCATATTAACAGAAATTATAAAAAGTTTAAATCTTGTTATTTCTAAAATTAAGTGTTTTATGTTTGAAAATAAATATTGTATTATAGTTAATAACGTAAAAAGTAGAATTCACAAAGTGTAATCATTATTTAATACATCAAAAGTTCTACAAGAAATAACAACAGGAAATAGTCAAAACTTAATGATATACTCGATTATTAAACACTAGATGTCGCTGCAACTTATTTTACAAGTTTCTTGTATTTCTACAGAAATACTATCTATGCTACTGCCATCACTACTTTTAACAAAACATACAAGTAGAGGGCAGAACTCACTACCAAGTTTTCAGGTATTTTCTATTAATCAAATAGTACGCTTTGATAATCACTGTTCTATCACACCCAAGATCCCACAATGTGGAATGCGTTTTTGTAGTTATTACATATATACCTTGAATAACTTAATTCAGAGAAGGACAATGTCATATATTAACATTTTTTTTGGGAATTACAAGGTAGTAAAATCAGCACATGGAATCATCTTTGGTATAGTACTACTCTGTAGTTATTTTCGTTATTTTGTTTATGTGTATGTGTGTTTCTGACCTTATTTTCTAAGCTGCTCTACACTGATTCCAGTTCTGATACACTACTAAAGTGTGTGTTATCGTCTAGGTAAGGTAATGTTAAACAGAAAAAAGTATTCAAAATCCTACTTTTATAGGCAATATTAAATTTTAAATCTACAATTTTAACAGAAACAACAAAACTAATAAAACTAATTATAATGACAAAAAACACAAGAGAATGAATATTTGTCTGTCATGTTTCGTGGTTTGTCTGTTAGAGATTTCAATTGAGCGCGTGTAAAGGGAATATTTTGAGTTATGCGTTATCATTTATCTCGAATGAGTATCTGATTTATTATTTTAAGTATTACGATTTCATATATACAGTTGTTGTTGGTCTCTTTGCTCAGCCCACCACGGGTATTGAAACCCGTGTTTAGCGTTGTAAGTCCGAAGGCATGCCGCTGAACCACGAGGGAGCATACATGTAGAACCCATGTCAAATTGTAATTAAATTTTAGGTATTAATTAAATGTAGATATATGTCAAATTTATGATATATTACAGGAAGAGTAACCGACACATATTTCTTTCTCAACACATACATACTTCCATTTACAAACAATAACACAATTCATAATATCAGTTATTACAAATATTCATTAGAAATGATAATTTATACATAATATTTTATCAAGTTGCAAAGAATAAAGAATCTTCTGCCTGCTTTCACGTGATTTATTAACAATCGATGTTATACAATGTTCTCGTAAAATACTAACGTCAAAGTTAATTCACTAAAGTTAGACTGTTTGCGATGTCCGATTTTATAAATGTTAATGCTCAAATATCTGCAGGGTTCCAATTGATAAACGTTTATCACACTCATAGCTATCGAGGTTTATAGTATACTAACTGTATAAAACCAACAATTTACAACTGTTTTTAACGTGAGGATATATAAACTACGGGAGGTATTCTCAAAGGCACATTTGCCAACGATATTGGTACACAGTAAATAGATGATTCTTACACTCGAGAATCTTTTACAGATTTAGAGAAGAGGCGGACATTTCGAAATACACATTTTATAATATAAGTTACAGCATTTTAAAATATATATTTAACTACAACAAATGTAAATTTGAAAATAAATATATAACAGTAAATAAGTAAAACATACAATTTTTATGCTCATCAAAACTAAATCTATTTTAAGTTTAAAATTTTTCATTCTGACAGAAAGAGTTTCGTCACTTCTGATGATATTACGTTTCTCCATCTACTACTATTTACATAATTTGATTATGTTAATTTCATTATTCGTTTGTAAAAAGTTGCCCAAGAGTTGGCGGTGGGCGGTGATGACGAACTGCCTTTCTCTAGTGTTACACTACTAAATTAGGGATAGCACAGATCACTCTCGTGCACCTTTGCGAAATTCAAAACATATTTGAAAGTAATATAATTATATCAAGGGTAATATTTATGTAAATAATACTTGATATTTTTTTTCCTTCTATTTCAATGTTTAATTTATGCTAAACTTACTTGCGTTGATTCACGTGACGTTGAATGTTCAGAGATGTTTATGGCAACAATACTGGCAGTCACTGGTATTTACAGTACATTGTTTTATCGAGAATCTTTTAAAACTTAGAGAGGTTAAAATTCCCATTACACATTTAACAATACAAGTTAAATAATTTTAAATCTATGTTCAACTAAAACAACCATCAATATTAAAATAAATAGTTAAAAATAAATCAATAAAAATACAATCGCTATTTATACAATCTCACCACAACATACATTTGTTTCTAAGTTAAACAAAATTTAAATTTTGTGAGTTTTGTCACATCGTATGATATCGTTTTAGCTCCTCCTACCTTGTAGATTCACGAACGTAGCATAAACACACGTAATATTACAGCGCGAATTGGTAGGAACTTTTGTACAGTTCGACAGTTGTTGTCAACGTATCCTGTCAGTATCTGTATTTATTACTTTTGAAATCGTTCAGAAAATATTTCGTAAGCATGGAACAGGATAATCCGGCTTTTGAATTGAAGGTATGTTGATAAAATTTCGACTATTGAACCATTACATCATATGTGTTATACGTTGTAAGGCTGCCAACAAACGAGACTAACGTATATATGTAAAACGGATCGTTTCGGTTGAGAAAACATTTTATAAACGAACAACGTTTCGACCTGACACATTCAAATATCTAGCACGCCCTCTACATTCCACAGTTTACACCCCTTTCAAACATGTGGTCAGCCTCTGGTCAGTTACCTCTTCCTTTCTTTGGAACCTCACGATGACCGATGATGGTCGAAACGTTGTTCGTTCCTTTAAATTAAACATTTTCTCAACCCAAACGAGCCGTTTTCACTCATATAATTTTTCTCAAGTGGGTTATATCGACATCACTGAGACTTACGTATAATTTTATTAGGTGTATATTCCTAACATGAACTAACAAGATGTTATAGATAATTTGAATGTTTATTTCAAACTTTGTTTTCGTTATTTTAAAATGAATAGCTTTTACAAACATCATGTGAATCTTGTTAAATATTATTGGATGTTTAGTTTAATTGAAAATTTAAATACACGAAAAAATCTTCAAGGATTATTTACACAAATACCCTTGATATAATTATTATACTTTCAAATCTCGCTTAAAATTATTTTAGCAATTCAACTGAAAATTACGACTGTATTTCGATGAAATCAAAATGTGCAAAAGATGACGAGCTATAACTCTGTAAGAACGTTGATTCAAGAACATGAAAAACAGGTTTTGAAAATTTAAAAGAATGAATGCTTAGTAGTACATCTAAATAGTATGAATAAGACTACAAATAATTTGTTTGTTTGTGTGAGAGACGAGAAAAACTCACTTATATGTAAAAAAATAAAACGGCTGGTATGGACAGAGAACTGCAATGTAGAGGAGCGAACAACGTTTCAACTTTCTTCGGTCATCATCAGGTCCACAAAGAAAAAAAGAGGTAACTGATCGACGGCTGCTATGTTTTAAGGAGTTTTGTAACTGAAAGTAGGCATGTAGAGGGCGTGCTTAAATGTTGGATTGTATTAAAATATTGGTATAAAGGCGTTCCTTTGTTTTGGTTTATTTTGGGCTTGAGTTGTTGTACAAGTAAGGCTTTTAATTTGTTATGTAGTTCTTTGTATTGCGTGTTCAACAATGATATACAATGGTTTACAGTTTTGATTATTCTGCTTATAGCTTTCGTAAGGTGTGAGAGGATTACTTTGCAAAATAAAGATACCTGCTACCTCAACTGTTTTTATCACAATTTGTTTGAGTATTTAAATTTTCCAAAACTAAATACTTTCTAGTTACTCTATTTGAAAATCAGCGAAGGTAAGTTAGTGAAGAACCGAACATTATCCCATATAACAACATTTTCTAAATATTTTGAAAATCAACAACACGTAGTAGTTAACTTTACGAATCTAGATACTTTTACATTTGCGTAGTTTTGACATTAATTTAGCAATCTGTTAAAAGAACTGAGAACCTTATCATGTTTATTACATATCATCATATGTTATCCCAGAGCATTTTGCTTTTTTGTTTATTTTAATATCATAAATACTTCAGTAAATGATTAAGATATATTTTAAAATAAATGTACATTTGCAGCGTCATCTGAATCAGTCTGTTTTAAAAATAAATTAGACCAAAATGAATAGTAACAAATATATATATCTAATTTTTGAAATTCTCATCTACACTAGTTGTTTGTAAGTATTTCATATTTCATGGCATATGTTTTTTATCTGACGTCGCAACAGCATCAACCCTCTATAACTTTTAGCTTTCTCTGTTAACGTCATTTTAGAGCCTACTGACTGACAACGTACTACTACATGGTATTGCAAATGATTTGGTTAATTAGAAATGAGGAGTGTTATGAAGTGTTAAAAGTTGAAACTATGAACAAATTGAAAAAAAATACAAGTACGATATTAAGGTTATTTTAATACTTAAATATTAACTTACAAATCAAAAGTTTGTATCTATTTATATTTAAAATGCTGATAATCAAACATTTAAATTCAATAAAATGCCTCCCATAGAAATGTTAAAACACCTGCTTTTAGAAATACAAGCCTGGGATGTACTTGTGTTGTACCTTTTAATTTTAATTTCATCAAAATTTTACCTAAAACATGTAGTACGTTGTAAACATTTGGTTGAATTTGTTAATAAGAGCCCACGGTATAAATATTCTCACTTCATTGGCCAGTGGAGGTTTATTAAACTTAACTTATTACTTATCTGAAATAAACTATAATATATCTTTGCAGATATTAAAATATCGTTTTCCTGTATTTTTTATAGATAAGGCGCTATCATTGCGGTATCAATCTTTGAAATAGTTATTTGACTTTCAGGCTTAATAGGAATAATACTTCAGTGGTTAACAGCATTAGTTTTCGTTCCTACCATCGTTGATAGGACTTTCACTCTTTGAAGAAGCAGCTTCTACAGCTAGTAAGAACTGGGGAATAGCATTTATGTAAGTCTTGTACACAATGGACTTTTTCTTATTGATAGTTTACGTATTTTAATTTTATTTTATCTGTTATTTAGTGTGATAACATTAAATTGTAATAGTAAATCATGAGAGTATTCTAGTTATAAGTATAAATGCATCATCTTTTGGAAGCTAATTTGTTTTCTATAATTTGCAATATTGCAAATTTTTGATTTTGTTTTCTTGAATTTTTTACATTGATTCACTTATTCTGAATACCAAAATGAAATCCATATTCTATCACATACTGAGGTTTCACAAAACGTCATATGAACATGATATGAATAATTTTCATATAAATCGGGTATTTATGTTAAAGTAGCGACAACTACTGCGTATAACGTTTCTAAGAGGATTTACGAACAAAGAAACACGTTAATATATACCCTAAGAAAAATATTTACACTGATACAATATTTTTTTGAAGAGATTGAGATAGTGTAAAGGTGTAAAAGTAAGAAGAAGTCTTTACCTTTTACCGGAATTCCAGTGATGGTCTGGTGGCTTGAACTAAAACCACAGTAATGACTGCTATTTTTTATCATGTATCGTACAAGTCTACAACACTAGGAATATACAGAAAATTTCTCATCCGAATCTTCATTCTGCTTTAAAGCCAACAAGTGATGTTGATGGACCTGTTCGACCTCCACCAGAGACTCTTCATACAATTTCATGTGATTCTGAATCCGATGTCAATAGAAATGATGGGGACGCTATTCAAACTGAAATATCTGGTTATGTTAGTGATTTCACAAGGGGAATTGGGCCTTTACAGATTCTGAGGTCCAAACATCCGGATAAGATTACTTTCTCTATGGATAAACTTTTGCAGGTACAGAATTCGTGAGAAACTGATTATATCATTCTATTCGCAGGAAGGCTCACTTCTTAATTGCAACAATATTGCTGAATTAATACCAATGTTAGGAGCTGTACTCTATGATCTAAGTGAGTGGCGATTGTTTATTAATTCCACCAAAAGAAATCTACAAGGTGTATCCTATACAATAACATATGTGCTTCTGTTCTTATTTCTGATTCAGTTGAGAGAAACAAATGAAAATGTCAAACTTTTGTAGGTGAAGTACAAGAACATGGTTGGAAACATTGTGGATAATAAAAAAATATTTGAATGTTGCTGGGTCAAGAAACCGTTCAAACAAAGTTCCCATATTTTTTTGTGTGAATGGTACAGCAGAGCATGATATCAACACTGTATAAAAGCAATGCTCAATCTGTCAGATTCCAAGACCAAAAACATCAGGGAAAATGGAATATCAGTATAAAGGATAATCGTTTAAATGAGATGCTCAGACGCCATACATTAAAAGACCACAAAACGTATTTCACGTACGAAATGTTGTTTTATAATCACTAGAAAACAGAAATTTTTCTCTGAAAACAACATACAGACAATCAAGGCAAATACTGTTTTGAAGATACACAGAAAGATGATTTCTTCCTAAGATTATAGATAATCATAAACTTACCCTACTTACCTGTGAAAGGGTTAATAATCACAATATTAACTGCTAAATTGAAACTTATATTAATTATTGCTGTTAAACAATCATATAAAATACGTTACAGTAAGTGGTTTTACACTTTTCAGTGTTCTAACAACACTGTATTAAGTTCACTGTATCTTGTTGTTATTTGTTTTCAGAACAATTTTACTTCTTGTGCTCTTCTCTAAGTACCTAAAAATATTTATATTCCTGGATGTAGCTACAGTAGAGAAAGAGGATGGAAGATCGAAAAACTGCCAGTTTTGAAGCTTTTTCCAGTAAGTATAGGCTTAAAACACGGTTCACACATATTTCAGTTTTATATAAAACACACTAAAGCCTCAATTATAAGTAGTATTGTCAAAAAAAAAAATTACAATTCCTAAAGGTTACTTATAACTGTATTGTTGTAAGATTCCTCCCCAAAAAAGAACCTTTTAAGAAAATGAACCTAAACATAGACGATTGTTACTGTTGTTAGGTAGCGATAAAACAGGTGGAAAACACAACAAACGTATTGAAACAAGTACCACAAGAGAAAGATACAAAATTTGTATTTGATATACGAAAAAAGTATTAAAGCAACATTTGAAAATAAGTAACTTTAACTTTTTAATTTTTATGTATCACGTATTTGTATTATAAAACACTGTAAATTTGAAATTATTTTTACAACGTACAAAGTGTTCATGTGACCTCCTATTAAATGTCAACTATTTCATTTTTTACATTCAGTAGGCATTTTTCCTAGTCTTCTATCTAAACCAATATCAACTGGCATAAATTTAAACGCTAATATAATGCTTTATGGTTTATAGAGAGATTAATACTAAAAGTAAAAATACAACAAATGTATAATGGTTAGCGAATTAATCTTAATGATGAATAAGAAGTAACTCAAGACTACTTGCAGGTCATACTTACAGTAGTTAGTGCGTGGGTTATTTGCTTCATACTAACTGCTGCAGATGCTCTGGGACCAACTAACTCAGCCCAGAACTGATTTTGTAATCATGGTTTAGATTTCTTTATCCTGGTAAGTAGTTATAATATAACCATTGAAATGTAGATTTTTTTATTTACGTGAGTAATTTATGAAATTATCCGTTGCTCAATTCCTTTAATATACAACCGTGTGTATTCGTTCAGTGATAATGAAAATAATTTGTTTAAATCCCTTCTAAACATATATTACGTTGAAATCAATATTATACTAATAAAAGTAAGTAACAATGTGAGAAGTATAAGTTTATGTTCTACTGCACATGTGTTTTATTAAAGCAGTCGATACGTATTTTAAAATGTTACATTTCAAAAAATGGGGTAGACAATTGATATTTTTATTTTGATCTTTCAGGACAGTGGGGTTAACCAACAGTCACCATCAGTGCTATTTTTGGAATGCTTTCAGGAATATTAGCATAGGTTGGAATCAATAGGAGATTACAACGCGTGCGCTCGACTAGCTTGTGCACTTCCTTCTCTCACCTAGCGCAATAAGTCGTGGAATATTTGCAGAAGAATTTCCTGTATCATCTCTGGAATTTGGGGATCTGGATGTGGAATGACTTCATAAACCAAAACATTAGAAGTCTGGATATCAAAAGTATACCCATTTGGTTCCCTTACGTGCTTTGACTCTATCAGGGGCCCCGTAATTGGAATAGGTACACTCTAAATCCTTTAACGAGGATCTATTGGAGGGCAAGTCTGGTGCCAGCAGCCGCGGTAATTCCAGCTCAATAGCGTATATTAAAGTTGTTGCGGTTAAAAGCTCGTAGTTGGATCTCAGTTTCTAGACAGGGGTCCGCTTTGGCGGTTACTTCCTGGCCTAAACATCCTGCCGGTTTCCTCGGTGCCCTTGATTGAGTGTCTTGGGTGGCCGGCAAGTTTACTTTGAAAAAATTAGGAGTGCTCAAAGCAGGCGAAACGCCTGAATAATGGTGCATGGAATAATGGAATGGGACCTCGGTTCTATTTTGTTGGTTTTCGGAACACGAGGTAATGATTAAGAGGGACAGACGGGGGCATTCGTATTGCGACGCTAGAGGTGAAATTCTTGGACCGTCGCAAGACGAACTTCTG
>NW_027467782.1:64256146-64261146 GCF_004210375.1 Tachypleus tridentatus | reverse complement strand
AATGATGTTTGACGATTAATTGTATAACTGTATTGAAGATGAAGAAATACTTTGATACAATAGAAGGGGACAGAGGTAAAGTTTTCAATATTTTACATATTCCATCTTCAGTATACAGAGCAAAATAGAAAGACGTAATTTCTAACTAACTAAATAAAATATATTGCTGAAATTACGATAATGTGAAACTAAAATACACGGAAAGTAAATTACTGACAATAAAACATGCTGTAAATATTTTAAAATGTGCTATTTGAATGAAGACTACATGATATTCGGTGTAGATTAAAGTTGTTTAATGTGGATGGTTTCTTTAAGTGCTAATTCCAGATCAGTGTTATCCATACAAACGATACTTATATTTTAATGTTCGTGTCCTGTTTCTTCACAGTTTTGCTTTATAAATGAAACCCATGACACGGGTCGTACGTCTAGGCGCAGCCGTTGCGAAAAGTGCACGAAAGGTTGGCGGCAGGACCTTCGATTCGTCGTCCCTAGAGGATACGGTCGGCATTTCGAACACCTGCTCCCGCCGAGTACACGCATTGGCCTCGGTACAAGTCGAACAGAGTCTCCGCAGAGTTCCTGGCGAAGTTTCTTTCTGCCCTTCGGACAGATAGGCGGTGGAACACGCTACGACGAGTTCGACGGCACTTAGGGTAGCCACGCGGAACTCTCCCGCATAAGCTCTCGCCTTTTACCGCACATAGAAAAGCCGTACTTTTGAGTAGTGATGGCATTAAATGTAGTTTCCTTCTCTATATATAGGGGACTGGTGAGGCTTGACTTGAATCGACGATGGACGTGGCGTAAGCGTTATCGGCATGACACCAGTCTGTTGGCGGCAGGACTGTCGATTCGACTACCGGCACACGCCGCCTACCGAGGTTATCGTCGGCATTTCGATTACCGGCTCCCGCCGTGTTCCCGCAGTTTCTTTCTGCCCTTCGGACAGATAGGCGGTGGAACACGCTACGACGAGTTCGACGGCACTTAGGGTAGCCACGCGGAACTCTCCCGCATAAGCTCTCGCCTTTACCGCACATAGAAAAGCCGCACTTTTGAGTAGTGATGGCATTAAATGTAGTTTCCTTCTATATATATATAGGGACTGGTGAGGCTTGACTGGAATCGACGATGGACGTGGCGTAAGCGTTATCGGCATGTCAGCAGGCTGTTGGCGGCAGGACTGTCGATTCGACTACCGGCACCCGCCGCCTACCGAGGTTATCGTCGGCATTTCGATTACCGGCTCCCGCCGAGTTCCCGCAGTTTCTTTCTGCCCTTCGGACAGATTGGCCGTGGAACACGCTACGACGAGTTCGACGGTACTTCGGGTACCACGCGGAACTCTCCCGCATAAGCTCTCGCCCTTTACCGCACATAGAAAAGCCGTACTTTGAGTAGTGATGGCATTAAATGTAGTTTCCTTCTATATATAGGGGACTGGTGAGCTTGACTGGAATCGACGATGGACGAAGCGTAAGCGTTATCGGCATGTCAGCAGGCTGTTGGCGGCAGGACTGTCGATTCGACTACCGGCACCCGCCGCCTACCGAGGTTATCGTCGGCATTTCGATTACCGGCTCCCGCCGAGTTCCCGCAGTTTCTTTCTGCCCTTCGGACAGATTGGCCGTGGAACACGCTACGACGAGTTCGACGGTACTTAGGGTAGCCACGCGGAACTCTCCCGCATAAGCTCTCGCCTTTACCGCACGTAGAAAAGCCGTACTTTTGAGTAGTGATGGCATTAAATGTAGTTTCCTTCTATATATAGGGGACTGGTGAGGCTTGACTGGAATCGACGATGGACGTAGCGTAAGCGTTATCGGCATGTCAGCAGGCTGTTGGCGGCAGGACTGGCGATTCGACGACCGGCACCCGCCGCCTACCGAGGTTATCGTCGGCATTTCGATTACCTGCTCCCGCCGAGTTCCCGCAGTTTCTTTCTGCCCTTCGGACAGATAGGCGGTGGAACACGCTACGACGAGTTCGACGGTACTTCGGGTACCCACGCGGAACTCTCCGCATAAGCTCTCGCCTTTACCGCACATAGAAAAGCCGTACTTTTGAGTAGTGATGGCATTAAATGTAGTTTCCTTCTATATATATAGGGGACTGGTGAGGCTTGACTGGAATCGACGATGGACGTGGCGTAAGCGTTATCGGCATGACACCAGTCTGTTGGCGGCAGGACTGTCGATTCGACTACCGGCACCCGCCGCCTATCGAGGTTATCGTCGGCATTTCGATTACCGGCTCCCGCCGAGTTCCCGCAGTTTCTTTCTGCCCTTCGGACAGATAGGCGGTGGAACACGCTACGACGAGTTCGACGGCACTTAGGGTAGCCACGCGGAACTCTCCCGCATAAGCTCTCGCCTTTTACCGCACATAGAAAAGCCGTACTTTTGAGTAGTGATGGCATTAAATGTAGTTTCCTTCTATATATATAGGGGACTGGTGAGGCTTGACTGGAATCGACGATGGACGTGGCGTAAGCGTTATCGGCATGACACCAGTCTGTTGGCGGCAGGACTGTCGATTCGACTACCGGCACACGCCGCCTACCGAGGTTATCGTCGGCATTTCGATTACCGGCTCCCGCCGAGTTCCCGCAGTTTCTTTCTGCCCTTCGGACAGATAGGCGGTGGAACACGCTACGACGAGTTCGACGGCACTTAGGGTAGCCACGCGGAACTCTCCCGCATAAGCTCTCGCCTTTACCGCACATAGAAAAGCCGTACTTTTGAGTAGTGATGGCATTAAATGTAGTTTCCTTCTATATATAGGGGACTGGTGAGGCTTGACTGGAATCGACGATGGACGTGGCGTAAGCGTTATCGGCATGTCAGCAGGCTGTTGGCGGCAGGACTGTCGATTCGACTACCGGCACCCGCCGCCTACCGAGGTTATCGTCGGCATTTCGATTACCGGCTCCCGCCGAGTTCCCGCAGTTTCTTTCTGCCCTTCGGACAGATTGGCCGTGGAACACGCTACGACGAGTTCGACGGTACTGGGTACCCACGCGGAACTCTCCCGCATAAGCTCTCGCCTTTTACCGCACATAGAAAAGCCGTACTTTTGAGTAGTGATGGCATTAAATGTAGTTTCCTTCTATATATAGGGGACTGGTGAGCTTGACTGGAATCGACGATGGACGTAGCGTAAGCGTTATCGGCATGTCAGCAGGCTGTTGGCGGCAGGACTGTCGATTCGACTACCGGCACCCGCCGCCTACCGAGGTTATCGTCGGCATTTCGATTACCGGCTCCCGCCGAGTTCCCGCAGTTTCTTTCTGCCCTTCGGACAGATTGGCCGTGGAACACGCTACGACGAGTTCGACGGCACTTAGGGTAGCCACGCGGAACTCTCCCGCATAAGCTCTCGCCTTTTACCGCACATAGAAAAGCCGTACTTTGAGTAGTGATGGCATTAAATGTAGTTTCCTTCTATATATATAGGGGACTGGTGAGGCTTGACTGGAATCGACGATGGACGTGGCGTAAGCGTTATCGGCATGACACCAGTCTGTTGGCGGCAGGACTGTCGATTCGACTACCGGCACCCGCCGCCTATCGAGGTTATCGTCGGCATTTCGATTACCGGCTCCCGCCGAGTTCCCGCAGTTTCTTTCTGCCCTTCGGACAGATAGGCGGTGGAACACGCTACGACGAGTTCGACGGCACTTAGGGTAGCCACGCGGAACTCTCCCGCATAAGCTCTCGCCTTTTACCGCACATAGAAAAGCCGTACTTTTGAGTAGTGATGGCATTAAATGTAGTTTCCTTCTATATATATAGGGACTGGTGAGGCTTGACTGGAATCGACGATGGACGTGGCGTAAGCGTTATCGGCATGACACCAGTCTGTTGGCGGCAGGACTGTCGATTCGACTACCGGCACCCGCCGCCTACCGAGGTTATCGTCGGCATTTCGATTACCGGCTCCCGCCGAGTTCCCGCAGTTTCTTTCTGCCCTTCGGACAGATAGGCGGTGGAACACGCTACGACGAGTTCGACGGCACTTAGGGTAGCCACGCGGAACTCTCCCGCATAAGCTCTCGCCTTTACCGCACATAGAAAAGCCGTACTTTTGAGTAGTGATGGCATTAAATGTAGTTTCCTTCTATATATAGGGGACTGGTGAGGCTTGACTGGAATCGACGATGGACGTGGCGTAAGCGTTATCGGCATGTCAGCAGGCTGTTGGCGGCAGGACTGTCGATTCGACTACCGGCACCCGCCGCCTACCGAGGTTATCGTCGGCATTTCGATTACCGGCTCCCGCCGAGTTCCCGCAGTTTCTTTCTGCCCTTCGGACAGATTGGCCGTGGAACACGCTACGACGAGTTCGACGGTACTTCGGGTACCCACGCGGAACTCTCCCGCATAAGCTCTCGCCTTTGCCGCACATAGAAAAGCCGTACTTTTGAGTAGTGATGGCATTAAATGTAGTTTCCTTCTATATATAGGGGACTGGTGAGCTTGACTGGAATCGACGATGGACGTAGCGTAAGCGTTATCGGCATGTCAGCAGGCTGTTGGCGGCAGGACTGTCGATTCGACTACCGGCACCCGCCGCCTACCGAGGTTATCGTCGGCATTTCGATTACCGGCTCCCGCCGAGTTCCTGCAGTTTCTTTCTGCCCTTCGGACAGATTGGCCGTGGAACACGCTACGACGAGTTCGACGGTACTTCGGTACCCACCCGACCCGTCTTGAAACACGGACCAAGGAGTCTAACATGTGCGCAAGTCATTGGGTCTTGTACAGGCCCAAAGGCGCAATGAAAGTGAAGGTCGGCCGGGCTGCCGACTTCGTTGGGATCCTCGCCTTCGTCCGAAGGCGGGCGCACCAACGGCCCGTCCATGCCGCGAAGTCGGCGGGGCGGAGTGAGAGCGTACACGTTGGGACCCGAAAGATGGTGAACTATGCCTGGGCAGGACGAAGCCAGAGGAAACTCTGGTGGAGGTCCGCAGCGATTCTGACGTGCAAATCGAT
>NW_027467782.1:64248646-64251146 GCF_004210375.1 Tachypleus tridentatus | reverse complement strand
TTTATAAATGAAACCCATGACACGGGTCGTACGTCTAGGCGCAGCCGTTGCGAAAAGTGCACGAAAGGTTGGCGGCGGGACCTTCGATTCGTCGTCCCTAGAGGATACGGTCGGCATTTCGAACACCTGCTCCCGCCGAGTACACGCATTGGCCTCGGTACAAGTCGAACAGAGTCTCAGAGTTCCCGCAGTTTCTTTCTGCCCTTCGGACAGATAGGCGGTGGAACACGCTACGACGAGTTCGACGGCACTTAGGGTAGCCACGCGGAACTCTCCCGCATAAGCTCTCGCCTTTACCGCACATAGAAAAGCCGTACTTTTGAGTAGTGATGGCATTAAATGTAGTTTCCTTCTATATATAGGGGACTGGTGAGGCTTGACTGGAATCGACGATGGACGTGGCGTAAGCGTTATCGGCATGACACCAGTCTGTTGGCGGCAGGACTGTCGATTCGACTACCGGCACACGCCGCCTACCGAGGTTATCGTCGGCATTTCGATTACCGGCTCCCGCCGTGTTCCCGCAGTTTCTTTCTGCCCTTCGGACAGATAGGCGGTGGAACACGCTACGACGAGTTCGACGGCACTTAGGGTAGCCACGCGGAACTCTCCCGCATAAGCTCTCGCCTTTTACCGCACATAGAAAAGCCGTACTTTTGAGTAGTGATGGCATTAAATGTAGTTTCCTTCTATATATATAGGGGACTGGTGAGGCTTGACTGGAATCGACGATGGACGTGGCGTAAGCGTTATCGGCATGTCAGCAGGCTGTTGGCGGCAGGACTTTCGATTCGACTACCGGCACCCGCCGCCTACCGAGGTTATCGTCGGCATTTCGATTACCGGCTCCCGCCGAGTTCCCGCAGTTTCTTTCTGCCCTTCGGACAGATTGGCCGTGGAACACGCTACGACGAGTTCGACGGTACTTCGGGTACCCACGCGGAACTCTCCCGCATAAGCTCTCGCCTTTTGCCGCACATAGAAAAGCCGTACTTTTGAGTAGTGATGGCATTAAATGTAGTTTCCTTCTATATATATAGGGGACTGGTGAGCTTGACTGGAATCGACGATGGGCGTAGCGTAAGCGTTATCGGCATGTCAGCAGGCTGTTGGCGGCAGGACTGTCGATTCGACTACCGGCACCCGCCGCCTACCGAGGTTATCGTCGGCATTTCGATTACCGGCTCCCGCCGAGTTCCCGCAGTTTCTTTCTGCCCTTCGGACAGATTGGCCGTGGAACACGCTACGACGAGTTCGACGGCACTTAGGGTAGCCACGCGGAACTCTCCCGCATAAGCTCTCGCCTTTACCGCACGTAGAAAAGCCGTACTTTTGAGTAGTGATGGCATTAAATGTAGTTTCCTTCTATATATATAGGGGACTGGTGAGGCTTGACTGGAATCGACGATGGACGTAGCGTAAGCGTTATCGGCATGTCAGCAGGCTGTTGGCGGCAGGACTGGCGATTCGACGACCGGCACCCGCCGCCTACCGAGGTTATCGTCGGCATTTCGATTACCTGCTCCCGCCGAGTTCCCGCAGTTTCTTTTTGCCCTTCGGTCAGATAGGCGGTGGAACACGCTACGACGAGTTCGACGGTACTTCGGGTACCCACGCGGAACTCTCCCGCATAAGCTCTCGCCTTTTACCGCACATAGAAAAGCCGTACTTTTGAGTAGTGATGGCATTAAATGTAGTTTCCTTCTATATATATAGGGGACTGGTGAGGCTTGACTGGAATCGACGATGGACGTGGCGTAAGCGTTATCGGCATGACACCAGTCTGTTGGCGGCAGGACTGTCGATTCGACTACCGGCACCCGCCGCCTATCGAGGTTATCGTCGGCATTTCGATTACCGGCTCCCGCCGAGTTCCCGCAGTTTCTTTCTGCCCTTCGGACAGATAGGCGGTGGAACACGCTACGACGAGTTCGACGGCACTTAGGGTAGCCACGCGGAACTCTCCCGCATAAGCTCTCGCCTTTACCGCACATAGAAAAGCCGTACTTTTGAGTAGTGATGGCATTAAATGTAGTTTCCTTCTATATATAGGGGACTGGTGAGGCTTGACTGGAATCGACGATGGACGTGGCGTAAGCGTTATCGGCATGACACCAGTCTGTTGGCGGCAGGACTGTCGATTCGACTACCGGCACACGCCGCCTACCGAGGTTATCGTCGGCATTTCGATTACCGGCTCCCGCCGAGTTCCCGCAGTTTCTTTCTGCCCTTCGGACAGATAGGCGGTGGAACACGCTACGACGAGTTCGACGGCACTTAGGGTAGCCACGCGGAACTCTCCCGCATAAGCTCTCGCCTTTACCGCACATAGAAAAGCCGTACTTTTGAGTAGTGATGGCATTAAATGTAGTTTCCTTCTATATATATAGGGGACTGGTGAGGCTTGACTGGAATCGACGATGGACGTGGCGTAAGCGTTATCGGCATGTCAGCAGGCTGTTGGCGGCAGGACTGTCGATTCGACTACCGGCACCCGCCG
>NW_027467782.1:64223646-64241146 GCF_004210375.1 Tachypleus tridentatus | reverse complement strand
TTTCGAACACCTGCTCCCGCCGAGTACACGCATTGGCCTCGGTACAAGTCGAACAGAGTCTCAGAGCATGTGCCAGCGATTGGGAAATTTAAACACCCGCGCCCGCCGCCTACCGACGGGGGAACCGATTTTCTCGGTCTGTTTCGCGCGTGCGTGTTCTAACAGCCGCTTGCTCCAACGGGTCGGACGTCTAGACGCAGCCGTTGCGAAAAGTGCCCGAAAGGTTGGCGGCGGGACCTTCGATTCGTCGTCCCTAGAGGATACGGTCGGCATTTCGAACACCTGCTCCCGCCGAGTACACGCATTGGCCTCGGTACAAGTCGAACAGAGTCTCAGAGCATGTGCCAGCGAGCGGGAAATTTAAACACCCGCACCCGCCGCCTACCGACGGGGGAACCCATTTTCTCGGCCTCTTTCGCGCGTGCGTGGTCGAACAGCAGCTTGCTCCAACGGGTCGGACGTCTAGACGCAGCCGTTGCAAAAGTGCCGAAAGGTTGGCGGCGGGTCCTTCGATTCGTCGTCCCTAGAGGATGTGGACGGCATTTCGATCACCTGCTCCCGCCGAGTACACGCATTGGCCTCGGTACAAGTCGAACAGAGTCTCAGAGCATGTGCCAGCGATTGGGAAATTTAAACACCGCGCCCGCCGCCTACCGACGGGGAACCGATTTTCTCGGTCTGTTTCGCGCGTGCGTGGTCCAACAGCAGCTTGCTCCAACGGGTCGGACGTCTAGACGCAGCCGTTGCGAAAAGTGCCCGAAAGGTTGGCGGCGGGTCCTTCGATTCGTCGTCCCTAGAGGATACGGTCGGCAATTCGAACACCTGCTCCCGCCGAGTACACGCATTGGCCTCGGTACAAGTCGAACAGAGTCTCAGAGCATGTGACAGCGATTGGGAAATTTAAACACCCGCGCCCGCCGCCTACCGACGGGGGAACCGATTTTCTCGGTCTGTTTCGCGCGTGCGTGGTCCAACAGCAGCTTGCTCCAACGGGTCGGACGTCTAGACGCAGCCGTTGCGAAAAGTGCCCGAAAGGTTGGCGGCGGGTCCTTCGATTCGTTGTCCCTAGAGGATACGGTCGGCATTTCGAACACCTGCTCCCGCCGAGTACACGCATTGGCCTCGGTACAAGTCGAACAGAGTCTCAGAGCATGTGCCAGCGATTGGGAAATTTAAACACCCGCGCCCGCCGCCTACCGACGGGGAACCGATTTTCTCGGTCTGTTTCGCGCGTGCGTGGTCGAACAGCAGCTTGCTCCAACGGGTCGGACGTCTAGACGCAGCCGTTGCGAAAAGTGCCGAAAGGTTGGCGGCGGGTCCTTCGATTCGTCGTCCCTAGAGGATACGGTCGGCATTTCGAACACCTGCTCCCGCCGAGTACACGCATTGGCCTCGGTACAAGTCGAACAGAGTCTCAGAGCATGTGCCAGCGATTGGGAAATTTAAACACCCGCGCCCGCCGCCTACCGACGGGGGAACCGATTTTCTCGGTCTGTTTCGCGCGTGCGTGGTCCAACAGCAGCTTGCTCCAACGGGTCGGACGTCTAGACGCAGCCGTTGCGAAAAGTGCCGAAAGGTTGGCGGCGGGACCTTCGATTCGTCGTCCCTAGAGGATACGGTCGGCATTTCGAACACCTGCTCCCGCCGAGTACACGCATTGGCCTCGGTACAAGTCGAACAGAGTCTCAGAGCATGTGCCAGCGATTGGGAAATTTAAACACCCGCGCCCGCCGCCTACCGACGGGGGAACCGATTTTCTCGGTCTGTTTCGCGCGTGCGTGGTCTAACAGCCGCTTGCTCCAACGGGTCGGACGTCTAGACGCAGCCGTTGCGAAAAGTGCCCGAAAGGTTGGCGGCGGGACCTTCGATTCGTCGTCCCTAGAGGATACGGTCGGCATTTCGAACACCTGCTCCCGCCGAGTACACGCATTGGCCTCGGTACAAGTCGAACAGAGTCTCAGAGCATGTGCCAGCGAGCGGGAAATTTAAACACCCGCGCCCGCCGCCTACCGACGGGGGAACCCATTTTCTCGGCCTCTATCGCGCGTGCGTGGTCGAACAGCAGCTTGCTCCAACGGGTCGGACGTCTAGACGCAGCCGTTGCAAAAGTGCCGAAAGGTTGGCGGCGGGTCCTTCGATTCGTCGTCCCTAGAGGATGTGGACGGCATTTCGATCACCTGCTCCCGCCGAGTACACGCATTGGCCTCGGTACAAGTCGAACAGAGTCTCAGAGCATGTGCCAGCGATTGGGAAATTTAAACACCCGCGCCCGCCGCCTACCGACGGGGGAATCCATTTTCTCGGGCTGTTTCGCGCGTGCGTGGTCAAACAGCAGCTTTCTCCAACGGGACGTACGTCTAGGCTCAGCCGTTGCGAAAAGTGCCCAAAAGGTTGGCGGCGGTTCCTTCGATTCGTCGTCCCTAGAGGATATCGCCGGTATTTCGATCACCTGCTCCCGCCGAGTGCCCGCAGTTTCTTTGTGCCCTTCGGACAGATACCCGGTGGAACACGCTACGACGAGATCGACGGTACTTAGGGTAGCCACGCGGAACTCTCCCGCATAAGCTCTCGCCTTTTACCGCACATAGAAAGGCCGTACTATTGAGTAGTGATGGCATTAAATGTAGTTTCCTTCTATATATATAGGGGACTGGTGAGGCTTGACTGTCATCGACGATGGACGTAGCGTAAGCGTTATCGGCATGTCACCGAACAGAGGGTAGCCACGCGGAACTCTCCCGCATAAGCTTTCGCCTTTTACCGCACATAGAAAAGCCGTACTTTTGAGTAGTGATGGCATTAAATGTAGTTTCCTTCTATATATATAGGGGACTGGTGAGCTTGACTGGAATCGACGATGGACGTAGCGTAAGCGTTATCGGCATGTCAGCAGGCTGTTGGCGGCAGGACTGTCGATTCGACTACCGGCACCCGCCGCCTACCGAGGTTATCGTCGGCATTTCGATTACCGGCTCCCGCCGAGTTCCCCAGTTTCTTTCTGCCCTTCGGACAGATTGGCGGTGGAACACGCTACGACGAGTTCGACGGTACTTCGGGTAGCCACGCGGAACTCTCCCGCATAAGCTCTCGCCTTTTACCGCACATAGAAAAGCCGTACTTTTGAGTAGTGATGGCATTAAATGTAGTTTCCTTCTATATATAGGGGACTGGTGAGCTTGACTGGAATCGACGATGGACGTAGCGTAAGCGTTATCGGCATGTCAGCAGGCTGTTGGCGGCAGGACTGTCGATTCGACTACCGGCACCCGCCGCCTACCGAGGTTATCGTCGGCATTTCGATTACCGGCTCCCGCCGAGTTCCCGCAGTTTCTTTCTGCCCTTCGGACAGATTGGCCGTGGAACACGCTACGACGAGTTCGACGGTACTTAGGGTAGCCACGCGGAACTCTCCCGCATAAGCTCTCGCCTTTTACCGCACATAGAAAAGCCGTACTTTTGAGTAGTGATGGCATTAAATGTAGTTTCCTTTATATATATAGGGGACTGGTGAGCTTGACTGGAATCGACGATGGACGTGGCGTAAGCGTTATCGGCATGTCAGCAGGCTGTTGGCGGCAGGACTGTCGATTCGACTACCGGCACCCGCCGCCTACCGAGGTTATCGTCGGCATTTCGATTACCTGCTCCCGCCGAGTTCCCGCAGTTTCTTTCTGCCCTTCGGACAGATAGGCGGTGGAACACGCTACGACGAGTTCGACGGTACTTCGGGTAGCCACGCGGAACTCTCCCGCATAAGCTCTCGCCTTTTACCGCACATAGAAAAGCCGTACTTTTGAGTAGTGATGGCATTAAATGTAGTTTCCTTCTATATATAGGGGACTGGTGAGGCTTGACTGGAATCGACGATGGACGTGGCGTAAGCGTTATCGGCATGTCAGCAGGCTGTTGGCGGCAGGACTGGCGATTCGACTACCGGCACCCGCCGCCTACCGAGGTTATCGTCGGCATTTCGATTACCTGCTCCCGCCGAGTTCCCGCAGTTTCTTTCTGCCCTTCGGACAGATAGGCGGTGGAACACGCTACGACGAGTTCGACGGTACTTAGGGTAGCCACGCGGAACTCTCCCGCATAAGCTCTCGCCTTTTACCGCACATAGAAAAGCCGTACTTTTGAGTAGTGATGGCATTAAATGTAGTTTCCTTCTATATATAGGGGACTGGTGAGGCTTGACTGGAATCGACGATGGACGTGGCGTAAGCGTTATCGGCATGTCAGCAGGCTGTTGGCGGCAGGACTGTCGATTCGACTACCGGCACCCGCCGCCTACCGAGGTTATCGTCGGCATTTCGATTACCGGCTCCCGCCGAGTTCCCGCAGTTTCTTTCTGCCCTTCGGACAGATAGGCGGTGGAACACGCTACGACGAGTTCGACGGTACTTCGGGTACCCACGCGGAACTCTCCCGCATAAGCTCTCGCCTTTTACCGCACATAGAAAAGCCGTACTTTTGAGTAGTGATGGCATTAAATGTAGTTTCCTTCTATATATAGGGGACTGGTGAGGCTTGACTGGAATCGACGATGGACGTGGCGTAAGCGTTATCGGCATGTCAGCAGGCTGTTGGCGGCAGGACTGTCGATTCGACTACCGGCACCCGCCGCCTACCGAGGTTATCGTCGGCATTTCGATTACCGGCTCCCGCCGAGTTCCCGCAGTTTCTTTCTGCCCTTCGGACAGATTGGCTGTGGAACACGCTACGACGAGTTCGACGGTACTTCGGGTACCCACGCGGAACTCTCCCGCATAAGCTCTCGCCTTTTACCGCACATAGAAAAGCCGTACTTTTGAGTAGTGATGGCATTAAATGTAGTTTCCTTCTATATATAGGGGACTGGTGAGCTTGACTGGAATCGACGATGGACGTGGCGTAAGCGTTATCGGCATGTCAGCAGGCTGTTGGCGGCAGGACTGTCGATTCGACTACCGGCACCCGCCGCCTACCGAGGTTATCGTCGGCATTTCGATTACCGGCTCCCGCCGAGTTCCCGCAGTTTCTTTCTGCCCTTCGGACAGATAGGCGGTGGAACACGCTACGACGAGTTCGACGGCACTTAGGGTAGCCACGCGGAACTCTCCCGCATAAGCTCTCGCCTTTTACCGCACATAGAAAAGCCGTACTTTTGAGTAGTGATGGCATTAAATGTAGTTTCCTTCTATATATAGGGGACTGGTGAGGCTTGACTGGAATCGACGATGGACGTGGCGTAAGCGTTATCGGCATGACACCAGTCTGTTGGCGGCAGGACTGTCGATTCGACTACCGGCACCCGCCGCCTACCGAGGTTATCGTCGGCATTTCGATTACCGGCTCCCGCCGAGTTCCCGCAGTTTCTTTCTGCCCTTCGGACAGATAGGCGGTGGAACACGCTACGACGAGTTCGACGGCACTTAGGGTAGCCACGCGGAACTCTCCCGCATAAGCTCTCGCCTTTTACCGCACATAGAAAAGCCGTACTTTTGAGTAGTGATGGCATTAAATGTAGTTTCCTTCTATATATAGGGGACTGGTGAGGCTTGACTGGAATCGACGATGGACGTGGCGTAAGCGTTATCGGCATGTCAGCAGGCTGTTGGCGGCAGGACTGTCGATTCGACTACCGGCACCCGCCGCCTACCGAGGTTATCGTCGGCATTTCGATTACCGGCTCCCGCCGAGTTCCCGCAGTTTCTTTCTGCCCTTCGGACAGATTGGCGGTGGAACACGCTACGACGAGTTCGACGGTACTTCGGGTACCCACGCGGAACTCTCCCGCATAAGCTCTCGCCTTTTACCGCACATAGAAAAGCCGTACTTTTGAGTAGTGATGGCATTAAATGTAGTTTCCTTCTATATATAGGGGACTGGTGAGGCTTGACTGGAATCGACGATGGACGTGGCGTAAGCGTTATCGGCATGTCAGCAGGCTGTTGGCGGCAGGACTGTCGATTCGACTACCGGCACCCGCCGCCTACCGAGGTTATCGTCGGCATTTCGATTACCGGCTCCCGCCGAGTTCCCGCAGTTTCTTTCTGCCCTTCGGACAGATTGGCCGTGGAACACGCTACGACGAGTTCGACGGTACTTCGGGTACCCACGCGGAACTCTCCCGCATAAGCTCTCGCCTTTTACCGCACATAGAAAAGCCGTACTTTTGAGTAGTGATGGCATTAAATGTAGTTTCCTTCTATATATATAGGGGACTGGTGAGCTTGACTGGAATCGACGATGGACGTGGCGTAAGCGTTATCGGCATGTCAGCAGGCTGTTGGCGGCAGGACTGGCGATTCGACTACCGGCACCCGCCGCCTACCGAGGTTATCGTCGGCATTTCGATTACCGGCTCCCGCCGAGTTCCCGCAGTTTCTTTCTGCCCTTCGGACAGATTGGCGGTGGAACACGCTACGACGAGTTCGACGGTACTTCGGGTACCACGCGGAACTCTCCCGCATAAGCTCTCGCCTTTTACCGCACATAGAAAAGCCGTACTTTTGAGTAGTGATGGCATTAAATGTAGTTTCCTTCTATATATAGGGGACTGGTGAGGCTTGACTGGAATCGACGATGGACGTGGCGTAAGCGTTATCGGCATGTCAGCAGGCTGTTGGCGGCAGGACTGTCGATTCGACTACCGGCACCCGCCGCCTACCGAGGTTATCGTCGGCATTTCGATTACCGGCTCCCGCCGAGTTCCGCAGTTTCTTTCTGCCCTTCGGACAGATAGGCGGTGGAACACGCTACGACGAGTTCGACGGTACTTCGGGTAGCCACGCGGAACTCTCCCGCATAAGCTCTCGCCTTTTACCGCACATAGAAAAGCCGTACTTTTGAGTAGTGATGGCATTAAATGTAGTTTCCTTCTATATATAGGGGACTGGTGAGGCTTGACTGGAATCGACGATGGACGTGGCGTAAGCGTTATCGGCATGTCAGCAGGCTGTTGGCGGCAGGACTGTCGATTCGACTACCGGCACCCGCCGCCTACCGAGGTTATCGTCGGCATTTCGATTACCGGCTCCCGCCGAGTTCCCGCAGTTTCTTTCTGCCCTTCGGACAGATTGGCTGTGGAACACGCTACGACGAGTTCGACGGTACTTCGGGTACCCACGCGGAACTCTCCCGCATAAGCTCTCGCCTTTTACCGCACATAGAAAAGCCGTACTTTTGAGTAGTGATGGCATTAAATGTAGTTTCCTTCTATATATAGGGGACTGGTGAGCTTGACTGGAATCGACGATGGACGTGGCGTAAGCGTTATCGGCATGTCAGCAGGCTGTTGGCGGCAGGACTGTCGATTCGACTACCGGCACCCGCCGCCTACCGAGGTTATCGTCGGCATTTCGATTACCGGCTCCCGCCGAGTTCCCGCAGTTTCTTTCTGCCCTTCGGACAGATTGGCTGTGGAACACGCTACGACGAGTTCGACGGTACTTCGGGTACCCACGCGGAACTCTCCCGCATAAGCTCTCGCCTTTTACCGCACATAGAAAAGCCGTACTTTTGAGTAGTGATGGCATTAAATGTAGTTTCCTTCTATATATAGGGGACTGGTGAGCTTGACTGGAATCGACGATGGACGTGGCGTAAGCGTTATCGGCATGTCAGCAGGCTGTTGGCGGCAGGACTGTCGATTCGACTACCGGCACCCGCCGCCTACCGAGGTTATCGTCGGCATTTCGATTACCGGCTCCCGCCGAGTTCCCGCAGTTTCTTTCTGCCCTTCGGACAGATTGGCCGTGGAACACGCTACGACGAGTTCGACGGTACTTCGGGTACCCACGCGGAACTCTCCCGCATAAGCTCTCGCCTTTTACCGCACATAGAAAAGCCGTACTTTTGAGTAGTGATGGCATTAAATGTAGTTTCCTTCTATATATAGGGGACTGGTGAGCTTGACTGGAATCGACGATGGACGTGGCGTAAGCGTTATCGGCATGTCAGCAGGCTGTTGGCGGCAGGACTGTCGATTCGACTACCGGCACCCGCCGCCTACCGAGGTTATCGTCGGCATTTCGATTACCGGCTCCCGCCGAGTTCCCGCAGTTTCTTTCTGCCCTTCGGACAGATTGGCGGTGGAACACGCTACGACGAGTTCGACGGTACTTCGGGTACCCACGCGGAACTCTCCCGCATAAGCTCTCGCCTTTTACCGCACATAGAAAAGCCGTACTTTTGAGTAGTGATGGCATTAAATGTAGTTTCCTTCTATATATAGGGGACTGGTGAGGCTTGACTGGAATCGACGATGGACGTGGCGTAAGCGTTATCGGCATGTCAGCAGGCTGTTGGCGGCAGGACTGTCGATTCGACTACCGGCACCCGCCGCCTACCGAGGTTATCGTCGGCATTTCGATTACCGGCTCCCGCCGAGTTCCCGCAGTTTCTTTCTGCCCTTCGGACAGATAGGCGGTGGAACACGCTACGACGAGTTCGACGGTACTTCGGGTACCCACGCGGAACTCTCCCGCATAAGCTCTCGCCTTTTACCGCACATAGAAAAGCCGTACTTTTGAGTAGTGATGGCATTAAATGTAGTTTCCTTCTATATATAGGGGACTGGTGAGGCTTGACTGGAATCGACGATGGACGTGGCGTAAGCGTTATCGGCATGTCAGCAGGCTGTTGGCGGCAGGACTGTCGATTCGACTACCGGCACCCGCCGCCTACCGAGGTTATCGTCGGCATTTCGATTACCGGCTCCCGCCGAGTTCCCGCAGTTTCTTTCTGCCCTTCGGACAGATTGGCGGTGGAACACGCTACGACGAGTTCGACGGTACTTAGGGTAGCCACGCGGAACTCTCCCGCATAAGCTCTCGCCTTTTACCGCACATAGAAAAGCCGTACTTTTGAGTAGTGATGGCATTAAATGTAGTTTCCTTCTATATATAGGGGACTGGTGAGGCTTGACTGGAATCGACGATGGACGTGGCGTAAGCGTTATCGGCATGTCAGCAGGCTGTTGGCGGCAGGACTGTCGATTCGACTACCGGCACCCGCCGCCTACCGAGGTTATCGTCGGCATTTCGATTACCGGCTCCCGCCGAGTTCCCGCAGTTTCTTTCTGCCCTTCGGACAGATTGGCCGTGGAACACGCTACGACGAGTTCGACGGTACTTCGGGTACCCACGCGGAACTCTCCCGCATAAGCTCTCGCCTTTTACCGCACATAGAAAAGCCGTACTTTTGAGTAGTGATGGCATTAAATGTAGTTTCCTTCTATATATAGGGGACTGGTGAGCTTGACTGGAATCGACGATGGACGTGGCGTAAGCGTTATCGGCATGTCAGCAGGCTGTTGGCGGCAGGACTGTCGATTCGACTACCGGCACCCGCCGCCTACCGAGGTTATCGTCGGCATTTCGATTACCGGCTCCCGCCGAGTTCCCGCAGTTTCTTTCTGCCCTTCGGACAGATTGGCCGTGGAACACGCTACGACGAGTTCGACGGTACTTCGGGTACCCACGCGGAACTCTCCCGCATAAGCTCTCGCCTTTTACCGCACATAGAAAAGCCGTACTTTTGAGTAGTGATGGCATTAAATGTAGTTTCCTTCTATATATAGGGGACTGGTGAGGCTTGACTGGAATCGACGATGGACGTGGCGTAAGCGTTATCGGCATGTCAGCAGGCTGTTGGCGGCAGGACTGTCGATTCGACTACCGGCACCCGCCGCCTACCGAGGTTATCGTCGGCATTTCGATTACCGGCTCCCGCCGAGTTCCCGCAGTTTCTTTCTGCCCTTCGGACAGATTGGCGGTGGAACACGCTACGACGAGTTCGACGGTACTTCGGGTACCCACGCGGAACTCTCCCGCATAAGCTCTCGCCTTTTACCGCACATAGAAAAGCCGTACTTTTGAGTAGTGATGGCATTAAATGTAGTTTCCTTCTATATATAGGGGACTGGTGAGGCTTGACTGGAATCGACGATGGACGTGGCGTAAGCGTTATCGGCATGTCAGCAGGCTGTTGGCGGCAGGACTGTCGATTCGACTACCGGCACCCGCCGCCTACCGAGGTTATCGTCGGCATTTCGATTACCGGCTCCCGCCGAGTTCCGCAGTTTCTTTCTGCCCTTCGGACAGATAGGCGGTGGAACACGCTACGACGAGTTCGACGGCACTTAGGGTAGCCACGCGGAACTCTCCCGCATAAGCTCTCGCCTTTTACCGCACATAGAAAAGCCGTACTTTTGAGTAGTGATGGCATTAAATGTAGTTTCCTTCTATATATATAGGGGACTGGTGAGGCTTGACTGGAATCGACGATGGACGTGGCGTAAGCGTTATCGGCATGTCAGCAGGCTGTTGGCGGCAGGACTGTCGATTCGACTACCGGCACCCGCCGCCTACCGAGGTTATCGTCGGCATTTCGATTACCGGCTCCCGCCGAGTTCCCGCAGTTTCTTTCTGCCCTTCGGACAGATTGGCGGTGGAACACGCTACGACGAGTTCGACGGCACTTAGGGTAGCCACGCGGAACTCTCCCGCATAAGCTCTCGCCTTTTACCGCACATAGAAAAGCCGTACTTTTGAGTAGTGATGGCATTAAATGTAGTTTCCTTCTATATATATAGGGGACTGGTGAGGCTTGACTGGAATCGACGATGGACGTGGCGTAAGCGTTATCGGCATGTCAGCAGGCTGTTGGCGGCAGGACTGTCGATTCGACTACCGGCACCCGCCGCCTACCGAGGTTATCGTCGGCATTTCGATTACCGGCTCCCGCCGAGTTCCCGCAGTTTCTTTCTGCCCTTCGGACAGATTGGCCGTGGAACACGCTACGACGAGTTCGACGGTACTTCGGGTACCACGCGGAACTCTCCCGCATAAGCTCTCGCCTTTTACCGCACATAGAAAAGCCGTACTTTTGAGTAGTGATGGCATTAAATGTAGTTTCCTTCTATATATAGGGGACTGGTGAGCTTGACTGGAATCGACGATGGACGTGGCGTAAGCGTTATCGGCATGTCAGCAGGCTGTTGGCGGCAGGACTGTCGATTCGACTACCGGCACCCGCCGCCTACCGAGGTTATCGTCGGCATTTCGATTACCGGCTCCCGCCGAGTTCCGCAGTTTCTTTCTGCCCTTCGGACAGATTGGCCGTGGAACACGCTACGACGAGTTCGACGGTACTTCGGGTACCCACGCGGAACTCTCCCGCATAAGCTCTCGCCTTTTACCGCACATAGAAAAGCCGTACTTTTGAGTAGTGATGGCATTAAATGTAGTTTCCTTCTATATATATAGGGGACTGGTGAGGCTTGACTGGAATCGACGATGGACGTGGCGTAAGCGTTATCGGCATGTCAGCAGGCTGTTGGCGGCAGGACTGTCGATTCGACTACCGGCACCCGCCGCCTACCGAGGTTATCGTCGGCATTTCGATTACCGGCTCCCGCCGAGTTCCCGCAGTTTCTTTCTGCCCTTCGGACAGATAGGCGGTGGAACACGCTACGACGAGTTCGACGGTACTTCGGGTACCCACGCGGAACTCTCCCGCATAAGCTCTCGCCTTTTACCGCACATAGAAAAGCCGTACTTTTGAGTAGTGATGGCATTAAATGTAGTTTCCTTCTATATATAGGGGACTGGTGAGGCTTGACTGGAATCGACGATGGACGTGGCGTAAGCGTTATCGGCATGACAGCAGTCTGTTGGCGGCAGGACTGTCGATTCGACTACCGGCACCCGCCGCCTACCGAGGTTATCGTCGGCATTTCGATTACCGGCTCCCGCCGAGTTCCCGCAGTTTCTTTCTGCCCTTCGGACAGATAGGCGGTGGAACACGCTACGACGAGTTCGACGGCACTTAGGGTAGCCACGCGGAACTCTCCCGCATAAGCTCTCGCCTTTTACCGCACATAGAAAAGCCGTACTTTTGAGTAGTGATGGCATTAAATGTAGTTTCCTTCTATATATAGGGGACTGGTGAGGCTTGACTGGAATCGACGATGGACGTGGCGTAAGCGTTATCGGCATGACACCAGTCTGTTGGCGGCAGGACTGTCGATTCGACTACCGGCACCCGCCGCCTACCGAGGTTATCGTCGGCATTTCGATTACCGGCTCCCGCCGAGTTCCCGCAGTTTCTTTCTGCCCTTCGGACAGATAGGCGGTGGAACACGCTACGACGAGTTCGACGGCACTTAGGGTAGCCACGCGGAACTCTCCCGCATAAGCTCTCGCCTTTTACCGCACATAGAAAAGCCGTACTTTTGAGTAGTGATGGCATTAAATGTAGTTTCCTTCTATATATAGGGGACTGGTGAGGCTTGACTGGAATCGACGATGGACGTGGCGTAAGCGTTATCGGCATGTCAGCAGGCTGTTGGCGGCAGGACTGTCGATTCGACTACCGGCACCCGCCGCCTACCGAGGTTATCGTCGGCATTTCGATTACCGGCTCCCGCCGAGTTCCCGCAGTTTCTTTCTGCCCTTCGGACAGATTGGCCGTGGAACACGCTACGACGAGTTCGACGGTACTTCGGGTACCACGCGGAACTCTCCCGCATAAGCTCTCGCCTTTTACCGCACATAGAAAAGCCGTACTTTTGAGTAGTGATGGCATTAAATGTAGTTTCCTTCTATATATAGGGGACTGGTGAGCTTGACTGGAATCGACGATGGACGTAGCGTAAGCGTTATCGGCATGTCAGCAGGCTGTTGGCGGCAGGACTGTCGATTCGACTACCGGCACCCGCCGCCTACCGAGGTTATCGTCGGCATTTCGATTACCGGCTCCCGCCGAGTTCCCGCAGTTTCTTTCTGCCCTTCGGACAGATTGGCCGTGGAACACGCTACGACGAGTTCGACGGCACTTAGGGTAGCCACGCGGAACTCTCCCGCATAAGCTCTCGCCTTTTACCGCACATAGAAAAGCCGTACTTTTGAGTAGTGATGGCATTAAATGTAGTTTCCTTCTATATATAGGGGACTGGTGAGGCTTGACTGGAATCGACGATGGACGTGGCGTAAGCGTTATCGGCATGTCAGCAGGCTGTTGGCGGCAGGACTGTCGATTCGACTACCGGCACCCGCCGCCTACCGAGGTTATCGTCGGCATTTCGATTACCGGCTCCCGCCGAGTTCCGCAGTTTCTTTCTGCCCTTCGGACAGATAGGCGGTGGAACACGCTACGACGAGTTCGACGGCACTTAGGGTAGCCACGCGGAACTCTCCCGCATAAGCTCTCGCCTTTTACCGCACATAGAAAAGCCGTACTTTTGAGTAGTGATGGCATTAAATGTAGTTTCCTTCTATATATAGGGGACTGGTGAGGCTTGACTGGAATCGACGATGGACGTGGCGTAAGCGTTATCGGCATGACACCAGTCTGTTGGCGGCAGGACTGTCGATTCGACTACCGGCACCCGCCGCCTACCGAGGTTATCGTCGGCATTTCGATTACCGGCTCCCGCCGAGTTCCCGCAGTTTCTTTCTGCCCTTCGGACAGATAGGCGGTGGAACACGCTACGACGAGTTCGACGGCACTTAGGGTAGCCACGCGGAACTCTCCCGCATAAGCTCTCGCCTTTTACCGCACATAGAAAAGCCGTACTTTTGAGTAGTGATGGCATTAAATGTAGTTTCCTTCTATATATAGGGGACTGGTGAGGACTTGACTGGAATCGACGATGGACGTGGCGTAAGCGTTATCGGCATGTCAGCAGGCTGTTGGCGGCAGGACTGTCGATTCGACTACCGGCACCCGCCGCCTACCGAGGTTATCGTCGGCATTTCGATTACCGGCTCCCGCCGAGTTCCCGCAGTTTCTTTCTGCCCTTCGGACAGATTGGCCGTGGAACACGCTACGACGAGTTCGACGGCACTTAGGGTAGCCACGCGGAACTCTCCCGCATAAGCTCTCGCCTTTTACCGCACATAGAAAAGCCGTACTTTTGAGTAGTGATGGCATTAAATGTAGTTTCCTTCTATATATAGGGGACTGGTGAGCTTGACTGGAATCGACGATGGACGTAGCGTAAGCGTTATCGGCATGTCAGCAGGCTGTTGGCGGCAGGACTGTCGATTCGACTACCGGCACCCGCCGCCTACCGAGGTTATCGTCGGCATTTCGATTACCGGCTCCCGCCGAGTTCCCGCAGTTTCTTTCTGCCCTTCGGACAGATTGGCCGTGGAACACGCTACGACGAGTTCGACGGTACTTCGGGTACCACGCGGAACTCTCCCGCATAAGCTCTCGCCTTTTACCGCACATAGAAAAGCCGTACTTTTGAGTAGTGATGGCATTAAATGTAGTTTCCTTCTATATATAGGGGACTGGTGAGCTTGACTGGAATCGACGATGGACGTAGCGTAAGCGTTATCGGCATGTCAGCAGGCTGTTGGCGGCAGGACTGTCGATTCGACTACCGGCACCCGCCGCCTACCGAGGTTATCGTCGGCATTTCGATTACCGGCTCCCGCCGAGTTCCCGCAGTTTCTTTCTGCCCTTCGGACAGATTGGCGGTGGAACACGCTACGACGAGTTCGACGGCACTTAGGGTAGCCACGCGGAACTCTCCCGCATAAGCTCTCGCCTTTTACCGCACATAGAAAAGCCGTACTTTTGAGTAGTGATGGCATTAAATGTAGTTTCCTTCTATATATAGGGGACTGGTGAGGCTTGACTGGAATCGACGATGGACGTGGCGTAAGCGTTATCGGCATGACAGCAGTCTGTTGGCGGCAGGACTGTCGATTCGACTACCGGCACCCGCCGCCTACCGAGGTTATCGTCGGCATTTCGATTACCGGCTCCCGCCGAGTTCCCGCAGTTTCTTTCTGCCCTTCGGACAGATAGGCGGTGGAACACGCTACGACGAGTTCGACGGCACTTAGGGTAGCCACGCGGAACTCTCCCGCATAAGCTCTCGCCTTTTACCGCACATAGAAAAGCCGTACTTTTGAGTAGTGATGGCATTAAATGTAGTTTCCTTCTATATATAGGGGACTGGTGAGGCTTGACTGGAATCGACGATGGACGTGGCGTAAGCGTTATCGGCATGTCAGCAGGCTGTTGGCGGCAGGACTGTCGATTCGACTACCGGCACCCGCCGCCTACCGAGGTTATCGTCGGCATTTCGATTACCGGCTCCCGCCGAGTTCCCGCAGTTTCTTTCTGCCCTTCGGACAGATAGGCGGTGGAACACGCTACGACGAGTTCGACGGCACTTAGGGTAGCCACGCGGAACTCTCCCGCATAAGCTCTCGCCTTTTACCGCACATAGAAAAGCCGTACTTTTGAGTAGTGATGGCATTAAATGTAGTTTCCTTCTATATATAGGGGACTGGTGAGGCTTGACTGGAATCGACGATGGACGTGGCGTAAGCGTTATCGGCATGTCAGCAGGCTGTTGGCGGCAGGACTGTCGATTCGACTACCGGCACCCGCCGCCTACCGAGGTTATCGTCGGCATTTCGATTACCGGCTCCCGCCGAGTTCCCGCAGTTTCTTTCTGCCCTTCGGACAGATTGGCCGTGGAACACGCTACGACGAGTTCGACGGTACTTCGGGTACCCACGCGGAACTCTCCCGCATAAGCTCTCGCCTTTTACCGCACATAGAAAAGCCGTACTTTTGAGTAGTGATGGCATTAAATGTAGTTTCCTTCTATATATATAGGGGACTGGTGAGCTTGACTGGAATCGACG
Source organism: Tachypleus tridentatus (assembly GCF_004210375.1). NCBI lineage: Eukaryota > Metazoa > Arthropoda > Merostomata > Xiphosura > Limulidae > Tachypleus > Tachypleus tridentatus. The sequence goes on along the minus strand of NW_027467782.1, from coordinate 64,225,493 downwards.
ATGGACGTAGCGTAAGCGTTATCGGCATGTCAGCAGGCTGTTGGCGGCAGGACTGTCGATTCGACTACCGGCACCCGCCGCCTACCGAGGTTATCGTCGGCATTTCGATTACCGGCTCCCGCCGAGTTCCCGCAGTTTCTTTCTGCCCTTCGGACAGATTGGCGGTGGAACACGCTACGACGAGTTCGACGGCACTCAGGGTAGCCACGCGGAACTCTCCCGCATAAGCTCTCGCCTTTTACCGCACATAGAAAAGCCGTACTTTTGAGTAGTGATGGCATTAAATGTAGTTTCCTTCTATATATAGGGGACTGGTGAGGCTTGACTGGAATCGACGATGGACGTGGCGTAAGCGTTATCGGCATGTCAGCAGGCTGTTGGCGGCAGGACTGTCGATTCGACTACCGGCACCCGCCGCCTACCGAGGTTATCGTCGGCATTTCGATTACCGGCTCCCGCCGAGTTCCCGCAGTTTCTTTCTGCCCTTCGGACAGATAGGCGGTGGAACACGCTACGACGAGTTCGACGGCACTTAGGGTAGCCACGCGGAACTCTCCCGCATAAGCTCTCGCCTTTTACCGCACATAGAAAAGCCGTACTTTTGAGTAGTGATGGCATTAAATGTAGTTTCCTTCTATATATAGGGGACTGGTGAGGCTTGACTGGAATCGACGATGGACGTGGCGTAAGCGTTATCGGCAGACGGTAGGATGGATGTGAGGACGAGTCCGTTGAAATTTGGAAAGTGGGAGGAAATGGCGGATCAGTTTGATAGTTAGAAACGTTTTAGGAGCGTTCATTTTCACCACTTTTCACTCAAAACTGAGGACCAATTTGACGCAACTCAGGGTTGCGATGCGGAACTGCCCGCATAGGCTCTCGCCTTTACCGCACTTTCAAAAGCCGTACTAATGGGTTCTGATGGCATTAAATGTAGTTTCCTTCTATATATAGGGAGCATAGTCTGTCTGAGACGGACTTGAAAGGGAGGACGGCTTTAAGAAATTTTCTCCCGTATAGAGTGATGCCAAAGACGGCATGGATGTGAGGAGAGTTCGGTGAAATTTGGAAAGTGGGAGGAAATGGCAAAATCAGTTTGATAGTTAGAAACGTTGTTTTCAGCGTTCATTTTCACCACTTTTCACTCAAAACTGAGGACCAATTTGACGCAACTCAGGGTTGCGATGCGGAACTTGCCCGCATAGGCTCTCGCCGTTTACCGCACTTTCAAATGCCGTACTAATGGGTTCTGATGGCATTAAATGTAGTTTCCTTCTCTATATAGGGGGCATAGTCTGTCTGAGACGGACCTGAAAGGGAGTACGACTTTAAGAAATTTTCTCCCGTATAGAGTGATGCCAAAGACGGCATGGATGTGAGGAGAGTTCGGTGAAATTTGGAAAGTGGGAGGAAATGGCAAAATCAGTTTGATAGTTAGAAACGTTGTTTTTCAGCGTTCATTTTCACCACTTTTCACTCAAAACTGAGGACCAATTTGACGCAACTCAGGGTTGCGATGCGGAACTGCCCGCATAGGCTCTCGCCTTTACCGCACTTTCAAATGCCGTACTAATGGGTTCTGATGGCATTAAATGTAGTTTCCTTCTCTATATAGGGGCATAGTCTGTCTGAGACGGACCTGAAAGGGAGTACGACTTTAAGAAATTTTCTCCCGTATAGAGTGATGCCAAAGACGGCATGGATGTGAGGAGAGTTCGGTGAAATTTGGAAAGTGGGAGGAAATGGCAAAATCAGTTTGATAGTTAGAAACGTTGTTTTTCAGCGTTCATTTTCACCACTTTTCACTCAAAACTGAGGACCAATTTGACGCAACTCAGGGTTGCGAT
>NW_027467782.1:64192322-64223146 GCF_004210375.1 Tachypleus tridentatus | reverse complement strand
GGCTGGCTGTAACGCCATCGACGGAACGTGCAGCTCTGACATAGGGTACCTTCCCTTGCCCGACCTCCTGACCGCACTCTTCAGACTCGCCCAACCGGTGGCGGCGTCCTACGGACAGGGAAAGTGCGCCGGCAAAACAGACATTCAGAAGCAGCTCCGTCCTGCTCGAGTCCGGAAACGCTGCTACCTCTCCGCTTTACCGGCTGAATCCCCCTGCCATCGGCTTTCGAGGGCCCACCCGTTTACCTCTAAGCGGTTTCACGTACTCTTGAACTCTCTCTTCAAAGTTCTTTTCAACTTTCCCTCACGGTACTTGTTTACTATCGGTCTCGTGGACGTATTTAGCCTTAGGTGGAGTTTACCACCCACTTAGGGCTGCACTCTCAAGCAACCCGACTCCAGAGGGAGACCTCCGCCGACGGCACCGGCAACTATGGGCCTTGCACCCGCTACGGGGTATAGCCCCAGTCAGGGGACTTGCACCGGAAACCGTCGACAGAAGAGTACCTCCCAAACGCCACATTTCCCATACGCCCGACAGGACGCGGGATTCGGCGGTGGGCTGTTCCCCGTTCGCTCGCCGTTACTAAGGGAATCCCTTTTGGTTTCTTTTCCTCCGCTTATTTATATGCTTAAATTCAGCGGGTACTCTCGTCTGATCTGAGGTCGACAACATCGTCCGACTGCACCTCCTTCCTTCGTGCTTCCGGCACTGCATGGGCAACCGCGTTCAACGTACCCGCTACGCCTCCTGACGTGGAGGAGAAGGAGAGAATCAGACAGGCCTGCCGATGCTTCCCGGCTCGCGAGAAGCTGTTGTTCTATTCAGGCACTTTTCAAACTTACTTTCGGTCTACGGGATTGCGACTACCGCCTCCCCGACGAGACCAATGTGGCCGATTGGCTTAAGAGAGACTGCCCGCTCTCACCAAACATGCCTAGGAGACTGTATTCCGACCCTCAGACAGGCGAGGCTCCGGGCGTGACCCGGAGCCGCAATGTGCGTTCGAAAAATGAGTGCTCAATGTGTCCTGCAATTCACACCAAGTCTCGCAGCTAGCTGCGTTCTTCATCGACCCACGAGCCGAGTGATCCACCGCTTAGAGTCGTGAATCTTTCCGTCAATTCCTGTTTCAATTAAAGACCACATTCTCGAACTGGAGGAAATGGAGAGACGTGCAGCCTCTCCTGTTTGCCACAAGGAACCCCGCTCGGGGGCTCCTTAATATTTCCTCACCACCCGCCGACGGTGGATTTTCAGTTTCGAGACTTTATCACATGAAGCAGGCGGGCCCCTTCTAAAGACTAAGGGGCCTCATTAAACCTAGCAGCCGAGTTTGGCCCCGCGAGGAAACAGAGCCCGCGTGCTCGCGTAACCCTTACGTTTCCTACCCTGACGGGGCAGAGGACCAAACACGGTTACACCTCGCGTCAGCACAAGCGCCGTGGCTCGGACACCCGCTACGGGGTTCACCTGACGCGAGCATATAGGTACCTGAACGTTCTAGCTCTCATCCCACTGGATGCGGGAGAGCCACCGCGGCGAGACCAAACACACGTATTAACCATGTGCTACGCGGACCCCTTTCGCGGACGGTCCGGCGGTCTCCGGGTATTGTTCAGAGAGAGTCTTTGTTTGGAGTGGGGAATCCCTGCCGGCAAGACGGGCCGAGCTGGGCACTCTCTACATCCCCGATAATGATCCTTCCGCAGGTTCACCTACGGAAACCTTGTTACGACTTTTACTTCCTCTAAATGATCAAGTTTGGTCATCTTTCCGGCACACAGGCGCGACCCGAAAGCCGCTCCAGCAGCCAGTCCGAAGACCTCACTAAATCATTCAATCGGTAGTAGCGACGGGCGGTGTGTACAAAGGGCAGGGACGTAATCAACACGAGCTGATGACTCGTGCTTACTGGGAATTCCTCGTTCAAGGGGAATAATTACAAGCCCCTATCCCTATCACGAAGGAGGTTCAACGGGTTACCCAGTCCTACCGGACAGGGGCAATCACACGCTGATTCCTTCAGTGTAGCGCGCGTGCGGCCCCGGACATCTAAGGGCATCACAGACCTGTTATTGCTCTGTCTCGTGCGGCTAAACGCCGCTTGTCCCTCTAAGAAGATCGACCGACACGTGTGATCAGTCGTCTATTTAATAGGCTAGAGTCTCGTTCGTTATCGGAATTAACCAGACAAATCGCTCCACCAACTAAGAACGGCCATGCACCACCACCCACTGAATCAAGAAAGAGCTCTTAATCTGTCAATCCTTCCAGTGTCCGGGCCGGGTGAGTTTCCCCGTGTTGAGTCAAATTAAGCCGCAGGCTCCACTCCTGGTGGTGCCCTTCCGTCAATTCCTTTAAGTTTCAGCTTTGCAACCATACTTCCCCCGGAACCCAAACACTTTGGTTTCCCGGAAGCTGCCCGCCGAGTCGTTTGAGGAACTCAGGCGGATCGCTGGTTGGCATCGTTTATGGTTAGAACTAGGGCGGTATCTGATCGCCTTCGAACCTCTAACTTTCGTTCTTGATTAATGAAAACATTCTTGGCAAATGCTTTCGCAGTAGTTCGTCTTGCGACGGTCCAAGAATTTCACCTCTAGCGTCGCAATACGAATGCCCCCGTCTGTCCCTCTTAATCATTACCTCGTGTTCCGAAAACCAACAAAATAGAACCGAGGTCCTATTCCATTATTCCATGCACCATTATTCAGGCGTTTCGCCTGCTTTGAGCACTCTAATTTTTCAAAGTAAACTTGCCGGCCACCCAAGACACTCAATCAAGGGCACCGAGGGAAAACCGGCAGGATGTTTAGGCCAGGAAGTAACCGCCAAAGCGGACCCCCTGTCTAGAACTGAGATCCAACTACGAGCTTTTTAACCGCAACAACTTTAATATACGCTATTGGAGCTGGAATTACCGCGGCTGCTGGCACCAGACTTGCCCTCCAATAGATCCTCGTTAAAGGATTTAGAGTGTACTCATTCCAATTACGGGGCCTCGATAGAGTCCCGTATCGTTATTTTTCGTCACTACCTCCCCGTTCTGGGAGTGGGTAATTTGCGCGCCTGCTGCCTTCCTTGGATGTGGTAGCCGTTTCTCAGGCTCCCTCTCCGGAATCGAACCCTGATTCCCCGTTACCCGTTACGACCATGGTAGGCGCATAACCTACCATCGACAGTTGATAAGGCAGACACTTGAAAGATGCGTCGCCGGTGCTAGACCGTGCGATCAGCCAAAAGTTATCCAGAGTCACCATCATTTGCGGACCGAGGTCCGATTGGTCTTGGTCTAATAAATGCGCTCGTCCCGTGAGGTCGGAGCTTTGTTGCATGTATTAGCTCTAGAATTACCACAGTTATCCAAGTAGGAAAGTACGATCTAAGGAACAACGGCTGGATAATGAGCCATTCGCGGTTTCACCTTATTTCGGCATGTACTTAGACATGCATGGCTTAATCTTTGAGACAAGCATATGACTACTGGCAGGATCAACCAGGTATCTTTTCTCGTTCGGTGCAAGCCACCCGCTCCAACGGCGAGTAGAAACACCACTCTCGAATCGGCAGACGCGTGGCTAGATACACGCCTGCCGTTCTCTGTCTACTTCGTGTCACCAATCACGAGACAGACCTCTTACACACTCTAGAGTACGAGTTCTCCAAAACAACAGTTCCGATAAAACGAAACAAACTAGGGCGTATCAGGAAGAACCGACCTTCGGAGGACAGCTCAACCCACACTAAGCTATATCGAAAATGATGCATATTCCGATGTCTCGGCATGGTTACCCGAAACTCGTCGCATCAGCAGTGGGAACAGAACGTCTTTCGTAACAAAAGACAATCGTTAATCGCTCGGATTAACTCGTACGCGTGCGGTCGAACGCACGTACTGCTTTTATCCCCGCTCGGACCGAGAGGGAAAGGGAAACAGTCACCGTTATTGACGTGCCCCGTGAAAGGGAAGGGCCGCTCGGACCCTTGGTTTGACAAGCTGAAATTCAACGGCTCGTGCAGAGCACGCTGCGGGTCCAGCATCCCTTGTGTCTCTGACTGAGACCGGCTAATCGCTCGGATTAACTCGTAGGCGTGCGGTCGAACGCACGTACTGCTTTTATCCCCGCTCGGACCGAGAGGGAAAGGGAAACAGTCACCGTAAATAACATGCCCCGTGAAAGGGAAGGGCCGCTCGGACCCTTGGTTTGACAAGCTGAAATTCAACGACTCGTGCAGAGCACGCTGCGGGTCCAGCATCCCGTGTGTCTCTGACTGAGACCGGCTAATCGCTCGGATTAACTCGTGCGGTCGAACGCACGTACTGCTTTTATCCCCGCTCGGACCGAGAGGGATAGGGAAACAGTCACCGTTGTTCACGTGCCCCGTGAAAGGGAAGAGCCGCTCGGACCCTTGGTTTGACATGCTGAAATTCAACGGCTCGTGCAGAGCACGCTGCGGGTCCAGCATCCCGTGTGTCTCTGACTGAGACCGGCTAATCGCTCGGATTAACTCGTAGGCGTGCGGTCGAACGCACGTACTGCTTTTATCCCCGCTCGGACCGAGAGGGAAAGGGAAACAGTCACCGTTGTTCACGTGCCCCGTGAAAGGGAAGAGCCGCTCGGACCCTTGGTTTGACATGCTGAAATTCAACGGCTCGTGCAGAGCACGCTGCGGGTCCAGCATCCCGTGTGTCTCTGACTGAGACCGGCTAATCGCTCGGATTAACTCGTAGGCGTGCGGTCGAACGCACGTACTGCTTTTATCCCCGCTCGGACCGAGAGGGAAAGGGAAACAGTCACCGTAAATAACATGCCCCGTGAAAGGGAAGGGCCGCTCGGACCCTTGGTTTGACAAGCTGAAATTCAACGACTCGTGCAGAGCACGCTGCGGGTCCAGCATCCCGTGTGTCTCTGACTGAGACCGGCTAATCGCTCGGATTAACTCGTAGGCGTGCGGTCGAACGCACGTACTGCTTTTATCCCCGCTCGGACCGAGAGGGAAAGGGAAACAGTCACCGTTGTTCACGTGCCCCGTGAAAGGGAAGAGCCGCTCGGACCCTTGGTTTGACATGCTGAAATTCAACGGCTCGTGCAGAGCACGCTGCGGGTCCAGCATCCCGTGTGTCTCTGACTGAGACCGGCTAATCGCTCGGATTAACTCGTAGGCGTGCGGTCGAACGCACGTACTGCTTTTATCCCCGCTCGGACCGAGAGGGAAAGGGAAACAGTCACCGTAAATAACATGCCCCGTGAAAGGGAAGGGCCGCTCGGACCCTTGGTTTGACAAGCTGAAATTCAACGACTCGTGCAGAGCACGCTGCGGGTCCAGCATCCCGTGTGTCTCTGACTGAGACCGGCTAATCGCTCGGATTAACTCGTAGGCGTGCGGTCGAACGCACGTACTGCTTTTATCCCCGCTCGGACCGAGAGGGAAAGGGAAACAGTCACCGTTGTTCACGTGCCCCGTGAAAGGGAAGAGCCGCTCGGACCCTTGGTTTGACATGCTGAAATTCAACGGCTCGTGCAGAGCACGCTGCGGGTCCAGCATCCCGTGTGTCTCTGACTGAGACCGGCTAATCGCTCGGATTAACTCGTAGGCGTGCGGTCGAACGCACGTACTGCTTTTATCCCCGCTCGGACCGAGAGGAAAGGGAAACAGTCACCGTAAATAACATGCCCCGTGAAAGGGAAGGGCCGCTCGGACCCTTGGTTTGACAAGCTGAAATTCAACGACTCGTGCAGAGCACGCTGCGGGTCCAGCATCCCGTGTGTCTCTGACTGAGACCGGCTAATCGCTCGGATTAACTCGTAGGCGTGCGGTCGAACGCACGTACTGCTTTTATCCCCGCTCGGACCGAGAGGGAAAGGGAAACAGTCACCGTTGTTCACGTGCCCCGTGAAAGGGAAGAGCCGCTCGGACCCTTGGTTTGACATGCTGAAATTCAACGGCTCGTGCAGAGCACGCTGCGGGTCCAGCATCCCGTGTGTCTCTGACTGAGACCGGCTAATCGCTCGGATTAACTCGTAGGCGTGCGGTCGAACGCACGTACTGCTTTTATCCCCGCTCGGACCGAGAGGGAAAGGGAAACAGTCACCGTTGTTCACGTGCCCCGTGAAAGGGAAGAGCCGCTCGGACCCTTGGTTTGACATGCTGAAATTCAACGGCTCGTGCAGAGCACGCTGCGGGTCCAGCATCCCGTGTGTCTCTGACTGAGACCGGCTAATCGCTCGGATTAACTCGTAGCCGTGCGGTCGAACGCACGTACTGCTTTTATCCCCGCTCGGACCGAGAGGAAAGGGAAACAGTCACCGTAAATAACATGCCCCGTGAAAGGGAAGGGCCGCTCGGACCCTTGGTTTGACAAGCTGAAATTCAACGACTCGTGCAGAGCACGCTGCGGGTCCAGCATCCCGTGTGTCTCTGACTGAGACCGGCTAATCGCTCGGATTAACTCGTAGGCGTGCGGTCGAACGCACGTACTGCTTTTATCCCCGCTCGGACCGAGAGGGAAAGGGAAACAGTCACCGATATTGACGTGCCCCGTGAAAGGGAAGAGCCGCTCGGACCCTTGGTTTGACATGCTGAAATTCAACGGCTCGTGCAGAGCACGCTGCGGGTCCAGCATCCCGTGTGTCTCTGACTGAGACCGGCTAATCGCTCGGATTAACTCGTAGGCGTGCGGTCGAACGCACGTACTGCTTTTATCCCCGCTCGGACCGAGAGGGAAAGGGAAACAGTCACCGTAAATAACATGCCCCGTGAAAGGGAAGGGCCGCTCGGACCCTTGGTTTGACAAGCTGAAATTCAACGACTCGTGCAGAGCACGCTGCGGGTCCAGCATCCCGTGTGTCTCTGACTGAGACCGGCTAATCGCTCGGATTAACTCGTAGGCGTGCGGTCGAACGCACGTACTGCTTTTATCCCCGCTCGGACCGAGAGGGAAAGGGAAACAGTCACCGTTATTGACTTGCCCCGTGAAAGGGAAGAGCCGCTCGGACCCTTGGTTTGACATGCTGAAATTCAACGACTCGTGCAGAGCACGCTGCGGGTCCAGCATCCCGTGTGTCTCTGACTGAGACCGGCTAATCGCTCGGATTAACACGTAGGGGTGCGGTCGAACGCACGTACTGCTTTTATCCCCGCTCGGACCGAGAGGGAAAGGGAAACAGTCACCGTTATTGACTTGCCCCGTGAAAGGGAAGAGCCGCTCGGACCCTTGGTTTGACATGCTGAAATTCAACGACTCGTGCAGAGCACGCTGCGGGTCCAGCATCCCGTGTGTCTCTGACTGAGACCGGCTAATCGCTCGGATTAACACGTAGGGTGCGGTCGAACGCACGTACTGCTTTTATCCCCGCTCGGACCGAGAGGGAAAGGGAAACAGTCACCGTTATTGACTTGCCCCGTGAAAGGGAAGAGCCGCTCGGACCCTTGGTTTGACAAGCTGAAATTCAACGACTCGTGCAGAGCACGCTGCGGGTCCAGCATCCCGTGTGTCTCTGACTGAGACCGGCTAATCGCTCGGATTAACTCGTAGGCGTGCGGTCGAACGCACGTACTGCTTTTATCCCCGCTCGGAACGAGAGAAAAGGGAAACAGTCACCGTAAATAACATGCCCCGTGAAAGGGAAGGGCCGCTCGGACCCTTGGTTTGACAAGCTGAAATTCAACGACTCGTGCAGAGCACGCTGCGGGTCCAGCATCCCGTGTGTCTCTGACTGAGACCGGCTAATCGCTCGGATTAACTCGTAGGCGTGCGGTCGAACGCACGTACTGCTTTTATCCCCGCACGGACCGAGAGGGAACGGGAAACAGCTACCCATATATTTTACGACAGTAACCTCTTCCACCGAGGCACGTCAAAAACCACCGTTACAGGTGGTGCCGAATCCACCGAGACGGGTAGAACGACAAACTTACTAGGAAAACGCCGCACAGTGTTCTTAAAACCATCACTTCTCGCAACATTCTTTTCGCTCCAATATATTGTTTCAATCCACCATTACGTTCGTTCATTCAATATCTCTCGGCCTCTTACATTCTTTGTTCGGCCATTTCTTAACACTATCGGCAGTCGTTTTCGCTAGTACTCACCACCTGTGTGGAAACGGGCCGTGACCAGCCCACAGGTCCCGGGCACGCCGGGTTAAAAGGTGAGAGGAGGCTTAACACAATGTTACAATCCTGTCTCAGACAGACTATGCCCCTATATAGAGAAGGAAACTAAATTTAATGCCATCAGAACCCATTAGTACGGCATTTGAAAGTGCGGTAAAGGCAAGGGACCAAGCGGAATAGTTCCGCATCGCTACCCTGAGTTGCGTCAAATTGGTCCTCAGTTTTGAGTGAAAAGTGGTGAAAATGAACGCTGAAAACAACGTTTCTAACTATCAAACTGATTTTGCCATTTCCTCCCACTTTCCAAATTTCACCGAACTCTCCTCACATCCATGCCGTCTTTGGCATCACTCTATACGGGAGAAAATTTCTTAAAGTCGTACTCCCTTTCAGGTCCGTCTCAGACAGACTATGCCCCTATATAGAGAAGGAAACTACATTTAATGCCATCAGAACCCATTAGTACGGCATTTCAAAGTGCGGTAAAGGCGAGAACCTATGCGGGCAAGTTCCGCATCGCAACCCTGAGTTGCGTCAAATTGGTCCTCAGTTTTGAGTGAAAAGTGGTGAAAATGAACGCTGAAAACAACGTTTCTAACTATCAAACTGATTTTGCCATTTCCTCCCACTTTCCAAATTTCACCGAACTCTCCTCACATCCATGCCGTCTTTGGCATCACTCTATACGGGAGAAAATTTCTTAAAGTCGTACTCCCTTTCAGGTCCGTCTCAGACAGACTATGCCCCTATATAGAGAAGGAAACTACATTTAATGCCATCAGAACCCATTAGTACGGCATTTGAAAGTGCGGTAAACGGCGAGAGCCTATGCGGGCAGTTCCGCATCGCAACCCTGAGTTGCGTCAAATTGGTCCTGAGTTTTGAGTGAAAAGTGGTGAAAATGAACGCTGAAAACAACGTTTCTAACTATCAAACTGATTTTGCCATTTCCTCCCACTTTCCAAATTTCACCGAACTCGCCTCACATCCATGCCGTCTTTGGCATCACACTATACGGGAGAAAATTTCTTAAAGCCGTCCTCCCTTTGAAGTCCGTCTCAGACAGACTATGCTCCCTATATATAGAAGGAAACTACATTTAATGCCATCAGAACCCATTAGTACGGCTTTTGAAAGTGCGGTAAAAGGCGAGAGCCTATGCGGGCAAGTTCCGCATCGCAACCCTGAGTTGCGTCAAATTGGTCCTCAGTTTTGAGTGAAAAGTGGTGAAAATGAACGCTGAAAACAACGTTTCTAACTATCAAACTGATTTTGCCATTTCCTCCCACTTTCCAAATTTCACCGAACTCTCCTCACATCCATGCCGTCTTTGGCATCACTCTATACGGGAGAAAATTTCTTAAAGTCGTACTCCCTTTCAGGTCCGTCTCAGACAGACTATGCCCCCTATATAGAGAAGGAAACTACATTTAATGCCATCAGAACCCATTAGTACGGCATTTGAAAGTGCGGTAAACGGCGAGAGCCTATGCGGGCAAGTTCCGCATCGCAACCCTGAGTTGCGTCAAATTGGTCCTCAGTTTTGAGTGAAAAGTGGTGAAAATGAACGCTGAAAACAACGTTTCTAACTATCAAACTGATTTTGCCATTTCCTCCCACTTTCCAAATTTCACCGAACTCGCCTCACATCCATGCCGTCTTTGGCATCACTCTATATGGGAAAAATTTCTTAAAGCCGTCCTCCCTTTGAAGTCCGTCTCAGACAGACTATGCTCCCTATATATAGAAGGAAACTACATTTAATGCCATCAGAACCCATTAGTACGGCTTTTGAAAGTGCGGTAAAGGCGAGAGCCTATGCGGGCAGTTCCGCATCGCAACCCTGAGTTGCGTCAAATTGGTCCTCAGTTTTGAGCGAAAAGGTACACGTAACGTCCTAAAACTACCGGGTAGTGTCCGCATCGTCCTCCACAACCCCGCCAACGGACGCGTCGCGTGATCGATCGCGAATCTCTCCTAGAGGCAATGAGGCCATTGGGGTTAGTCGGCGGCAACGTTTGAACATGCCGATAACGCTTACGCTACGTCCATCGTCGATTCCAGTCAAGCCTCACCAGTCCCCTATATATATAGAAGGAAACTACATTTAATGCCATCACTACTCAAAAGTACGGCTTTTCTATGTGCGGTAAAGGCGAGAGCTTATGCGGGAGAGTTCCGCGTGGCTACCCTAAGTGCCGTCGAACTCGTCGTAGCGTGTTCCACCGCCTATCTGTCCGAAGGGCAGAAAGAAACTGCGGGAACTCGGCGGGAGCCGGTAATCGAAATGCCGACGATAACCTCGATAGGCGGCGGGTGCCGGTAGTCGAATCGACAGTCCTGCCGCCAACAGACTGGTGTCATGCCGATAACGCTTACGCCACGTCCATCGTCGATTCCAGTCAAGCCTCACCAGTCCCCTATATATATATAGAAGGAAACTACATTTAATGCCATCACTACTCAAAAGTACGGCTTTTCTATGTGCGGTAAAAGGCGAGAGCTTATGCGGGAGAGTTCCGCGTGGCTACCCTAAGTGCCGTCGAACTCGTCGTAGCGTGTTCCACCGCCTATCTGTCCGAAGGGCAGAAAGAAACTGCGGGAACTCGGCGGGAGCAGGTAATCGAAATGCCGACGATAACCTCGGTAGGCGGCGGGTGCCGGTAGTCGAATCGACAGTCCTGCCGCCAACAGCCTGCTGACATGCCGATAACGCTTACGCTACGTCCATCGTCGATTCCAGTCAAGCTCACCAGTCCCCTATATATAGAAGGAAACTACATTTAATGCCATCACTACTCAAAAGTACGGCTTTTCTATGTGCGGTAAAAGGCGAGAGCTTATGCGGGAGAGTTCCGCGTGGGTACCCGAAGTACCGTCGAACTCGTCGTAGCGTGTTCCACGGCCAATCTGTCCGAAGGGCAGAAAGAAACTGCGGGAACTCGGCGGGAGCCGGTAATCGAAATGCCGACGATAACCTCGGTAGGCGGCGGGTGCCGGTAGTCGAATCGACAGTCCTGCCGCCAACAGCCTGCTGACATGCCGATAACGCTTACGCCACGTCCATCGTCGATTCCAGTCAAGCTCACCAGTCCCCTATATATAGAAGGAAACTACATTTAATGCCATCACTACTCAAAAGTACGGCTTTTCTATGTGCGGTAAAAGGCGAGAGCTTATGCGGGAGAGTTCCGCGTGGCTACCCGAAGTGCCGTCGAACTCGTCGTAGCGTGTTCCACCGCCAATCTGTCCGAAGGGCAGAAAGAAACTGCGGGAACTCGGCGGGAGCCGGTAATCGAAATGCCGACGATAACCTCGGTAGGCGGCGGGTGCCGGTAGTCGAATCGACAGTCCTGCCGCCAACAGCCTGCTGACATGCCGATAACGCTTACGCCACGTCCATCGTCGATTCCAGTCAAGCCTCACCAGTCCCCTATATATAGAAGGAAACTACATTTAATGCCATCACTACTCAAAAGTACGGCTTTTCTATGTGCGGTAAAAGGCGAGAGCTTATGCGGGAGAGTTCCGCGTGGCTACCCTAAGTGCCGTCGAACTCGTCGTAGCGTGTTCCACCGCCAATCTGTCCGAAGGGCAGAAAGAAACTGCGGGAACTCGGCGGGAGCCGGTAATCGAAATGCCGACGATAACCTCGGTAGGCGGCGGGTGCCGGTAGTCGAATCGACAGTCCTGCCGCCAACAGACTGCTGTCATGCCGATAACGCTTACGCCACGTCCATCGTCGATTCCAGTCAAGCCTCACCAGTCCCCTATATATATAGAAGGAAACTACATTTAATGCCATCACTACTCAAAAGTACGGCTTTTCTATGTGCGGTAAAAGGCGAGAGCTTATGCGGGAGAGTTCCGCGTGGCTACCCTAAGTGCCGTCGAACTCGTCGTAGCGTGTTCCACGGCCAATCTGTCCGAAGGGCAGAAAGAAACTGCGGGAACTCGGCGGGAGCCGGTAATCGAAATGCCGACGATAACCTCGGTAGGCGGCGGGTGCCGGTAGTCGAATCGACAGTCCTGCCGCCAACAGCCTGCTGACATGCCGATAACGCTTACGCTACGTCCATCGTCGATTCCAGTCAAGCTCACCAGTCCCCTATATATAGAAGGAAACTACATTTAATGCCATCACTACTCAAAAGTACGGCTTTTCTATGTGCGGTAAAAGGCGAGAGCTTATGCGGGAGAGTTCCGCGTGGGTACCCGAAGTACCGTCGAACTCGTCGTAGCGTGTTCCACGGCCAATCTGTCCGAAGGGCAGAAAGAAACTGCGGGAACTCGGCGGGAGCCGGTAATCGAAATGCCGACGATAACCTCGGTAGGCGGCGGGTGCCGGTAGTCGAATCGACAGTCCTGCCGCCAACAGCCTGCTGACATGCCGATAACGCTTACGCCACGTCCATCGTCGATTCCAGTCAAGCCTCACCAGTCCCCTATATATAGAAGGAAACTACATTTAATGCCATCACTACTCAAAAGTACGGCTTTTCTATGTGCGGTAAAAGGCGAGAGCTTATGCGGGAGAGTTCCGCGTGGCTACCCTAAGTGCCGTCGAACTCGTCGTAGCGTGTTCCACCGCCAATCTGTCCGAAGGGCAGAAAGAAACTGCGGGAACTCGGCGGGAGCCGGTAATCGAAATGCCGACGATAACCTCGGTAGGCGGCGGGTGCCGGTAGTCGAATCGACAGTCCTGCCGCCAACAGACTGCTGTCATGCCGATAACGCTTACGCCACGTCCATCGTCGATTCCAGTCAAGCCTCACCAGTCCCCTATATATAGAAGGAAACTACATTTAATGCCATCACTACTCAAAAGTACGGCTTTTCTATGTGCGGTAAAAGGCGAGAGCTTATGCGGGAGAGTTCCGCGTGGCTACCCTAAGTGCCGTCGAACTCGTCGTAGCGTGTTCCACCGCCTATCTGTCCGAAGGGCAGAAAGAAACTGCGGGAACTCGGCGGGAGCCGGTAATCGAAATGCCGACGATAACCTCGGTAGGCGGCGTGTGCCGGTAGTCGAATCGACAGTCCTGCCGCCAACAGACTGGTGTCATGCCGATAACGCTTACGCCACGTCCATCGTCGATTCCAGTCAAGCCTCACCAGTCCCCTATATATAGAAGGAAACTACATTTAATGCCATCACTACTCAAAAGTACGGCTTTTCTATGTGCGGTAAAAGGCGAGAGCTTATGCGGGAGAGTTCCGCGTGGGTACCCGAAGTACCGTCGAACTCGTCGTAGCGTGTTCCACCGCCAATCTGTCCGAAGGGCAGAAAGAAACTGCGGGAACTCGGCGGGAGCCGGTAATCGAAATGCCGACGATAACCTCGGTAGGCGGCGGGTGCCGGTAGTCGAATCGACAGTCCTGCCGCCAACAGCCTGCTGACATGCCGATAACGCTTACGCCACGTCCATCGTCGATTCCAGTCAAGCCTCACCAGTCCCCTATATATAGAAGGAAACTACATTTAATGCCATCACTACTCAAAAGTACGGCTTTTCTATGTGCGGTAAAGGCGAGAGCTTATGCGGGAGAGTTCCGCGTGGGTACCCGAAGTACCGTCGAACTCGTCGTAGCGTGTTCCACGGCCAATCTGTCCGAAGGGCAGAAAGAAACTGCGGGAACTCGGCGGGAGCCGGTAATCGAAATGCCGACGATAACCTCGGTAGGCGGCGGGTGCCGGTAGTCGAATCGACAGTCCTGCCGCCAACAGCCTGCTGACATGCCGATAACGCTTACGCTACGTCCATCGTCGATTCCAGTCAAGCTCACCAGTCCCCTATATATAGAAGGAAACTACATTTAATGCCATCACTACTCAAAAGTACGGCTTTTCTATGTGCGGTAAAAGGCGAGAGCTTATGCGGGAGAGTTCCGCGTGGTACCCGAAGTACCGTCGAACTCGTCGTAGCGTGTTCCACGGCCAATCTGTCCGAAGGGCAGAAAGAAACTGCGGAACTCGGCGGGAGCCGGTAATCGAAATGCCGACGATAACCTCGGTAGGCGGCGGGTGCCGGTAGTCGAATCGACAGTCCTGCCGCCAACAGCCTGCTGACATGCCGATAACGCTTACGCCACGTCCATCGTCGATTCCAGTCAAGCCTCACCAGTCCCCTATATATAGAAGGAAACTACATTTAATGCCATCACTACTCAAAAGTACGGCTTTTCTATGTGCGGTAAAAGGCGAGAGCTTATGCGGGAGAGTTCCGCGTGGCTACCCTAAGTGCCGTCGAACTCGTCGTAGCGTGTTCCACCGCCAATCTGTCCGAAGGGCAGAAAGAAACTGCGGGAACTCGGCGGGAGCCGGTAATCGAAATGCCGACGATAACCTCGGTAGGCGGCGGGTGCCGGTAGTCGAATCGACAGTCCTGCCGCCAACAGCCTGCTGACATGCCGATAACGCTTACGCCACGTCCATCGTCGATTCCAGTCAAGCCTCACCAGTCCCCTATATATAGAAGGAAACTACATTTAATGCCATCACTACTCAAAAGTACGGCTTTTCTATGTGCGGTAAAAGGCGAGAGCTTATGCGGGAGAGTTCCGCGTGGCTACCCTAAGTGCCGTCGAACTCGTCGTAGCGTGTTCCACCGCCTATCTGTCCGAAGGGCAGAAAGAAACTGCGGGAACTCGGCGGGAGCCGGTAATCGAAATGCCGACGATAACCTCGGTAGGCGGCGGGTGCCGGTAGTCGAATCGACAGTCCTGCCGCCAACAGACTGCTGTCATGCCGATAACGCTTACGCCACGTCCATCGTCGATTCCAGTCAAGCCTCACCAGTCCCCTATATATAGAAGGAAACTACATTTAATGCCATCACTACTCAAAAGTACGGCTTTTCTATGTGCGGTAAAAGGCGAGAGCTTATGCGGGAGAGTTCCGCGTGGGTACCCGAAGTACCGTCGAACTCGTCGTAGCGTGTTCCACAGCCAATCTGTCCGAAGGGCAGAAAGAAACTGCGGGAACTCGGCGGGAGCCGGTAATCGAAATGCCGACGATAACCTCGGTAGGCGGCGGGTGCCGGTAGTCGAATCGACAGTCCTGCCGCCAACAGCCTGCTGACATGCCGATAACGCTTACGCCACGTCCATCGTCGATTCCAGTCAAGCCTCACCAGTCCCCTATATATATAGAAGGAAACTACATTTAATGCCATCACTACTCAAAAGTACGGCTTTTCTATGTGCGGTAAAAGGCGAGAGCTTATGCGGGAGAGTTCCGCGTGGCTACCCGAAGTACCGTCGAACTCGTCGTAGCGTGTTCCACCGCCAATCTGTCCGAAGGGCAGAAAGAAACTGCGGAACTCGGCGGGAGCCGGTAATCGAAATGCCGACGATAACCTCGGTAGGCGGCGGGTGCCGGTAGTCGAATCGACAGTCCTGCCGCCAACAGCCTGCTGACATGCCGATAACGCTTACGCCACGTCCATCGTCGATTCCAGTCAAGCCTCACCAGTCCCCTATATATAGAAGGAAACTACATTTAATGCCATCACTACTCAAAAGTACGGCTTTTCTATGTGCGGTAAAAGGCGAGAGCTTATGCGGGAGAGTTCCGCGTGGGTACCCGAAGTACCGTCGAACTCGTCGTAGCGTGTTCCACCGCCAATCTGTCCGAAGGGCAGAAAGAAACTGCGGGAACTCGGCGGGAGCCGGTAATCGAAATGCCGACGATAACCTCGGTAGGCGGCGGGTGCCGGTAGTCGAATCGACAGTCCTGCCGCCAACAGCCTGCTGACATGCCGATAACGCTTACGCCACGTCCATCGTCGATTCCAGTCAAGCCTCACCAGTCCCCTATATATAGAAGGAAACTACATTTAATGCCATCACTACTCAAAAGTACGGCTTTTCTATGTGCGGTAAAAGGCGAGAGCTTATGCGGGAGAGTTCCGCGTGGCTACCCTAAGTGCCGTCGAACTCGTCGTAGCGTGTTCCACCGCCTATCTGTCCGAAGGGCAGAAAGAAACTGCGGGAACTCGGCGGGAGCCGGTAATCGAAATGCCGACGATAACCTCGGTAGGCGGCGGGTGCCGGTAGTCGAATCGACAGTCCTGCCGCCAACAGCCTGCTGACATGCCGATAACGCTTACGCCACGTCCATCGTCGATTCCAGTCAAGCCTCACCAGTCCCCTATATATAGAAGGAAACTACATTTAATGCCATCACTACTCAAAAGTACGGCTTTTCTATGTGCGGTAAAAGGCGAGAGCTTATGCGGGAGAGTTCCGCGTGGCTACCCGAAGTACCGTCGAACTCGTCGTAGCGTGTTCCACCGCCTATCTGTCCGAAGGGCAGAAAGAAACTGCGGGAACTCGGCGGGAGCCGGTAATCGAAATGCCGACGATAACCTCGGTAGGCGGCGGGTGCCGGTAGTCGAATCGACAGTCCTGCCGCCAACAGCCTGCTGACATGCCGATAACGCTTACGCCACGTCCATCGTCGATTCCAGTCAAGCCTCACCAGTCCCCTATATATAGAAGGAAACTACATTTAATGCCATCACTACTCAAAAGTACGGCTTTTCTATGTGCGGTAAAAGGCGAGAGCTTATGCGGGAGAGTTCCGCGTGGGTACCCGAAGTACCGTCGAACTCGTCGTAGCGTGTTCCACCGCCAATCTGTCCGAAGGGCAGAAAGAAACTGCGGGAACTCGGCGGGAGCCGGTAATCGAAATGCCGACGATAACCTCGGTAGGCGGCGGGTGCCGGTAGTCGAATCGACAGTCCTGCCGCCAACAGCCTGCTGACATGCCGATAACGCTTACGCCACGTCCATCGTCGATTCCAGTCAAGCTCACCAGTCCCCTATATATAGAAGGAAACTACATTTAATGCCATCACTACTCAAAAGTACGGCTTTTCTATGTGCGGTAAAAGGCGAGAGCTTATGCGGGAGAGTTCCGCGTGGGTACCCGAAGTACCGTCGAACTCGTCGTAGCGTGTTCCACGGCCAATCTGTCCGAAGGGCAGAAAGAAACTGCGGGAACTCGGCGGGAGCCGGTAATCGAAATGCCGACGATAACCTCGGTAGGCGGCGGGTGCCGGTAGTCGAATCGACAGTCCTGCCGCCAACAGCCTGCTGACATGCCGATAACGCTTACGCCACGTCCATCGTCGATTCCAGTCAAGCCTCACCAGTCCCCTATATATAGAAGGAAACTACATTTAATGCCATCACTACTCAAAAGTACGGCTTTTCTATGTGCGGTAAAAGGCGAGAGCTTATGCGGGAGAGTTCCGCGTGGCTACCCTAAGTACCGTCGAACTCGTCGTAGCGTGTTCCACCGCCTATCTGTCCGAAGGGCAGAAAGAAACTGCGGGAACTCGGCGGGAGCCGGTAATCGAAATGCCGACGATAACCTCGGTAGGCGGCGGGTGCCGGTAGTCGAATCGACAGTCCTGCCGCCAACAGCCTGCTGACATGCCGATAACGCTTACGCCACGTCCATCGTCGATTCCAGTCAAGCCTCACCAGTCCCCTATATATAGAAGGAAACTACATTTAATGCCATCACTACTCAAAAGTACGGCTTTTCTATGTGCGGTAAAAGGCGAGAGCTTATGCGGGAGAGTTCCGCGTGGCTACCCTAAGTGCCGTCGAACTCGTCGTAGCGTGTTCCACCGCCTATCTGTCCGAAGGGCAGAAAGAAACTGCGGGAACTCGGCGGGAGCCGGTAATCGAAATGCCGACGATAACCTCGGTAGGCGGCGGGTGCCGGTAGTCGAATCGACAGTCCTGCCGCCAACAGCCTGCTGTCATGCCGATAACGCTTACGCCACGTCCATCGTCGATTCCAGTCAAGCCTCACCAGTCCCCTATATATAGAAGGAAACTACATTTAATGCCATCACTACTCAAAAGTACGGCTTTTCTATGTGCGGTAAAAGGCGAGAGCTTATGCGGGAGAGTTCCGCGTGGCTACCCTAAGTACCGTCGAACTCGTCGTAGCGTGTTCCACCGCCTATCTGTCCGAAGGGCAGAAAGAAACTGCGGGAACTCGGCGGGAGCCGGTAATCGAAATGCCGACGATAACCTCGGTAGGCGGCGGGTGCCGGTAGTCGAATCGACAGTCCTGCCGCCAACAGCCTGCTGACATGCCGATAACGCTTACGCCACGTCCATCGTCGATTCCAGTCAAGCCTCACCAGTCCCCTATATATAGAAGGAAACTACATTTAATGCCATCACTACTCAAAAGTACGGCTTTTCTATGTGCGGTAAAAGGCGAGAGCTTATGCGGGAGAGTTCCGCGTGGGTACCCGAAGTACCGTCGAACTCGTCGTAGCGTGTTCCACGGCCAATCTGTCCGAAGGGCAGAAAGAAACTGCGGGAACTCGGCGGGAGCCGGTAATCGAAATGCCGACGATAACCTCGGTAGGCGGCGGGTGCCGGTAGTCGAATCGACAGTCCTGCCGCCAACAGCCTGCTGACATGCCGATAACGCTTACGCCACGTCCATCGTCGATTCCAGTCAAGCCTCACCAGTCCCCTATATATAGAAGGAAACTACATTTAATGCCATCACTACTCAAAAGTACGGCTTTTCTATGTGCGGTAAAAGGCGAGAGCTTATGCGGGAGAGTTCCGCGTGGCTACCCTAAGTACCGTCGAACTCGTCGTAGCGTGTTCCACCGCCTATCTGTCCGAAGGGCAGAAAGAAACTGCGGGAACTCGGCGGGAGCCGGTAATCGAAATGCCGACGATAACCTCGGTAGGCGGCGGGTGCCGGTAGTCGAATCGACAGTCCTGCCGCCAACAGCCTGCTGACATGCCGATAACGCTTACGCCACGTCCATCGTCGATTCCAGTCAAGCCTCACCAGTCCCCTATATATAGAAGGAAACTACATTTAATGCCATCACTACTCAAAAGTACGGCTTTTCTATGTGCGGTAAAAGGCGAGAGCTTATGCGGGAGAGTTCCGCGTGGCTACCCTAAGTGCCGTCGAACTCGTCGTAGCGTGTTCCACCGCCTATCTGTCCGAAGGGCAGAAAGAAACTGCGGGAACTCGGCGGGAGCCGGTAATCGAAATGCCGACGATAACCTCGGTAGGCGGCGGGTGCCGGTAGTCGAATCGACAGTCCTGCCGCCAACAGCCTGCTGACATGCCGATAACGCTTACGCCACGTCCATCGTCGATTCCAGTCAAGCCTCACCAGTCCCCTATATATAGAAGGAAACTACATTTAATGCCATCACTACTCAAAAGTACGGCTTTTCTATGTGCGGTAAAAGGCGAGAGCTTATGCGGGAGAGTTCCGCGTGGCTACCCGAAGTACCGTCGAACTCGTCGTAGCGTGTTCCACCGCCTATCTGTCCGAAGGGCAGAAAGAAACTGCGGGAACTCGGCGGGAGCCGGTAATCGAAATGCCGACGATAACCTCGGTAGGCGGCGGGTGCCGGTAGTCGAATCGACAGTCCTGCCGCCAACAGCCTGCTGACATGCCGATAACGCTTACGCCACGTCCATCGTCGATTCCAGTCAAGCCTCACCAGTCCCCTATATATATAGAAGGAAACTACATTTAATGCCATCACTACTCAAAAGTACGGCTTTTCTATGTGCGGTAAAAGGCGAGAGCTTATGCGGGAGAGTTCCGCGTGGTACCCGAAGTACCGTCGAACTCGTCGTAGCGTGTTCCACCGCCAATCTGTCCGAAGGGCAGAAAGAAACTGCGGGAACTCGGCGGGAGCCGGTAATCGAAATGCCGACGATAACCTCGGTAGGCGGCGGGTGCCGGTAGTCGAATCGACAGTCCTGCCGCCAACAGCCTGCTGACATGCCGATAACGCTTACGCCACGTCCATCGTCGATTCCAGTCAAGCCTCACCAGTCCCCTATATATAGAAGGAAACTACATTTAATGCCATCACTACTCAAAAGTACGGCTTTTCTATGTGCGGTAAAAGGCGAGAGCTTATGCGGGAGAGTTCCGCGTGGGTACCCGAAGTACCGTCGAACTCGTCGTAGCGTGTTCCACCGCCAATCTGTCCGAAGGGCAGAAAGAAACTGCGGGAACTCGGCGGGAGCCGGTAATCGAAATGCCGACGATAACCTCGGTAGGCGGCGGGTGCCGGTAGTCGAATCGACAGTCCTGCCGCCAACAGCCTGCTGACATGCCGATAACGCTTACGCCACGTCCATCGTCGATTCCAGTCAAGCCTCACCAGTCCCCTATATATATAGAAGGAAACTACATTTAATGCCATCACTACTCAAAAGTACGGCTTTTCTATGTGCGGTAAAAGGCGAGAGCTTATGCGGGAGAGTTCCGCGTGGCTACCCTAAGTGCCGTCGAACTCGTCGTAGCGTGTTCCACCGCCTATCTGTCCGAAGGGCAGAAAGAAACTGCGGGAACTCGGCGGGAGCCGGTAATCGAAATGCCGACGATAACCTCGGTAGGCGGCGGGTGCCGGTAGTCGAATCGACAGTCCTGCCGCCAACAGCCTGCTGACATGCCGATAACGCTTACGCCACGTCCATCGTCGATTCCAGTCAAGCCTCACCAGTCCCCTATATATATAGAGGAAACTACATTTAATGCCATCACTACTCAAAAGTACGGCTTTTCTATGTGCGGTAAAGGCGAGAGCTTATGCGGGAGAGTTCCGCGTGGCTACCCTAAGTGCCGTCGAACTCGTCGTAGCGTGTTCCACCGCCTATCTGTCCGAAGGGCAGAAAGAAACTGCGGGAACTCGGCGGGAGCCGGTAATCGAAATGCCGACGATAACCTCGGTAGGCGGCGGGTGCCGGTAGTCGAATCGACAGTCCTGCCGCCAACAGCCTGCTGACATGCCGATAACGCTTACGCCACGTCCATCGTCGATTCCAGTCAAGCCTCACCAGTCCCCTATATATAGAAGGAAACTACATTTAATGCCATCACTACTCAAAAGTACGGCTTTTCTATGTGCGGTAAAAGGCGAGAGCTTATGCGGGAGAGTTCCGCGTGGGTACCCGAAGTACCGTCGAACTCGTCGTAGCGTGTTCCACCGCCTATCTGACCGAAGGGCAGAAAGAAACTGCGGGAACTCGGCGGGAGCCGGTAATCGAAATGCCGACGATAACCTCGGTAGGCGGCGGGTGCCGGTAGTCGAATCGACAGTCCTGCCGCCAACAGCCTGCTGACATGCCGATAACGCTTACGCTACGTCCATCGTCGATTCCAGTCAAGCCTCACCAGTCCCCTATATATATAGAAGGAAACTACATTTAATGCCATCACTACTCAAAAGTACGGCTTTTCTATGTGCGGTAAAAGGCGAGAGCTTATGCGGGAGAGTTCCGCGTGGCTACCCGAAGTGCCGTCGAACTCGTCGTAGCGTGTTCCACGGCCAATCTGTCCGAAGGGCAGAAAGAAACTGCGGGAACTCGGCGGGAGCCGGTAATCGAAATGCCGACGATAACCTCGGTAGGCGGCGGGTGCCGGTAGTCGAATCGACAGTCCTGCCGCCAACAGCCTGCTGACATGCCGATAACGCTTACGCTACGTCCATCGTCGATTCCAGTCAAGCTCACCAGTCCCCTATATATAGAAGGAAACTACATTTAATGCCATCACTACTCAAAAGTACGGCTTTTCTATGTGCGGTAAAGGCGAGAGCTTATGCGGGAGAGTTCCGCGTGGGTACCCGAAGTACCGTCGAACTCGTCGTAGCGTGTTCCACGGCCAATCTGTCCGAAGGGCAGAAAGAAACTGCGGGAACTCGGCGGGAGCCGGTAATCGAAATGCCGACGATAACCTCGGTAGGCGGCGGGTGCCGGTAGTCGAATCGACAGTCCTGCCGCCAACAGCCTGCTGACATGCCGATAACGCTTACGCCACGTCCATCGTCGATTCCAGTCAAGCCTCACCAGTCCCCTATATATAGAAGGAAACTACATTTAATGCCATCACTACTCAAAAGTACGGCTTTTCTATGTGCGGTAAAGGCGAGAGCTTATGCGGGAGAGTTCCGCGTGGCTACCCTAAGTGCCGTCGAACTCGTCGTAGCGTGTTCCACCGCCAATCTGTCCGAAGGGCAGAAAGAAACTGCGGGAACTCGGCGGGAGCCGGTAATCGAAATGCCGACGATAACCTCGGTAGGCGGCGTGTGCCGGTAGTCGAATCGACAGTCCTGCCGCCAACAGACTGGTGTCATGCCGATAACGCTTACGCCACGTCCATCGTCGATTCCAGTCAAGCCTCACCAGTCCCCTATATATATAGAAGGAAACTACATTTAATGCCATCACTACTCAAAAGTACGGCTTTTCTATGTGCGGTAAAGGCGAGAGCTTATGCGGGAGAGTTCCGCGTGGCTACCCTAAGTGCCGTCGAACTCGTCGTAGCGTGTTCCACCGCCTATCTGTCCGAAGGGCAGAAAGAAACTGCGGGAACTCGGCGGGAGCCGGTAATCGAAATGCCGACGATAACCTCGGTAGGCGGCGGGTGCCGGTAGTCGAATCGACAGTCCTGCCGCCAACAGCCTGCTGACATGCCGATAACGCTTACGCCACGTCCATCGTCGATTCCAGTCAAGCCTCACCAGTCCCCTATATATAGAAGGAAACTACATTTAATGCCATCACTACTCAAAAGTACGGCTTTTCTATGTGCGGTAAAGGCGAGAGCTTATGCGGGAGAGTTCCGCGTGGGTACCCGAAGTACCGTCGAACTCGTCGTAGCGTGTTCCACCGCCTATCTGTCCGAAGGGCAGAAAGAAACTGCGGGAACTCGGCGGGAGCCGGTAATCGAAATGCCGACGATAACCTCGGTAGGCGGCGGGTGCCGGTAGTCGAATCGACAGTCCTGCCGCCAACAGCCTGCTGACATGCCGATAACGCTTACGCCACGTCCATCGTCGATTCCAGTCAAGCCTCACCAGTCCCCTATATATAGAAGGAAACTACATTTAATGCCATCACTACTCAAAAGTACGGCTTTTCTATGTGCGGTAAAGGCGAGAGCTTATGCGGGAGAGTTCCGCGTGGGTACCCGAAGTACCGTCGAACTCGTCGTAGCGTGTTCCACGCCAATCTGTCCGAAGGGCAGAAAGAAACTGCGGGAACTCGGCGGGAGCCGGTAATCGAAATGCCGACGATAACCTCGGTAGGCGGCGGGTGCCGGTAGTCGAATCGACAGTCCTGCCGCCAACAGCCTGCTGACATGCCGATAACGCTTACGCCACGTCCATCGTCGATTCCAGTCAAGCCTCACCAGTCCCCTATATATAGAAGGAAACTACATTTAATGCCATCACTACTCAAAAGTACGGCTTTTCTATGTGCGGTAAAGGCGAGAGCTTATGCGGGAGAGTTCCGCGTGGGTACCCGAAGTACCGTCGAACTCGTCGTAGCGTGTTCCACCGCCAATCTGTCCGAAGGGCAGAAAGAAACTGCGGGAACTCGGCGGGAGCCGGTAATCGAAATGCCGACGATAACCTCGGTAGGCGGCGGGTGCCGGTAGTCGAATCGACAGTCCTGCCGCCAACAGCCTGCTGACATGCCGATAACGCTTACGCCACGTCCATCGTCGATTCCAGTCAAGCCTCACCAGTCCCCTATATATAGAAGGAAACTACATTTAATGCCATCACTACTCAAAAGTACGGCTTTTCTATGTGCGGTAAAGGCGAGAGCTTATGCGGGAGAGTTCCGCGTGGGTACCCGAAGTACCGTCGAACTCGTCGTAGCGTGTTCCACGGCCAATCTGTCCGAAGGGCAGAAAGAAACTGCGGGAACTCGGCGGGAGCCGGTAATCGAAATGCCGACGATAACCTCGGTAGGCGGCGGGTGCCGGTAGTCGAATCGACAGTCCTGCCGCCAACAGCCTGCTGACATGCCGATAACGCTTACGCTACGTCCATCGTCGATTCCAGTCAAGCTCACCAGTCCCCTATATATAGAAGGAAACTACATTTAATGCCATCACTACTCAAAAGTACGGCTTTTCTATGTGCGGTAAAGGCGAGAGCTTATGCGGGAGAGTTCCGCGTGGGTACCCGAAGTACCGTCGAACTCGTCGTAGCGTGTTCCACCGCCAATCTGTCCGAAGGGCAGAAAGAAACTGCGGGAACTCGGCGGGAGCCGGTAATCGAAATGCCGACGATAACCTCGGTAGGCGGCGGGTGCCGGTAGTCGAATCGACAGTCCTGCCGCCAACAGCCTGCTGACATGCCGATAACGCTTACGCCACGTCCATCGTCGATTCCAGTCAAGCTCACCAGTCCCCTATATATATAAGGAAACTACATTTAATGCCATCACTACTCAAAAGTACGGCTTTTCTATGTGCGGTAAAGGCGAGAGCTTATGCGGGAGAGTTCCGCGTGGGTACCCGAAGTACCGTCGAACTCGTCGTAGCGTGTTCCACCGCCAATCTGTCCGAAGGGCAGAAAGAAACTGCGGGAACTCGGCGGGAGCCGGTAATCGAAATGCCGACGATAACCTCGGTAGGCGGCGGGTGCCGGTAGTCGAATCGACAGTCCTGCCGCCAACAGCCTGCTGACATGCCGATAACGCTTACGCCACGTCCATCGTCGATTCCAGTCAAGCTCACCAGTCCCCTATATATAGAAGGAAACTACATTTAATGCCATCACTACTCAAAAGTACGGCTTTTCTATGTGCGGTAAAGGCGAGAGCTTATGCGGGAGAGTTCCGCGTGGGTACCCGAAGTACCGTCGAACTCGTCGTAGCGTGTTCCACCGCCAATCTGTCCGAAGGGCAGAAAGAAACTGCGGGAACTCGGCGGGAGCCGGTAATCGAAATGCCGACGATAACCTCGGTAGGCGGCGGGTGCCGGTAGTCGAATCGACAGTCCTGCCGCCAACAGCCTGCTGACATGCCGATAACGCTTACGCCACGTCCATCGTCGATTCCAGTCAAGCCTCACCAGTCCCCTATATATAGAAGGAAACTACATTTAATGCCATCACTACTCAAAAGTACGGCTTTTCTATGTGCGGTAAAGGCGAGAGCTTATGCGGGAGAGTTCCGCGTGGGTACCCGAAGTACCGTCGAACTCGTCGTAGCGTGTTCCACGGCCAATCTGTCCGAAGGGCAGAAAGAAACTGCGGGAACTCGGCGGGAGCCGGTAATCGAAATGCCGACGATAACCTCGGTAGGCGGCGGGTGCCGGTAGTCGAATCGACAGTCCTGCCGCCAACAGCCTGCTGACATGCCGATAACGCTTACGCCACGTCCATCGTCGATTCCAGTCAAGCCTCACCAGTCCCCTATATATATAGAAGGAAACTACATTTAATGCCATCACTACTCAAAAGTACGGCTTTTCTATGTGCGGTAAAGGCGAGAGCTTATGCGGGAGAGTTCCGCGTGGGTACCCGAAGTACCGTCGAACTCGTCGTAGCGTGTTCCACCGCCAATCTGTCCGAAGGGCAGAAAGAAACTGCGGGAACTCGGCGGGAGCCGGTAATCGAAATGCCGACGATAACCTCGGTAGGCGGCGGGTGCCGGTAGTCGAATCGACAGTCCTGCCGCCAACAGCCTGCTGACATGCCGATAACGCTTACGCCACGTCCATCGTCGATTCCAGTCAAGCCTCACCAGTCCCCTATATATAGAAGGAAACTACATTTAATGCCATCACTACTCAAAAGTACGGCTTTTCTATGTGCGGTAAAAGGCGAGAGCTTATGCGGGAGAGTTCCGCGTGGCTACCCTAAGTGCCGTCGAACTCGTCGTAGCGTGTTCCACCGCCTATCTGTCCGAAGGGCAGAAAGAAACTGCGGGAACTCGGCGGGAGCCGGTAATCGAAATGCCGACGATAACCTCGGTAGGCGGCGGGTGCCGGTAGTCGAATCGACAGTCCTGCCGCCAACAGACTGGTGTCATGCCGATAACGCTTACGCCACGTCCATCGTCGATTCCAGTCAAGCCTCACCAGTCCCCTATATATATAGAAGGAAACTACATTTAATGCCATCACTACTCAAAAGTACGGCTTTTCTATGTGCGGTAAAAGGCGAGAGCTTATGCGGGAGAGTTCCGCGTGGCTACCCTAAGTGCCGTCGAACTCGTCGTAGCGTGTTCCACCGCCAATCTGTCCGAAGGGCAGAAAGAAACTGCGGGAACTCGGCGGGAGCCGGTAATCGAAATGCCGACGATAACCTCGGTAGGCGGCGGGTGCCGGTAGTCGAATCGACAGTCCTGCCGCCAACAGCCTGCTGACATGCCGATAACGCTTACGCCACGTCCATCGTCGATTCCAGTCAAGCTCACCAGTCCCCTATATATAGAAGGAAACTACATTTAATGCCATCACTACTCAAAAGTACGGCTTTTCTATGTGCGGTAAAAGGCGAGAGCTTATGCGGGAGAGTTCCGCGTGGGTACCCGAAGTACCGTCGAACTCGTCGTAGCGTGTTCCACGGCCAATCTGTCCGAAGGGCAGAAAGAAACTGCGGGAACTCGGCGGGAGCCGGTAATCGAAATGCCGACGATAACCTCGGTAGGCGGCGGGTGCCGGTAGTCGAATCGACAGTCCTGCCGCCAACAGCCTGCTGACATGCCGATAACGCTTACGCCACGTCCATCGTCGATTCCAGTCAAGCCTCACCAGTCCCCTATATATAGAAGGAAACTACATTTAATGCCATCACTACTCAAAAGTACGGCTTTTCTATGTGCGGTAAAGGCGAGAGCTTATGCGGGAGAGTTCCGCGTGGGTACCCGAAGTACCGTCGAACTCGTCGTAGCGTGTTCCACCGCCTATCTGTCCGAAGGGCAGAAAGAAACTGCGGGAACTCGGCGGGAGCCGGTAATCGAAATGCCGACGATAACCTCGGTAGGCGGCGGGTGCCGGTAGTCGAATCGACAGTCCTGCCGCCAACAGCCTGCTGACATGCCGATAACGCTTACGCCACGTCCATCGTCGATTCCAGTCAAGCCTCACCAGTCCCCTATATATAGAAGGAAACTACATTTAATGCCATCACTACTCAAAAGTACGGCTTTTCTATGTGCGGTAAAGGCGAGAGCTTATGCGGGAGAGTTCCGCGTGGCTACCCTAAGTGCCGTCGAACTCGTCGTAGCGTGTTCCACCGCCTATCTGTCCGAAGGGCAGAAAGAAACTGCGGGAACTCGGCGGGAGCCGGTAATCGAAATGCCGACGATAACCTCGGTAGGCGGCGGGTGCCGGTAGTCGAATCGACAGTCCTGCCGCCAACAGCCTGCTGACATGCCGATAACGCTTACGCCACGTCCATCGTCGATTCCAGTCAAGCCTCACCAGTCCCCTATATATAGAAGGAAACTACATTTAATGCCATCACTACTCAAAAGTACGGCTTTTCTATGTGCGGTAAAGGCGAGAGCTTATGCGGGAGAGTTCCGCGTGGGTACCCGAAGTACCGTCGAACTCGTCGTAGCGTGTTCCACCGCCTATCTGTCCGAAGGGCAGAAAGAAACTGCGGGAACTCGGCGGGAGCAGGTAATCGAAATGCCGACGATAACCTCGGTAGGCGGCGGGTGCCGGTAGTCGAATCGCCAGTCCTGCCGCCAACAGCCTGCTGACATGCCGATAACGCTTACGCCACGTCCATCGTCGATTCCAGTCAAGCCTCACCAGTCCCCTATATATAGAAGGAAACTACATTTAATGCCATCACTACTCAAAAGTACGGCTTTTCTATGTGCGGTAAAGGCGAGAGCTTATGCGGGAGAGTTCCGCGTGGCTACCCTAAGTACCGTCGAACTCGTCGTAGCGTGTTCCACGGCCAATCTGTCCGAAGGGCAGAAAGAAACTGCGGGAACTCGGCGGGAGCCGGTAATCGAAATGCCGACGATAACCTCGGTAGGCGGCGGGTGCCGGTAGTCGAATCGACAGTCCTGCCGCCAACAGCCTGCTGACATGCCGATAACGCTTACGCCACGTCCATCGTCGATTCCAGTCAAGCTCACCAGTCCCCTATATATAGAAGGAAACTACATTTAATGCCATCACTACTCAAAAGTACGGCTTTTCTATGTGCGGTAAAGGCGAGAGCTTATGCGGGAGAGTTCCGCGTGGGTACCCGAAGTACCGTCGAACTCGTCGTAGCGTGTTCCACGGCCAATCTGTCCGAAGGGCAGAAAGAAACTGCGGGAACTCGGCGGGAGCCGGTAATCGAAATGCCGACGATAACCTCGGTAGGCGGCGGGTGCCGGTAGTCGAATCGACAGTCCTGCCGCCAACAGCCTGCTGACATGCCGATAACGCTTACGCTACGTCCATCGTCGATTCCAGTCAAGCCTCACCAGTCCCCTATATATAGAAGGAAACTACATTTAATGCCATCACTACTCAAAAGTACGGCTTTTCTATGTGCGGTAAAGGCGAAAGCTTATGCGGGAGAGTTCCGCGTGGCTACCCTCTGTTCGGTGACATGCCGATAACGCTTACGCTACGTCCATCGTCGATGACAGTCAAGCCTCACCAGTCCCCTATATATATAGAAGGAAACTACATTTAATGCCATCACTACTCAATAGTACGGCCTTTCTATGTGCGGTAAAGGCGAGAGCTTATGCGGGAGAGTTCCGCGTGGCTACCCTAAGTACCGTCGATCTCGTCGTAGCGTGTTCCACCGGGTATCTGTCCGAAGGGCACAAAGAAACTGCGGGCACTCGGCGGGAGCAGGTGATCGAAATACCGGCGATATCCTCTAGGGGACGACGAATCGAAGGAACCGCCGCCAACCTTTTGGGCACTTTTCGCAACGGCTGAGCCTAGACGTACGTCCCGTTGGAGAAAGCTGCTGTTTGACCACGCACGCGCGAAACAGCCCGAGAAAATGGATTCCCCCGTCGGTAGGCGGCGGGCGCGGGTGTTTAAATTTCCCAATCGCTGGCACATGCTCTGAGACTCTGTTCGACTTGTACCGAGGCCAATGCGTGTACTCGGCGGGAGCAGGTGATCGAAATGCCGTCCACATCCTCTAGGGACGACGAATCGAAGGACCCGCCGCCAACCTTTCGGGCACTTTTTGCAACGGCTGCGTCTAGACGTCCGACCCGTTGGAGCAAGCTGCTGTTCGACCACGCACGCGCGATAGAGGCCGAGAAAATGGGTTCCCCCGTCGGTAGGCGGCGGGCGCGGGTGTTTAAATTTCCCGCTCGCTGGCACATGCTCTGAGACTCTGTTCGACTTGTACCGAGGCCAATGCGTGTACTCGGCGGGAGCAGGTGTTCGAAATGCCGACCGTATCCTCTAGGGACGACGAATCGAAGGTCCCGCCGCCAACTTTTCGGGCACTTTTCGCAACGGCTGCGTCTAGACGTCCGACCCGTTGGAGCAAGCGGCTGTTAGACCACGCACGCGCGAAACAGACCGAGAAAATCGGTTCCCCCGTCGGTAGGCGGCGGGCGCGGGTGTTTAAATTTCCCAATCGCTGGCACATGCTCTGAGACTCTGTTCGACTTGTACCGAGGCCAATGCGTGTACTCGGCGGGAGCAGGTGTTCGAAATGCCGACCGTATCCTCTAGGGACGACGAATCGAAGGTCCCGCCGCCAACCTTTCGGGCACTTTTCGCAACGGCTGCGTCTAGACGTCCGACCCGTTGGAGCAAGCTGCTGTTGGACCACGCACGCGCGAAACAGACCGAGAAAATCGGTTCCCCCGTCGGTAGGCGGCGGGCGCGGATGTTTAAATTTCCCAATCGCTGGCACATGCTCTGAGACTCTGTTCGACTTGTACCGAGGCCAATGCGTGTACTCGGCGGGAGCAGGTGTTCGAAATGCCGACCACATCCTCTAGGGACGACGAATCGAAGGACCCGCCGCCAACCTTTCGGGCACTTTTGCAACGGCTGCGTCTAGACGTCCGACCCGTTGGAGCAAGCTGCTGTTCGACCACGCACGCGCGAAACAGGCCGAGAAAATCGGTTCCCCCGTCGGTAGGCGGCGGGCGCGGGTGTTTAAATTTCCCAATCGCTGGCACATGCTCTGAGACTCTGTTCGACTTGTACCGAGGCCAATGCGTGTACTCGGCGGGAGCAGGTGTTCGAAATGCCGACCGTATCCTCTAGGGACAACGAATCGAAGGACCCGCCGCCAACCTTTCGGGCACTTTTCGCAACGGCTGCGTCTAGACGTCCGACCCGTTGGAGCAAGCTGCTGTTGGACCACGCACGCGCGAAACAGACCGAGAAAATCGGTTCCCCCGTCGGTAGGCGGCGGGCGCGGGTGTTTAAATTTCCCAATCGCTGTCACATGCTCTGAGACTCTGTTCGACTTGTACCGAGGCCAATGCGTGTACTCGGCGGGAGCAGGTGTTCGAATTGCCGACCGTATCCTCTAGGGACGACGAATCGAAGGACCCGCCGCCAACCTTTCGGGCACTTTTCGCAACGGCTGCGTCTAGACGTCCGACCCGTTGGAGCAAGCTGCTGTTGGACCACGCACGCGCGAAACAGACCGAGAAAATCGGTTCCCCGTCGGTAGGCGGCGGGCGCGGTGTTTAAATTTCCCAATCGCTGGCACATGCTCTGAGACTCTGTTCGACTTGTACCGAGGCCAATGCGTGTACTCGGCGGGAGCAGGTGATCGAAATGCCGTCCACATCCTCTAGGGACGACGAATCGAAGGACCCGCCGCCAACCTTTCGGGCACTTTTTGCAACGGCTGCGTCTAGACGTCCGACCCGTTGGAGCAAGCTGCTGTTCGACCACGCACGCGCGAAAGAGGCCGAGAAAATGGGTTC
>NW_027467782.1:64167322-64184822 GCF_004210375.1 Tachypleus tridentatus | reverse complement strand
CCGCTCGGGGCTCCTTAATATTTCCTCACCACCCGCCGACGGTGGATTTTCAGTTTCGAGACTTTATCACATGAAGCAGGCGGGCCCCTTCTAAAGACTAAGGGGCCTCATTAAACCTAGCAGCCGAGTTTGTCCCCGCGAGGAAACAGAGCCCGCGTGCTCGCGTAACCCTTACGTTTCCTACCCTGACGGGGCAGAGGACCAAACACGGTTACACCTCGCGTCAGCACAAGCGCCGTGGCTCGGACACCCGCTACGGGGTTCACCTGACGCGAGCATATAGGTACCTGAACGTTCTAGCTCTCATCCCACTGGATGCGGGAGAGCCACCGCGGCGAGACCAAACACACGTATTAACCATGTGCTACGCGGACCCCTTTCGCGGACGGTCCGGCGGTCTCCCGGGTATTGTTCAGAGAGAGTCTTTGTTTGGAGTGGGGAATCCCTGCCGGCAAGACGGGCCGAGCTGGGCACTCTCTACATCCCCGATAATGATCCTTCCGCAGGTTCACCTACGGAAACCTTGTTACGACTTTTACTTCCTCTAAATGATCAAGTTTGGTCATCTTTCCGGCACACAGGCGCGACCCGAAAGCCGCTCCAGCAGCCAGTCCGAAGACCTCACTAAATCATTCAATCGGTAGTAGCGACGGGCGGTGTGTACAAAGGGCAGGGACGTAATCAACACGAGCTGATGACTCGTGCTTACTGGGAATTCCTCGTTCAAGGGGAATAATTACAAGCCCCTATCCCTATCACGAAGGAGGTTCAACGGGTTACCCAGTCCTACCGGACAGGGGCAATCACACGCTGATTCCTTCAGTGTAGCGCGCGTGCGGCCCCGGACATCTAAGGGCATCACAGACCTGTTATTGCTCTGTCTCGTGCGGCTAAACGCCGCTTGTCCCTCTAAGAAGATCGACCGACACGTGTGATCAGTCGTCTATTTAATAGGCTAGAGTCTCGTTCGTTATCGGAATTAACCAGACAAATCGCTCCACCAACTAAGAACGGCCATGCACCACCACCCACTGAATCAAGAAAGAGCTCTTAATCTGTCAATCCTTCCAGTGTCCGGGCCGGGTGAGTTTCCCGTGTTGAGTCAAATTAAGCCGCAGGCTCCACTCCTGGTGGTGCCCTTCCGTCAATTCCTTTAAGTTTCAGCTTTGCAACCATACTTCCCCCGGAACCCAAACACTTTGGTTTCCCGGAAGCTGCCCGCCGAGTCGTTTGAGGAACTCAGGCGGATCGCTGGTTGGCATCGTTTATGGTTAGAACTAGGGCGGTATCTGATCGCCTTCGAACCTCTAACTTTCGTTCTTGATTAATGAAAACATTCTTGGCAAATGCTTTCGCAGTAGTTCGTCTTGCGACGGTCCAAGAATTTCACCTCTAGCGTCGCAATACGAATGCCCCGTCTGTCCCTCTTAATCATTACCTCGTGTTCCGAAAACCAACAAAATAGAACCGAGGTCCTATTCCATTATTCCATGCACCATTATTCAGGCGTTTCGCCTGCTTTGAGCACTCTAATTTTTCAAAGTAAACTTGCCGGCCACCCAAGACACTCAATCAAGGGCACCGAGGGAAAACCGGCAGGATGTTTAGGCCAGGAAGTAACCGCCAAAGCGGACCCCCTGTCTAGAACTGAGATCCAACTACGAGCTTTTTAACCGCAACAACTTTAATATACGCTATTGGAGCTGGAATTACCGCGGCTGCTGGCACCAGACTTGCCCTCCAATAGATCCTCGTTAAAGGATTTAGAGTGTACTCATTCCAATTACGGGGCCTCGATAGAGTCCCGTATCGTTATTTTTCGTCACTACCTCCCCGTTCTGGGAGTGGGTAATTTGCGCGCCTGCTGCCTTCCTTGGATGTGGTAGCCGTTTCTCAGGCTCCCTCTCCGGAATCGAACCCTGATTCCCCGTTACCCGTTACGACCATGGTAGGCGCATAACCTACCATCGACAGTTGATAAGGCAGACACTTGAAAGATGCGTCGCCGGTGCTAGACCGTGCGATCAGCCAAAAGTTATCCAGAGTCACCATCATTTGCGGACCGAGGTCCGATTGGTCTTGGTCTAATAAATGCGCTCGTCCCGTGAGGTCGGAGCTTTGTTGCATGTATTAGCTCTAGAATTACCACAGTTATCCAAGTAGGAAAGTACGATCTAAGGAACAACGGCTGGATAATGAGCCATTCGCGGTTTCACCTTATTTCGGCATGTACTTAGACATGCATGGCTTAATCTTTGAGACAAGCATATGACTACTGGCAGGATCAACCAGGTATCTTTTCTCGTTCGGTGCAAGCCACCCGCTCCAACGGCGAGTAGAAACACCACTCTCGAATCGGCAGACGCGTGGCTAGATACACGCCTGCCGTTCTCTGTCTACTTCGTGTCACCAATCACGAGACAGACCTCTTACACACTCTAGAGTACGAGTTCTCCAAAACAACAGTTCCGATAAAACGAAACAAACTAGGGCGTATCAGGAAGAACCGACCTTCGGAGGACAGCTCAACCCACACTAAGCTATATCGAAAATGATGCATATTCCGATGTCTCGGCATGGTTACCCGAAACTCGTCGCATCAGCAGTGGGAACAGAACGTCTTTCGTAACAAAGACAATCGTTAATCGCTCGGATTAACTCGTACGCGTGCGGTCGAACGCACGTACTGCTTTTATCCCCGCTCGGACCGAGAGGGAAAGGGAAACAGTCACCGTTATTGACGTGCCCCGTGAAAGGGAAGGGCCGCTCGGACCCTTGGTTTGACAAGCTGAAATTCAACGGCTCGTGCAGAGCACGCTGCGGGTCCAGCATCCCTTGTGTCTCTGACTGAGACCGGCTAATCGCTCGGATTAACTCGTAGGCGTGCGGTCGAACGCACGTACTGCTTTTATCCCCGCTCGGACCGAGAGGGAAAGGGAAACAGTCACCGTAAATAACATGCCCCGTGAAAGGGAAGGGCCGCTCGGACCCTTGGTTTGACAAGCTGAAATTCAACGACTCGTGCAGAGCACGCTGCGGGTCCAGCATCCCGTGTGTCTCTGACTGAGACCGGCTAATCGCTCGGATTAACTCGTAGGCGTGCGGTCGAACGCACGTACTGCTTTTATCCCCGCTCGGACCGAGAGGGATAGGGAAACAGTCACCGTTGTTCACGTGCCCCGTGAAAGGGAAGAGCCGCTCGGACCCTTGGTTTGACATGCTGAAATTCAACGACTCGTGCAGAGCACGCTGCGGGTCCAGCATCCCGTGTGTCTCTGACTGAGACCGGCTAATCGCTCGGATTAACTCGTAGGGTGCGGTCGAACGCACGTACTGCTTTTATCCCCGCTCGGACCGAGAGGAAAGGGAAACAGTCACCGTTGTTCACGTGCCCCGTGAAAGGGAAGAGCCGCTCGGACCCTTGGTTTGACATGCTGAAATTCAACGGCTCGTGCAGAGCACGCTGCGGGTCCAGCATCCCGTGTGTCTCTGACTGAGACCGGCTAATCGCTCGGATTAACTCGTAGGCGTGCGGTCGAACGCACGTACTGCTTTTATCCCCGCTCGGACCGAGAGGGAAAGGGAAACAGTCACCGTAAATAACATGCCCCGTGAAAGGGAAGGGCCGCTCGGACCCTTGGTTTGACAAGCTGAAATTCAACGACTCGTGCAGAGCACGCTGCGGGTCCAGCATCCCGTGTGTCTCTGACTGAGACCGGCTAATCGCTCGGATTAACTCGTAGGCGTGCGGTCGAACGCACGTACTGCTTTTATCCCCGCACGGACCGAGAGGGAACGGGAAACAGCTACCCATATATTTTACGACAGTAACCTCTTCCACCGAGGCACGTCAAAAACCACCGTTACAGGTGGTGCCGAATCCACCGAGACGGGTAGAACGACAAACTTACTAGGAAAACGCCGCACAGTGTTCTTAAAACCATCACTTCTCGCAACATTCTTTTCGCTCCAATATATTGTTTCAATCCACCATTACGTTCGTTCATTCAATATCTCTCGGCCTCTTACATTCTTTGTTCGGCCATTTCTTAACACTATCGGCAGTCGTTTTCGCTAGTACTCACCACCTGTGTGGAAACGGGCCGTGACCAGCCCACAGGTCCCGGGCACGCCGGGTTAAAAGGTGAGAGGAGGCTTAACACAATGTTACAATCCTGTCTCAGACAGACTATGCCCCCTATATAGAGAAGGAAACTAAATTTAATGCCATCAGAACCCATTAGTACGGCATTTCAAAGTGCGGTAAAAGGCAAGGGACCAAGCGGAATAGTTCCGCATCGCTACCCTGAGTTGCGTCAAATTGGTCCTCAGTTTTGAGTGAAAAAGTGGTGAAAATGAACGCTGAAAAACAACGTTTCTAACTATCAAACTGATTTTGCCATTTCCTCCCACTTTCCAAATTTCACCGAACTCTCCTCACATCCATGCCGTCTTTGGCATCACTCTATACGGGAGAAAATTTCTTAAAGTCGTACTCCCTTTCAGGTCCGTCTCAGACAGACTATGCCCCCTATATAGAGAAGGAAACTACATTTAATGCCATCAGAACCCATTAGTACGGCATTTCAAAGTGCGGTAAAAGGCGAGAACCTATGCGGGCAAGTTCCGCATCGCAACCCTGAGTTGCGTCAAATTGGTCCTCAGTTTTGAGTGAAAAAGTGGTGAAAATGAACGCTGAAAAACAACGTTTCTAACTATCAAACTGATTTTGCCATTTCCTCCCACTTTCCAAATTTCACCGAACTCTCCTCACATCCATGCCGTCTTTGGCATCACTCTATACGGGAGAAAATTTCTTAAAGTCGTACTCCCTTTCAGGTCCGTCTCAGACAGACTATGCCCCCTATATAGAGAAGGAAACTACATTTAATGCCATCAGAACCCATTAGTACGGCATTTGAAAGTGCGGTAAACGGCGAGAGCCTATGCGGGCAAGTTCCGCATCGCAACCCTGAGTTGCGTCAAATTGGTCCTCAGTTTTGAGTGAAAAGTGTGGTGAAAATGAACGCTGAAAACAACGTTTCTAACTATCAAACTGATTTTGCCATTTCCTCCCACTTTCCAAATTTCACCGAACTCGCCTCACATCCATGCCGTCTTTGGCATCACACTATACGGGAGAAAATTTCTTAAAGCCGTCCTCCCTTTGAAGTCCGTCTCAGACAGACTATGCTCCCTATATATAGAAGGAAACTACATTTAATGCCATCAGAACCCATTAGTACGGCTTTTGAAAGTGCGGTAAAAGGCGAGAGCCTATGCGGGCAAGTTCCGCATCGCAACCCTGAGTTGCGTCAAATTGGTCCTCAGTTTTGAGTGAAAAGTGGTGAAAATGAACGCTGAAAACAACGTTTCTAACTATCAAACTGATTTTGCCATTTCCTCCCACTTTCCAAATTTCACCGAACTCTCCTCACATCCATGCCGTCTTTGGCATCACTCTATACGGGAGAAAATTTCTTAAAGTCGTACTCCCTTTCAGGTCCGTCTCAGACAGACTATGCCCCCTATATAGAGAAGGAAACTACATTTAATGCCATCAGAACCCATTAGTACGGCATTTGAAAGTGCGGTAAACGGCGAGAGCCTATGCGGGCAAGTTCCGCATCGCAACCCTGAGTTGCGTCAAATTGGTCCTCAGTTTTGAGTGAAAAGTGGTGAAAATGAACGCTGAAAACAACGTTTCTAACTATCAAACTGATTTTGCCATTTCCTCCCACTTTCCAAATTTCACCGAACTCGCCTCACATCCATGCCGTCTTTGGCATCACTCTATATGGGAGAAAATTTCTTAAAGCCGTCCTCCCTTTGAAGTCCGTCTCAGACAGACTATGCTCCCTATATATAGAAGGAAACTACATTTAATGCCATCAGAACCCATTAGTACGGCTTTTGAAAGTGCGGTAAAGGCGAGAGCCTATGCGGGCAAGTTCCGCATCGCAACCCTGAGTTGCGTCAAATTGGTCCTCAGTTTTGAGCGAAAAGGTACACGTAACGTCCTAAAACTACCGGGTAGTGTCCGCATCGTCCTCCACAACCCCGCCAACGGACGCGTCGCGTGATCGATCGCGAATCTCTCCTAGAGGCAATGAGGCCATTGGGGTTAGTCGGCGGCAACGTTTTAACATGCCGATAACGCTTACGCTACGTCCATCGTCGATTCCAGTCAAGCCTCACCAGTCCCCTATATATAGAAGGAAACTACATTTAATGCCATCACTACTCAAAAGTACGGCTTTTCTATGTGCGGTAAAGGCGAGAGCTTATGCGGGAGAGTTCCGCGTGGCTACCCTAAGTGCCGTCGAACTCGTCGTAGCGTGTTCCACCGCCTATCTGTCCGAAGGGCAGAAAGAAACTGCGGGAACTCGGCGGGAGCCGGTAATCGAAATGCCGACGATAACCTCGATAGGCGGCGGGTGCCGGTAGTCGAATCGACAGTCCTGCCGCCAACAGACTGGTGTCATGCCGATAACGCTTACGCCACGTCCATCGTCGATTCCAGTCAAGCCTCACCAGTCCCCTATATATATAGAAGGAAACTACATTTAATGCCATCACTACTCAAAAGTACGGCTTTTCTATGTGCGGTAAAGGCGAGAGCTTATGCGGGAGAGTTCCGCGTGGCTACCCTAAGTGCCGTCGAACTCGTCGTAGCGTGTTCCACCGCCTATCTGTCCGAAGGGCAGAAAGAAACTGCGGGAACTCGGCGGGAGCAGGTAATCGAAATGCCGACGATAACCTCGGTAGGCGGCGGGTGCCGGTAGTCGAATCGACAGTCCTGCCGCCAACAGCCTGCTGACATGCCGATAACGCTTACGCTACGTCCATCGTCGATTCCAGTCAAGCTCACCAGTCCCCTATATATATAGAAGGAAACTACATTTAATGCCATCACTACTCAAAAGTACGGCTTTTCTATGTGCGGTAAAGGCGAGAGCTTATGCGGGAGAGTTCCGCGTGGGTACCCGAAGTACCGTCGAACTCGTCGTAGCGTGTTCCACGGCCAATCTGTCCGAAGGGCAGAAAGAAACTGCGGGAACTCGGCGGGAGCCGGTAATCGAAATGCCGACGATAACCTCGGTAGGCGGCGGGTGCCGGTAGTCGAATCGACAGTCCTGCCGCCAACAGCCTGCTGACATGCCGATAACGCTTACGCTACGTCCATCGTCGATTCCAGTCAAGCTCACCAGTCCCCTATATATAGAAGGAAACTACATTTAATGCCATCACTACTCAAAAGTACGGCTTTTCTATGTGCGGTAAAGGCGAGAGCTTATGCGGGAGAGTTCCGCGTGGGTACCCTAAGTACCGTCGAACTCGTCGTAGCGTGTTCCACGGCCAATCTGTCCGAAGGGCAGAAAGAAACTGCGGGAACTCGGCGGGAGCCGGTAATCGAAATGCCGACGATAACCTCGGTAGGCGGCGGGTGCCGGTAGTCGAATCGACAGTCCTGCCGCCAACAGCCTGCTGACATGCCGATAACGCTTACGCCACGTCCATCGTCGATTCCAGTCAAGCCTCACCAGTCCCCTATATATAGAAGGAAACTACATTTAATGCCATCACTACTCAAAAGTACGGCTTTTCTATGTGCGGTAAAGGCGAGAGCTTATGCGGGAGAGTTCCGCGTGGCTACCCTAAGTGCCGTCGAACTCGTCGTAGCGTGTTCCACCGCCTATCTGTCCGAAGGGCAGAAAGAAACTGCGGGAACTCGGCGGGAGCCGGTAATCGAAATGCCGACGATAACCTCGGTAGGCGGCGGGTGCCGGTAGTCGAATCGACAGTCCTGCCGCCAACAGACTGGTGTCATGCCGATAACGCTTACGCCACGTCCATCGTCGATTCCAGTCAAGCCTCACCAGTCCCCTATATATAGAAGGAAACTACATTTAATGCCATCACTACTCAAAAGTACGGCTTTTCTATGTGCGGTAAAGGCGAGAGCTTATGCGGGAGAGTTCCGCGTGGCTACCCTAAGTGCCGTCGAACTCGTCGTAGCGTGTTCCACCGCCAATCTGTCCGAAGGGCAGAAAGAAACTGCGGGAACTCGGCGGGAGCCGGTAATCGAAATGCCGACGATAACCTCGGTAGGCGGCGGGTGCCGGTAGTCGAATCGACAGTCCTGCCGCCAACAGACTGCTGACATGCCGATAACGCTTACGCCACGTCCATCGTCGATTCCAGTCAAGCCTCACCAGTCCCCTATATATATAGAAGGAAACTACATTTAATGCCATCACTACTCAAAAGTACGGCTTTTCTATGTGCGGTAAAGGCGAGAGCTTATGCGGGAGAGTTCCGCGTGGCTACCCTAAGTGCCGTCGAACTCGTCGTAGCGTGTTCCACGGCCAATCTGTCCGAAGGGCAGAAAGAAACTGCGGGAACTCGGCGGGAGCCGGTAATCGAAATGCCGACGATAACCTCGGTAGGCGGCGGGTGCCGGTAGTCGAATCGACAGTCCTGCCGCCAACAGCCTGCTGACATGCCGATAACGCTTACGCCACGTCCATCGTCGATTCCAGTCAAGCTCACCAGTCCCCTATATATAGAAGGAAACTACATTTAATGCCATCACTACTCAAAAGTACGGCTTTTCTATGTGCGGTAAAGGCGAGAGCTTATGCGGGAGAGTTCCGCGTGGGTACCCGAAGTACCGTCGAACTCGTCGTAGCGTGTTCCACGGCCAATCTGTCCGAAGGGCAGAAAGAAACTGCGGGAACTCGGCGGGAGCCGGTAATCGAAATGCCGACGATAACCTCGGTAGGCGGCGGGTGCCGGTAGTCGAATCGACAGTCCTGCCGCCAACAGCCTGCTGACATGCCGATAACGCTTACGCCACGTCCATCGTCGATTCCAGTCAAGCCTCACCAGTCCCCTATATATAGAAGGAAACTACATTTAATGCCATCACTACTCAAAAGTACGGCTTTTCTATGTGCGGTAAAGGCGAGAGCTTATGCGGGAGAGTTCCGCGTGGCTACCCTAAGTGCCGTCGAACTCGTCGTAGCGTGTTCCACCGCCAATCTGTCCGAAGGGCAGAAAGAAACTGCGGGAACTCGGCGGGAGCCGGTAATCGAAATGCCGACGATAACCTCGGTAGGCGGCGGGTGCCGGTAGTCGAATCGACAGTCCTGCCGCCAACAGACTGCTGACATGCCGATAACGCTTACGCCACGTCCATCGTCGATTCCAGTCAAGCCTCACCAGTCCCCTATATATAGAAGGAAACTACATTTAATGCCATCACTACTCAAAAGTACGGCTTTTCTATGTGCGGTAAAGGCGAGAGCTTATGCGGGAGAGTTCCGCGTGGCTACCCTAAGTGCCGTCGAACTCGTCGTAGCGTGTTCCACCGCCTATCTGTCCGAAGGGCAGAAAGAAACTGCGGGAACTCGGCGGGAGCCGGTAATCGAAATGCCGACGATAACCTCGGTAGGCGGCGGGTGCCGGTAGTCGAATCGACAGTCCTGCCGCCAACAGACTGGTGTCATGCCGATAACGCTTACGCCACGTCCATCGTCGATTCCAGTCAAGCCTCACCAGTCCCCTATATATAGAAGGAAACTACATTTAATGCCATCACTACTCAAAAGTACGGCTTTTCTATGTGCGGTAAAGGCGAGAGCTTATGCGGGAGAGTTCCGCGTGGGTACCCGAAGTACCGTCGAACTCGTCGTAGCGTGTTCCACCGCCAATCTGTCCGAAGGGCAGAAAGAAACTGCGGGAACTCGGCGGGAGCCGGTAATCGAAATGCCGACGATAACCTCGGTAGGCGGCGGGTGCCGGTAGTCGAATCGACAGTCCTGCCGCCAACAGCCTGCTGACATGCCGATAACGCTTACGCTACGTCCATCGTCGATTCCAGTCAAGCCTCACCAGTCCCCTATATATAGAAGGAAACTACATTTAATGCCATCACTACTCAAAAGTACGGCTTTTCTATGTGCGGTAAAGGCGAGAGCTTATGCGGGAGAGTTCCGCGTGGGTACCCGAAGTACCGTCGAACTCGTCGTAGCGTGTTCCACGGCCAATCTGTCCGAAGGGCAGAAAGAAACTGCGGGAACTCGGCGGGAGCCGGTAATCGAAATGCCGACGATAACCTCGGTAGGCGGCGGGTGCCGGTAGTCGAATCGACAGTCCTGCCGCCAACAGCCTGCTGACATGCCGATAACGCTTACGCTACGTCCATCGTCGATTCCAGTCAAGCTCACCAGTCCCCTATATATATAGAAGGAAACTACATTTAATGCCATCACTACTCAAAAGTACGGCTTTTCTATGTGCGGTAAAGGCGAGAGCTTATGCGGGAGAGTTCCGCGTGGGTACCCGAAGTACCGTCGAACTCGTCGTAGCGTGTTCCACGGCCAATCTGTCCGAAGGGCAGAAAGAAACTGCGGGAACTCGGCGGGAGCCGGTAATCGAAATGCCGACGATAACCTCGGTAGGCGGCGGGTGCCGGTAGTCGAATCGACAGTCCTGCCGCCAACAGCCTGCTGACATGCCGATAACGCTTACGCCACGTCCATCGTCGATTCCAGTCAAGCCTCACCAGTCCCCTATATATAGAAGGAAACTACATTTAATGCCATCACTACTCAAAAGTACGGCTTTTCTATGTGCGGTAAAGGCGAGAGCTTATGCGGGAGAGTTCCGCGTGGCTACCCTAAGTGCCGTCGAACTCGTCGTAGCGTGTTCCACCGCCTATCTGTCCGAAGGGCAGAAAGAAACTGCGGGAACTCGGCGGGAGCCGGTAATCGAAATGCCGACGATAACCTCGGTAGGCGGCGGGTGCCGGTAGTCGAATCGACAGTCCTGCCGCCAACAGACTGGTGTCATGCCGATAACGCTTACGCCACGTCCATCGTCGATTCCAGTCAAGCCTCACCAGTCCCCTATATATAGAAGGAAACTACATTTAATGCCATCACTACTCAAAAGTACGGCTTTTCTATGTGCGGTAAAGGCGAGAGCTTATGCGGGAGAGTTCCGCGTGGCTACCCTAAGTGCCGTCGAACTCGTCGTAGCGTGTTCCACCGCCTATCTGTCCGAAGGGCAGAAAGAAACTGCGGAACTCGGCGGGAGCCGGTAATCGAAATGCCGACGATAACCTCGGTAGGCGGCGGGTGCCGGTAGTCGAATCGACAGTCCTGCCGCCAACAGACTGGTGTCATGCCGATAACGCTTACGCCACGTCCATCGTCGATTCCAGTCAAGCCTCACCAGTCCCCTATATATATAGAAGGAAACTACATTTAATGCCATCACTACTCAAAAGTACGGCTTTTCTATGTGCGGTAAAGGCGAGAGCTTATGCGGGAGAGTT
Organism: Tachypleus tridentatus; assembly: GCF_004210375.1. NCBI lineage: Eukaryota > Metazoa > Arthropoda > Merostomata > Xiphosura > Limulidae > Tachypleus > Tachypleus tridentatus. The sequence continues at coordinate 64,173,478 of NW_027467782.1, read as the reverse complement.
CCGCGTGGGTACCCGAAGTACCGTCGAACTCGTCGTAGCGTGTTCCACCGCCTATCTGTCCGAAGGGCAGAAAGAAACTGCGGGAACTCGGCGGGAGCCGGTAATCGAAATGCCGACGATAACCTCGGTAGGCGGCGGGTGCCGGTAGTCGAATCGACAGTCCTGCCGCCAACAGCCTGCTGACATGCCGATAACGCTTACGCCACGTCCATCGTCGATTCCAGTCAAGCCTCACCAGTCCCCTATATATAGAAGGAAACTACATTTAATGCCATCACTACTCAAAAGTACGGCTTTTCTATGTGCGGTAAAGGCGAGAGCTTATGCGGGAGAGTTCCGCGTGGGTACCCGAAGTACCGTCGAACTCGTCGTAGCGTGTTCCACGGCCAATCTGTCCGAAGGGCAGAAAGAAACTGCGGGAACTCGGCGGGAGCCGGTAATCGAAATGCCGACGATAACCTCGGTAGGCGGCGGGTGCCGGTAGTCGAATCGACAGTCCTGCCGCCAACAGCCTGCTGACATGCCGATAACGCTTACGCCACGTCCATCGTCGATTCCAGTCAAGCTCACCAGTCCCCTATATATAGAAGGAAACTACATTTAATGCCATCACTACTCAAAAGTACGGCTTTTCTATGTGCGGTAAAGGCGAGAGCTTATGCGGGAGAGTTCCGCGTGGGTACCCGAAGTACCGTCGAACTCGTCGTAGCGTGTTCCACGGCCAATCTGTCCGAAGGGCAGAAAGAAACTGCGGGAACTCGGCGGGAGCCGGTAATCGAAATGCCGACGATAACCTCGGTAGGCGGCGGGTGCCGGTAGTCGAATCGACAGTCCTGCCGCCAACAGCCTGCTGACATGCCGATAACGCTTACGCCACGTCCATCGTCGATTCCAGTCAAGCCTCACCAGTCCCCTATATATATAGAGGAAACTACATTTAATGCCATCACTACTCAAAAGTACGGCTTTTCTATGTGCGGTAAAGGCGAGAGCTTATGCGGGAGAGTTCCGCGTGGCTACCCTAAGTGCCGTCGAACTCGTCGTAGCGTGTTCCACCGCCTATCTGTCCGAAGGGCAGAAAGAAACTGCGGGAACACGGCGGGAGCCGGTAATCGAAATGCCGACGATAACCTCGGTAGGCGGCGGGTGCCGGTAGTCGAATCGACAGTCCTGCCGCCAACAGACTGGTGTCATGCCGATAACGCTTACGCCACGTCCATCGTCGATTCCAGTCAAGCCTCACCAGTCCCCTATATATAGAAGGAAACTACATTTAATGCCATCACTACTCAAAAGTACGGCTTTTCTATGTGCGGTAAAGGCGAGAGCTTATGCGGGAGAGTTCCGCGTGGCTACCCTAAGTACCGTCGAACTCGTCGTAGCGTGTTCCACCGCCTATCTGTCCGAAGGGCAGAAAGAAACTGCGGGAACTCGGCGGGAGCCGGTAATCGAAATGCCGACGATAACCTCGGTAGGCGGCGGGTGCCGGTAGTCGAATCGACAGTCCTGCCGCCAACAGCCTGCTGACATGCCGATAACGCTTACGCCACGTCCATCGTCGATTCCAGTCAAGCCTCACCAGTCCCCTATATATAGAAGGAAACTACATTTAATGCCATCACTACTCAAAAGTACGGCTTTTCTATGTGCGGTAAAGGCGAGAGCTTATGCGGGAGAGTTCCGCGTGGGTACCCGAAGTACCGTCGAACTCGTCGTAGCGTGTTCCACCGCCTATCTGTCCGAAGGGCAGAAAGAAACTGCGGGAACTCGGCGGGAGCCGGTAATCGAAATGCCGACGATAACCTCGGTAGGCGGCGGGTGCCGGTAGTCGAATCGACAGTCCTGCCGCCAACAGCCTGCTGACATGCCGATAACGCTTACGCCACGTCCATCGTCGATTCCAGTCAAGCCTCACCAGTCCCCTATATATAGAAGGAAACTACATTTAATGCCATCACTACTCAAAAGTACGGCTTTTCTATGTGCGGTAAAGGCGAGAGCTTATGCGGGAGAGTTCCGCGTGGGTACCCGAAGTACCGTCGAACTCGTCGTAGCGTGTTCCACGCCTATCTGTCCGAAGGGCAGAAAGAAACTGCGGGAACTCGGCGGGAGCCGGTAATCGAAATGCCGACGATAACCTCGGTAGGCGGCGGGTGCCGGTAGTCGAATCGACAGTCCTGCCGCCAACAGCCTGCTGACATGCCGATAACGCTTACGCCACGTCCATCGTCGATTCCAGTCAAGCCTCACCAGTCCCCTATATATATAGAAGGAAACTACATTTAATGCCATCACTACTCAAAAGTACGGCTTTTCTATGTGCGGTAAAGGCGAGAGCTTATGCGGGAGAGTTCCGCGTGGCTACCCGAAGTACCGTCGAACTCGTCGTAGCGTGTTCCACCGCCTATCTGTCCGAAGGGCAGAAAGAAACTGCGGGAACTCGGCGGGAGCCGGTAATCGAAATGCCGACGATAACCTCGGTAGGCGGCGGGTGCCGGTAGTCGAATCGACAGTCCTGCCGCCAACAGCCTGCTGACATGCCGATAACGCTTACGCCACGTCCATCGTCGATTCCAGTCAAGCCTCACCAGTCCCCTATATATAGAAGGAAACTACATTTAATGCCATCACTACTCAAAAGTACGGCTTTTCTATGTGCGGTAAAAGGCGAGAGCTTATGCGGGAGAGTTCCGCGTGGCTACCCGAAGTACCGTCGAACTCGTCGTAGCGTGTTCCACCGCCTATCTGTCCGAAGGGCAGAAAGAAACTGCGGGAACTCGGCGGGAGCCGGTAATCGAAATGCCGACGATAACCTCGGTAGGCGGCGGGTGCCGGTAGTCGAATCGACAGTCCTGCCGCCAACAGCCTGCTGACATGCCGATAACGCTTACGCCACGTCCATCGTCGATTCCAGTCAAGCCTCACCAGTCCCCTATATATATAGAAGGAAACTACATTTAATGCCATCACTACTCAAAAGTACGGCTTTTCTATGTGCGGTAAAAGGCGAGAGCTTATGCGGGAGAGTTCCGCGTGGGTACCCGAAGTACCGTCGAACTCGTCGTAGCGTGTTCCACCGCCTATCTGTCCGAAGGGCAGAAAGAAACTGCGGGAACTCGGCGGGAGCCGGTAATCGAAATGCCGACGATAACCTCGGTAGGCGGCGGGTGCCGGTAGTCGAATCGACAGTCCTGCCGCCAACAGCCTGCTGACATGCCGATAACGCTTACGCCACGTCCATCGTCGATTCCAGTCAAGCTCACCAGTCCCCTATATATAGAAGGAAACTACATTTAATGCCATCACTACTCAAAAGTACGGCTTTTCTATGTGCGGTAAAAGGCGAGAGCTTATGCGGGAGAGTTCCGCGTGGCTACCCGAAGTACCGTCGAACTCGTCGTAGCGTGTTCCACCGCCTATCTGTCCGAAGGGCAGAAAGAAACTGCGGGAACTCGGCGGGAGCCGGTAATCGAAATGCCGACGATAACCTCGGTAGGCGGCGGGTGCCGGTAGTCGAATCGACAGTCCTGCCGCCAACAGCCTGCTGACATGCCGATAACGCTTACGCCACGTCCATCGTCGATTCCAGTCAAGCTCACCAGTCCCCTATATATAGAAGGAAACTACATTTAATGCCATCACTACTCAAAAGTACGGCTTTTCTATGTGCGGTAAAGGCGAGAGCTTATGCGGGAGAGTTCCGCGTGGGTACCCGAAGTACCGTCGAACTCGTCGTAGCGTGTTCCACCGCCTATCTGTCCGAAGGGCAGAAAGAAACTGCGGGAACTCGGCGGGAGCCGGTAATCGAAATGCCGACGATAACCTCGGTAGGCGGCGGGTGCCGGTAGTCGAATCGACAGTCCTGCCGCCAACAGCCTGCTGACATGCCGATAACGCTTACGCCACGTCCATCGTCGATTCCAGTCAAGCTCACCAGTCCCCTATATATATAGAAGGAAACTACATTTAATGCCATCACTACTCAAAAGTACGGCTTTTCTATGTGCGGTAAAAGGCGAGAGCTTATGCGGGAGAGTTCCGCGTGGCTACCCGAAGTGCCGTCGAACTCGTCGTAGCGTGTTCCACCGCCTATCTGTCCGAAGGGCAGAAAGAAACTGCGGGAACTCGGCGGGAGCCGGTAATCGAAATGCCGACGATAACCTCGGTAGGCGGCGGGTGCCGGTAGTCGAATCGACAGTCCTGCCGCCAACAGCCTGCTGACATGCCGATAACGCTTACGCCACGTCCATCGTCGATTCCAGTCAAGCCTCACCAGTCCCCTATATATATAGAAGGAAACTACATTTAATGCCATCACTACTCAAAAGTACGGCTTTTCTATGTGCGGTAAAAGGCGAGAGCTTATGCGGGAGAGTTCCGCGTGGCTACCCTAAGTACCGTCGAACTCGTCGTAGCGTGTTCCACCGCCTATCTGTCCGAAGGGCAGAAAGAAACTGCGGGAACTCGGCGGGAGCCGGTAATCGAAATGCCGACGATAACCTCGGTAGGCGGCGGGTGCCGGTAGTCGAATCGACAGTCCTGCCGCCAACAGCCTGCTGACATGCCGATAACGCTTACGCCACGTCCATCGTCGATTCCAGTCAAGCCTCACCAGTCCCCTATATATAGAAGGAAACTACATTTAATGCCATCACTACTCAAAAGTACGGCTTTTCTATGTGCGGTAAAAGGCGAGAGCTTATGCGGGAGAGTTCCGCGTGGCTACCCTAAGTACCGTCGAACTCGTCGTAGCGTGTTCCACCGCCTATCTGTCCGAAGGGCAGAAAGAAACTGCGGGAACTCGGCGGGAGCCGGTAATCGAAATGCCGACGATAACCTCGGTAGGCGGCGGGTGCCGGTAGTCGAATCGACAGTCCTGCCGCCAACAGCCTGCTGACATGCCGATAACGCTTACGCCACGTCCATCGTCGATTCCAGTCAAGCTCACCAGTCCCCTATATATAGAAGGAAACTACATTTAATGCCATCACTACTCAAAAGTACGGCTTTTCTATGTGCGGTAAAAGGCGAGAGCTTATGCGGGAGAGTTCCGCGTGGTACCCGAAGTACCGTCGAACTCGTCGTAGCGTGTTCCACGGCCAATCTGTCCGAAGGGCAGAAAGAAACTGCGGGAACTCGGCGGGAGCCGGTAATCGAAATGCCGACGATAACCTCGGTAGGCGGCGGGTGCCGGTAGTCGAATCGACAGTCCTGCCGCCAACAGCCTGCTGACATGCCGATAACGCTTACGCTACGTCCATCGTCGATTCCAGTCAAGCTCACCAGTCCCCTATATATATAGAAGGAAACTACATTTAATGCCATCACTACTCAAAAGTACGGCTTTTCTATGTGCGGTAAAGGCGAGAGCTTATGCGGGAGAGTTCCGCGTGGGTACCCGAAGTACCGTCGAACTCGTCGTAGCGTGTTCCACGGCCAATCTGTCCGAAGGGCAGAAAGAAACTGCGGGAACTCGGCGGGAGCCGGTAATCGAAATGCCGACGATAACCTCGGTAGGCGGCGGGTGCCGGTAGTCGAATCGACAGTCCTGCCGCCAACAGCCTGCTGACATGCCGATAACGCTTACGCCACGTCCATCGTCGATTCCAGTCAAGCTCACCAGTCCCCTATATATATAGAAGGAAACTACATTTAATGCCATCACTACTCAAAAGTACGGCTTTTCTATGTGCGGTAAAGGCGAGAGCTTATGCGGGAGAGTTCCGCGTGGCTACCCGAAGTACCGTCGAACTCGTCGTAGCGTGTTCCACCGCCTATCTGTCCGAAGGGCAGAAAGAAACTGCGGGAACTCGGCGGGAGCCGGTAATCGAAATGCCGACGATAACCTCGGTAGGCGGCGGGTGCCGGTAGTCGAATCGACAGTCCTGCCGCCAACAGCCTGCTGACATGCCGATAACGCTTACGCCACGTCCATCGTCGATTCCAGTCAAGCCTCACCAGTCCCCTATATATATAGAAGGAAACTACATTTAATGCCATCACTACTCAAAAGTACGGCTTTTCTATGTGCGGTAAAAGGCGAGAGCTTATGCGGGAGAGTTCCGCGTGGCTACCCTAAGTGCCGTCGAACTCGTCGTAGCGTGTTCCACCGCCTATCTGTCCGAAGGGCAGAAAGAAACTGCGGGAACTCGGCGG
>NW_027467782.1:64159146-64166822 GCF_004210375.1 Tachypleus tridentatus | reverse complement strand
GGTCGTAGCGTGTTCCACCGCCTATCTGTCCGAAGGGCAGAAAGAAACTGCGGGAACTCGGCGGGAGCCGGTAATCGAAATGCCGACGATAACCTCGGTAGGCGGCGGGTGCCGGTATGTCGAATCGCCAGTCCTGCCGCCAACAGCCTGCTGACATGCCGATAACGCTTACGCCACGTCCATCGTCGATTCCAGTCAAGCTCACCAGTCCCCTATATATATAGAAGGAAACTACATTTAATGCCATCACTACTCAAAAGTACGGCTTTTCTATGTGCGGTAAAAGGCGAGAGCTTATGCGGGAGAGTTCCGCGTGGGTACCCGAAGTACCGTCGAACTCGTCGTAGCGTGTTCCACAGCCAATCTGTCCGAAGGGCAGAAAGAAACTGCGGGAACTCGGCGGGAGCCGGTAATCGAAATGCCGACGATAACCCGGTAGGCGGCGGGTGCCGGTAGTCGAATCGACAGTCCTGCCGCCAACAGCCTGCTGACATGCCGATAACGCTTACGCTACGTCCATCGTCGATTCCAGTCAAGCTCACCAGTCCCCCATATATATAGAAGGAAACTACATTTAATGCCATCACTACTCAAAAGTACGGCTTTTCTATGTGCGGTAAAAGGCGAGAGCTTATGCGGGAGAGTTCCGCGTGGGTACCCGAAGTACCGTCGAACTCGTCGTAGCGTGTTCCACAGCCAATCTGTCCGAAGGGCAGAAAGAAACTGTGGAACTCGGCGGGAGCCAATAATCGAAATGCCGACGATAACCTCGGTAGGCGGCGGGTGCCGGTAGTCGAATCGACAGTCCTGCCGCCAACAGCCTGCTGACATGCCGATAACGCTTACGCCACGTCCATCGTCGATTCCAGTCAAGCCTCACCAGTCCCCTATATATATAGAAGGAAACTACATTTAATGCCATCACTACTCAAAAGTACGGCTTTTCTATGTGCGGTAAAAGGCGAGAGCTTATGCGGAGAGTTCCGCGTGCTGGGGAAGTACCGTCGAACTCGTCGTAGCGTGTTCCACGGCCAATCTGTCCGAAGGGCAGAAAGAAACTGCGGAACTCGGCGGGAGCCGGTAATCGAAATGCCGACGATAACCTCGGTAGGCGGCGGGTGCCGGTAGTCGAATCGACAGTCCTGCCGCCAACAGCCTGCTGACATGCCGATAACGCTTACGCCACGTCCATCGTCGATTCCAGTCAAGCCTCACCAGTCCCCTATATATAGAAGGAAACTACATTTAATGCCATCACTACTCAAAAGTACGGCTTTTCTGTGTGCGGTAAAGGCGCGAGCTTATGCGGGAGAGTTCCGCGTGGGCACCCTGTAACGTCGAACTCGTCGTAGCGTGTTCCACCAGCCAATCTGTCCGAAGGGCAGAAAGAAACTGCGGGAACTCGGCGGGAGCCGGTAATCGAAATGCCGACGATAACCTCGGTAGGCGGCGGGTGCCGGTAGTCGAATCGACAGTCCTGCCGCCAACAGACTGCTGTCATGCCGATAACGCTTACGCCGCGTCCATCGTCGATTCCAGTCAAGCCTCACCAGTCCCCTATATATAGAAGGAAACTACATTTAATGCCATCACTACTCAAAAGTACGGCTTTTCTATGTGCGGTAAAAGGCGAGAGCTTATGCGGGAGAGTTCCGCGTGGCTACCTGCGTGCCGTCGAACTCGTCGTAGCGTGTTCCACCGTATCTGTCCGAAGGGCAGAAAGAAACTGCAGGAACTCGGCGGGAGCCGGTAATCGAAATGCCGACGATAACCTCGGTAGGCGGCGGGTGCCGGTAGTCGAATCGACAGTCCTGCCGCCAACAGACTGGTGACATGCCGATAACGCTTACGCCACGTCCATCGTCGATTCCAGTCAAGCCTCACCAGTCCCTATATATATGAGAAGGAAACTACATTTAATGCCATCACTACTCAAAAGTACGGCTTTTCTATGTGCGGTAAAAGGCGAGAGCTTATGCGGGAGAGTTCCGCGTGGCTACCTGAAGTACGCCGTCGAACTCGTCGTAGCGTGTTCCACGGCCAATCTGTCCGAAGGGCAGAAAGAAACTGCGGGAACTCGGCGGGAGCCGGTAATCGAAATGCCGACGATAACCTCGGTAGGCGGCGGGTGCCGGTAGTCGAATCGACAGTCCTGCCGCCAACAGACTGGTGTCATGCCGATAACGCTTACGCCACGTCCATCGTCGATTCCAGTCAAGCTCACCAGTCCCCTATATATATAGAAGGAAACTACATTTAATGCCATCACTACTCAAAGTACGGCTTTTCTATGTGCGGTAAAAGGCGAGAGCTTATGCGGGAGAGTTCCGCGTGGGTACCCGAAGTACCGTCGAACTCGTCGTAGCGTGTTCCACGGCCAATCTGTCCGAAGGGCAGAAAGAAACTGCGGGAACTCGGCGGGAGCCGGTAATCGAAATGCCGACGATAACCTCGGTAGGCGGCGGGTGCCGGTAGTCGAATCGACAGTCCTGCCGCCAACAGCCTGCTGACATGCCGATAACGCTTACGCCACGTCCATCGTCGATTCCAGTCAAGCTCACCAGTCCCCTATATATATAGAAGGAAACTACATTTAATGCCATCACTACTCAAAAGTACGGCTTTTCTATGTGCGGTAAAGGCGAGCTTATGCGGGAGAGTTCCGCGTGGGTACCTGAAGTACCGTCGAACTCGTCGTAGCGTGTTCCACAGCCAATCTGTCCGAAGGGCAGAAAGAAACTGCGGGAACTCGGCGGGAGCCGGTAATCGAAATGCCGACGATAACCTCGGTAGGCGGCGGGTGCCGGTAGTCGAATCGACAGTCCTGCCGCCAACAGCCTGCTGACATGCCGATAACGCTTACGCCACGTCCATCGTCGATTCCAGTCAAGCCTCACCAGTCCCCTATATATAGAAGGAAACTACATTTAATGCCATCACTACTCAAAGTACGGCTTTTCTATGTGCGGTAAAGGCGAGAGCTTATGCGGGGAGTTCCGCGTGGGTACCTAAGTGCCGTCGAACTCGTCGTAGCGTGTTCCACCGCCTATCTGTCCGAAGGGCAGAAAGAAACTGCGGGAACTCGGCGGGAGCCGGTAATCGAAATGCCGACGATAACCTCGGTAGGCGGCGGGTGCCGGTAGTCGAATCGCCAGTCCTGCCGCCAACAGCCTGCTGACATGCCGATAACGCTTACGCCACGTCCATCGTCGATTCCAGTCAAGCCTCACCAGTCCCCTATATATAGAAGGAAACTACATTTAATGCCATCACTACTCAAAAGTACGGCTTTTCTATGTGCGGTAAAAGGCGAGAGCTTATGCGGGAGAGTTCCGCGTGGCTACCCTAAGTGCCGTCGAACTCGTCGTAGCGTGTTCCACCGCCTATCTGTCCGAAGGGCAGAAAGAAACTGCGGGAACTCGGCGGGAGCAGGTAATCGAAATGCCGACGATAACCTCGGTAGGCGGCGGGTGCCGGTAGTCGAATCGACAGTCCTGCCGCCAACAGCCTGCTGACATGCCGATAACGATAACGCTTCGTCCATCGTCGATTCCAGTCAAGCTCACCAGTCCCCCTATATATAGAAGGAAACTACATTTAATGCCATCACTACTCAAAAGTACGGCTTTTCTATGTGCGGTAAAGGCGAGAGCTTATGCGGGAGAGTTCCGCGTGGCTACCTGAAGTACCGTCGAACTCGTCGTAGCGTGTTCCACGGCCTATCTGTCCGAAGGGCAGAAAGAAACTGCGGGAACTCGGCGGGAGCCGGTAATCGAAATGCCGACGATAACCTCGGTAGGCGTCGGGTGCCGGTAGTCGAATCGACAGTCCTGCCGCCAACAGCCTGCTGACATGCCGATAACGCTTACGCTACGTCCATCGTCGATTCCAGTCAAGCTCACCAGTCCCCTATATATAGAAGGAAACTACATTTAATGCCATCACTACTCAAAAGTACGGCTTTTCTATGTGCGGCAAAGGCGCGAGCTTATGCGGAGAGTTCCGCGTGGGTACCCGAAGTACCGTCGAACTCGTCGTAGCGTGTTCCACGGCCAATCTGTCCGAAGGGCAGAAAGAAACTGTGCAACTCGGCGGGAGCCGGTAATCGAAATGCCGACGATAACCTCGGTAGGCGGCGGGTGCCGGTAGTCGAATCGACAGTCCTGCCGCCAACAGCCTGCTGACATGCCGATAACGCTTACGCTACGTCCATCGTCGATTCCAGTCAAGCTCACCAGTCCCCTATATAGAAGGAAACTACATTTAATGCCATCACTACTCAAAAGTGCGGCTTTTCTATGTGCGGTAAAGGCGAGCTTATGCGGGAGAGTTCTCGCGTGGCTACCCTCTGTTCGGTGATATCGCCGATAATCGCTTTACGCTACGTCCAATCGTCGAAGACAGTCAAGCCTCACCAGTCCCTATATATATAGAAGGAAACTACACGTAATGCCATCACCACTCAATAGTAACGGCGCTTCATGTGCGGTAAAGGCGAGAGCTTATGCGGGATAGTTCCGCGTGGCTACCCTAAGTACCGTCGATCTCGTCGTAGAACTCCACGGTATCTGTCCGAAGGGCACAAAAGAAACCGCGCGGCACCTCGGCGCGAGCAGGTGATCGAAATACCGGTGATATCCTCTAGGGACGACCAATCGAAGGAACCGCCGCTAACCTTTTTTGGGCACTTTTCGCAACGGCTGAGCCCAGACGTACGATCCCGCTGGAGAAAGCTGCTGTTTGACCACGCACGCGCGAAACAGCCTGAGAAAATGGATTCCCCGTCGGTAGGCGGCGGGCGCGGGTGTTTAAATTTCCCAATCGCTGGCACATGCTCTGAGACTCTGTTCGACTTGTACCGAGGCCAATGCGTGTACTCGGCGGGAGCAGGTGATCGAAATGCCGCCCACATTCTCTAGGGACGACGAATCGAAGGACCCGCCGCCAACCTTCGGGGCATTTTTGCAACGGCTGCGCCTAGACGTCCGATCCGACTGGGCAAGCAAGCTGCTGTTCTGACCACGCACGCGCGATAGAGGCCGAGAAAATGGGTTCCCCGTCGGTAGGCGGCGGGCGCGGGTGTTTAAATTTCCCGCTCGCTGGCACATGCTCTGAGACTCTGTTCGACTTGTACCGAGGCCAATGCGTGTACTCGGCGGGAGCAGGTGTTCGAAATGCCGACCGTATCCTAGGGACGACGAATCGAAGGTCCCGCCGCCAACCTTCGGCACTTTTCGCAACGGCTGCGTCTAGACGTCCGACCCGCTGTTGAGCAAGCGGCTGTTAGACCACGCACGCGCGAAACAGACCGAGAAAATCGGTTCCCCGTCGGTAGGCGGCGGGCGCGGGTGTTTAAATTTCCCAATCGCGCTGGCACATGCTCTGAGACTCTGTTCGACTTGTACCGAGGCCAATGCGTGTACTCGGCGGGAGCAGGTGTTCGAAATGCCGACCGTATCCTCTAGGGACGACGAATCGAAGGTCCCGCCGCCAACCTTGGCACTTTTCGCAACGGCTGCGTCTAGACGTCCGACCCGCTGGAGCAAGCTGTTGTTGGACCACGCACGCGCGAAACAGACCGAGAAAATCGGTTCCCCGTCGGTAGGCGGCGGGCGCGGTGTTTAAATTTCCCAATCGCTGGCACATGCTCTGAGACTCTGTTCGACTTGTACCGAGGCCAATGCGCGTACTCGGCGGGAGCAGGTGTTCGAAATGCCGACCGTATCCCTCTAGGGACGACGAATCGAAGGACCCGCCGCCAACCTTTGGGCACTTTTGCAACGGCTGCGTCTAGACGTCCGACCCGTTGGAGCAAGCTGCTGTTCGACCACGCACGCGCGAAACAGACCGAGAAAATCGGTTCCCCGTCGGTAGGCGGCGGGCGCGGGTGTTTAAATTTCCCAATCGCTGGCACATGCTCTGAGACTCTGTTCGACTTGTACCGAGGCCAATGCGTGTACTCGGCGGGAGCAGGTGTTCGAAATGCCGACCGTATCCTCTAGGGACAACGAATCGAAGGACCCGCCGCCAACCTTTCGGGCACTTTTCGCAACGGCTGCGTCTAGACGTCCGACCCGTTGGAGCAAGCTGCTGTTGGACCACGCACGCGCGAAACAGACCGAGAAAATCGGTTCCCCCGTCGGTAGGCGGCGGGCGCGGGTGTTTAAATTTCCCAATCGCTGTCACATGCTCTGAGACTCTGTTCGACTTGTACCGAGGCCAATGCGTGTACTCGGCGGGAGCAGGTGTTCGAAATGCCGACCGTATCCTCTAGGGACGACGAATCGAAGGACCCGCCGCCAACCTTTCGGCACTTTTCGCAACGGCTGCGTCTAGACGTCCGACCCGTTGGAGCAAGCTGCTGTTGACCACGCACGCGCGAAACAGACCGAGAAAATCGGTTCCCCCGTCGGTAGGCGGCGGGCGCGGATGTTTAAATTTCCCAATCGCTGGCACATGCTCTGAGACTCTGTTCGACTTGTACCGAGGCCAATGCGTGTACTCGGCGGGAGCAGGTGATCGAAATGCCGTCCACATCCTCTAGGGACGACGAATCGAAGGACCCGCCGCCAACCTTTCGGGCACTTTTGCAACGGCTGCGTCTAGACGTCCGACCCGTTGGAGCAAGCTGCTGTTCGACCACGCACGCGCGAAAGAGGCCGAGAAAATGGGTTCCCCGTCGGTAGGCGGCGGTGCGGGTGTTTAAATTTCCCGCTCGCTGGCACATGCTCTGAGACTCTGTTCGACTTGTACCGAGGCCAATGCGTGTACTCGGCGGGAGCAGGTGTTCGAAATGCCGACCGTATCCTCTAGGGACGACGAATCGAAGGACCCGCCGCCAACCTTTCGGCACTTTTCGCAACGGCTGCGTCTAGACGTCCGACCCGTTGGAGCAAGCGGTTGTTAGAACACGCACGCGCGAAACAGACCGAGAAAATCGGTTCCCCCGTCGGTAGGCGGCGGGCGCGGGTGTTTAAATTTCCCAATCGCTGGCACATGCTCTGAGACTCTGTTCGACTTGTACCGAGGCCAATGCGTGTACTCGGCGGGAGCAGGTGTTCGAAATGCCGACCGTATCCTCTAGGGACGAAGAATCGAAGGTCCCGCCGCCAACCTTCGGGCACTTTTCGCAACGGCTGCGTCTAGACGTCCGACCCGTTGGAGCAAGCTGCTGTTGGACCACGCACGCGCGAAACAGATCGAGAAAATCGGTTCCCCGTCGGTAGGCGGCGGGCGCGCGGTGTTTAAATTTCCCAATCGCTGGCACATGCTCTGAGACTCTGTTCGACTTGTACCGAGGCCAATGTGTACTCGGCGGGAGCAGGTGTTCGAAATGCCGACCGTATCCTCTAGGGACGACGAATCGAAGGTCCCGCCGCCAACCTTTCGTGCACTTTTCGCAACGGCTGCGCCTAGACGTACGACCCGTGTCATGGGTTTCATTTATAAAGCAAAACTGTGAAGAAACAGGACACGAACATTAAAATATAAGTATCGTTTGTATGGATAACACTGATCTGGAATTAGCACTTAAAGAAACCATCCACATTAAACAACTTTAATCTACACCGAATATCATGTAGTCTTCATTCAAATAGCACATTTTAAAATATTTACAGCATGTTTTATTGTCAGTAATTTACTTTCCGTGTATTTTAGTTTCACATTATCGTAAT
>NW_027467782.1:64149146-64154146 GCF_004210375.1 Tachypleus tridentatus | reverse complement strand
TATGCGGGAGAGTTCCGCGTGGCTACCCTAAGTGCCGTCGAACTCGTCGTAGCGTGTTCCACCGCCTATCTGTCCGAAGGGCAGAAAGAAACTGCGGGAACTCGGCGGGAGCCGGTAATCGAAATGCCGACGATAACCTCGGTAGGCGGCGGGTGCCGGTAGTCGAATCGACAGTCCTGCCGCCAACAGACTGGTGTCATGCCGATAACGCTTACGCCACGTCCATCGTCGATTCCAGTCAAGCCTCACCAGTCCCCTATATATAGAAGGAAACTACATTTAATGCCATCACTACTCAAAAGTACGGCTTTTCTATGTGCGGTAAAGGCGAGAGCTTATGCGGGAGAGTTCCGCGTGGCTACCCTAAGTGCCGTCGAACTCGTCGTAGCGTGTTCCACCGCCTATCTGTCCGAAGGGCAGAAAGAAACTGCGGGAACTCGGCGGGAGCCGGTAATCGAAATGCCGACGATAACCTCGGTAGGCGGCGGGTGCCGGTAGTCGAATCGACAGTCCTGCCGCCAACAGCCTGCTGACATGCCGATAACGCTTACGCCACGTCCATCGTCGATTCCAGTCAAGCCTCACCAGTCCCCTATATATATAGAAGGAAACTACATTTAATGCCATCACTACTCAAAAGTACGGCTTTTCTATGTGCGGTAAAGGCGAGAGCTTATGCGGGAGAGTTCCGCGTGGCTACCCTAAGTGCCGTCGAACTCGTCGTAGCGTGTTCCACGGCCAATCTGTCCGAAGGGCAGAAAGAAACTGCGGGAACTCGGCGGGAGCCGGTAATCGAAATGCCGACGATAACCTCGGTAGGCGGCGGGTGCCGGTAGTCGAATCGACAGTCCTGCCGCCAACAGCCTGCTGACATGCCGATAACGCTTACGCTACGTCCATCGTCGATTCCAGTCAAGCTCACCAGTCCCCTATATATATAGAAGGAAACTACATTTAATGCCATCACTACTCAAAGTACGGCTTTTCTATGTGCGGTAAAGGCGAGAGCTTATGCGGGAGAGTTCCGCGTGGGTACCCGAAGTACCGTCGAACTCGTCGTAGCGTGTTCCACGGCCAATCTGTCCGAAGGGCAGAAAGAAACTGCGGGAACTCGGCGGGAGCCGGTAATCGAAATGCCGACGATAACCTCGGTAGGCGGCGGGTGCCGGTAGTCGAATCGACAGTCCTGCCGCCAACAGCCTGCTGACATGCCGATAACGCTTACGCCACGTCCATCGTCGATTCCAGTCAAGCCTCACCAGTCCCCTATATATAGAAGGAAACTACATTTAATGCCATCACTACTCAAAAGTACGGCTTTTCTATGTGCGGTAAAGGCGAGAGCTTATGCGGGAGAGTTCCGCGTGGCTACCCTAAGTGCCGTCGAACTCGTCGTAGCGTGTTCCACCGCCTATCTGTCCGAAGGGCAGAAAGAAACTGCGGGAACTCGGCGGGAGCCGGTAATCGAAATGCCGACGATAACCTCGGTAGGCGGCGGGTGCCGGTAGTCGAATCGACAGTCCTGCCGCCAACAGCCTGGTGTCATGCCGATAACGCTTACGCCACGTCCATCGTCGATTCCAGTCAAGCCTCACCAGTCCCCTATATATATAGAAGGAAACTACATTTAATGCCATCACTACTCAAAAGTACGGCTTTTCTATGTGCGGTAAAAGGCGAGAGCTTATGCGGGAGAGTTCCGCGTGGCTACCCTAAGTGCCGTCGAACTCGTCGTAGCGTGTTCCACCGCCTATCTGTCCGAAGGGCAGAAAGAAACTGCGGGAACTCGGCGGGAGCCGGTAATCGAAATGCCGACGATAACCTCGATAGGCGGCGGGTGCCGGTAGTCGAATCGACAGTCCTGCCGCCAACAGACTGGTGTCATGCCGATAACGCTTACGCCACGTCCATCGTCGATTCCAGTCAAGCCTCACCAGTCCCCTATATATATAGAAGGAAACTACATTTAATGCCATCACTACTCAAAAGTACGGCTTTTCTATGTGCGGTAAAAGGCGAGAGCTTATGCGGGAGAGTTCCGCGTGGGTACCCGAAGTACCGTCGAACTCGTCGTAGCGTGTTCCACCGCCTATCTGACCGAAGGGCAAAAAGAAACTGCGGGAACTCGGCGGGAGCAGGTAATCGAAATGCCGACGATAACCTCGGTAGGCGGCGGGTGCCGGTCGTCGAATCGCCAGTCCTGCCGCCAACAGCCTGCTGACATACCGATAACGCTTACGCTACGTCCATCGTCGATTCCAGTCAAGCCTCACCAGTCCCCTATATATATAGAAGGAAACTACATTTAATGCCATCACTACTCAAAAGTACGGCTTTTCTACGTGCGGTAAAAGTCGAGAGCTTATGCGGGAGAGTTCCGCGTGGCTACCCTAAGTGCCGTCGAACTCGTCGTAGCGTGTTCCACGGCCAATCTGTCCGAAGGGCAGAAAGAAACTGCGGGAACTCGGCGGGAGCCGGTAATCGAAATGCCGACGATAACCTCGGTAGGCGGCGGGTGCCGGTAGTCGAATCGACAGTCCTGCCGCCAACAGCCTGCTGACATGCCGATAACGCTTACGCTACGCCCATCGTCGATTCCAGTCAAGCTCACCAGTCCCCTATATATATAGAAGGAAACTACATTTAATGCCATCACTACTCAAAAGTACGGCTTTTCTATGTGCGGCAAAAGGCGAGAGCTTATGCGGGAGAGTTCCGCGTGGGTACCCGAAGTACCGTCGAACTCGTCGTAGCGTGTTCCACGGCCAATCTGTCCGAAGGGCAGAAAGAAACTGCGGGAACTCGGCGGGAGCCGGTAATCGAAATGCCGACGATAACCTCGGTAGGCGGCGGGTGCCTGTAGTCGAATCGAAAGTCCTGCCGCCAACAGCCTGCTGACATGCCGATAACGCTTACGCCACGTCCATCGTCGATTCCAGTCAAGCCTCACCAGTCCCCTATATATATAGAAGGAAACTACATTTAATGCCATCACTACTCAAAAGTACGGCTTTTCTATGTGCGGTAAAAGGCGAGAGCTTATGCGGGAGAGTTCCGCGTGGCTACCCTAAGTGCCGTCGAACTCGTCGTAGCGTGTTCCACCGCCTATCTGTCCGAAGGGCAGAAAGAAACTGCGGGAACACGGCGGGAGCCGGTAATCGAAATGCCGACGATAACCTCGGTAGGCGGCGTGTGCCGGTAGTCGAATCGACAGTCCTGCCGCCAACAGACTGGTGTCATGCCGATAACGCTTACGCCACGTCCATCGTCGATTCCAGTCAAGCCTCACCAGTCCCCTATATATATAGAAGGAAACTACATTTAATGCCATCACTACTCAAAAGTACGGCTTTTCTATGTGCGGTAAAAGGCGAGAGCTTATGCGGGAGAGTTCCGCGTGGCTACCTAAGTGCCGTCGAACTCGTCGTAGCGTGTTCCACCGCCTATCTGTCCGAAGGGCAGAAAGAAACTCGCTGGCAACTCTGAGACTCTGTTCGACTTGTACCGAGGCCAATGCGTGTACTCGGCGGGAGCAGGTGTTCGAAATGCCGACCGTATCCTCTAGGGACGACGAATCGAAGGTCCCGCCGCCAACCTTTCGTGCACTTTTCGCAACGGCTGCGCCTAGACGTACGACCCGTGTCATGGGTTTCATTTATAAAGCAAAACTGTGAAGAAACAGGACACGAACATTAAAATATAAGTATCGTTTGTATGGATAACACTGATCTGGAATTAGCACTTAAAGAAACCATCCACATTAAACAACTTTAATCTACACCGAATATCATGTAGTCTTCATTCAAATAGCACATTTTAAAATATTTACAGCATGTTTTATTGTCAGTAATTTACTTTCCGTGTATTTTAGTTTCACATTATCGTAATTTCAGCAATATATTTTATTTAGTTAGTTAGAAATTACGTCTTTCTATTTTGCTCTGTATACTGAAGATGGAATATGTAAAATATTGAAAACTTTACCTCTGTCCCCTTCTATTGTATCAAAGTATTTCTTCATCTTCAATACAGTTATACAATTAATCGTCAAACATCATTTTCGTTCGATACAATGATTGCTAATATATTGATATGACCATATGTGAACGAACTGTTGTCTGTATGCTGTGACTCTGAAAATTAAAGTTAAAAGGAAAATCTTGAAATGTGCTTCCTTTCAGAATGCAAACTTCGATACATCATTCCAAAGTTTCTCCATTTTAGTGAGCAAAACTTTGAAAAATTCATTATCTTATCATATTTGTCTGAAGAGAGTATCGGTGTGTTTGAATTTGGCTCTATACTGCACGAGGGCTATCTGCTATAGCCGTCGATAATTTAGCAGTGAAAGAAAAGAGGATAGGTACCAAGTGATCACCACTCACCAACCACTGTTTCACAGAGGAACTGTGGGATTGCTTGTAACAATGAACCGCCCAGTCACGTATCATAAAGGGTGAGCATGTTTCGTAGAACAAAAGTTGGGTCAAGAATTTCGAACAAAACATCAACAGAACATAATTTTACTGGAAAAGTTCAAAGTGTACTGTACTAACCATAGAATCGTGGAAACCAGAGTTGATTAAACCGACGTACTAAACAAGTGGAACGAAGACAAATTGTTCAGTGTGAACATGTCCAAAATTTCAAGCTAAGTTGACTGACTTACAGCATTCAATTCTAGTTTCATCCTTGTGACCACATTGTTAACTAATATAATTATAACATAAATACTCAGTCTAAATTAGTCCTACCTAAAATTGTTATTTTAACTAAACTGACTAGTTGACCAAAATATTGCTTATTCTTGTAAACTCTACTGCATTATCATTGCCCTTTAATTGTGTGTCACCCAACATTAGAAAATGTTCCAGACATATAAATATAAATGTGGTAAACATTTTAGCATTGATTATACAACACCAGGTGATCCATCAGAGTCTATTAAGTTGTTCTTAGCAATGATGATACGAAACCAGGTGATCCATCACAGTATAATA
>NW_027467782.1:64106646-64141646 GCF_004210375.1 Tachypleus tridentatus | reverse complement strand
TGTTGCATGTATTAGCTCTAGAATTACCACAGTTATCCAAGTAGGAAAGTACGATCTAAGGAACAACGGCTGGATAATGAGCCATTCGCGGTTTCACCTTATTTCGGCATGTACTTAGACATGCATGGCTTAATCTTTGAGACAAGCATATGACTACTGGCAGGATCAACCAGGTATCTTTTCTCGTTCGGTGCAAGCCACCCGCTCCAACGGCGAGTAGAAACACCACTCTCGAATCGGCAGACGCGTGGCTAGATACACGCCTGCCGTTCTCTGTCTACTTCGTGTCACCAATCACGAGACAGACCTCTTACACACTCTAGAGTACGAGTTCTCCAAAACAACAGTTCCGATAAAACGAAACAAACTAGGGCGTATCAGGAAGAACCGACCTTCGGAGGACAGCTCAACCCACACTAAGCTATATCGAAAATGATGCATATTCCGATGTCTCGGCATGGTTACCCGAAACTCGTCGCATCAGCAGTGGGAACAGAACGTCTTTCGTAACAAAGACAATCGTTAATCGCTCGGATTAACTCGTACGCGTGCGGTCGAACGCACGTACTGCTTTATCCCCGCTCGGACCGAGAGGGAAAGGGAAACAGTCACCGTTATTGACGTGCCCCGTGAAAGGGAAGGGCCGCTCGGACCCTTGGTTTGACAAGCTGAAATTCAACGGCTCGTGCAGAGCACGCTGCGGGTCCAGCATCCCTTGTGTCTCTGACTGAGACCGGCTAATCGCTCGGATTAACTCGTAGGCGTGCGGTCGAACGCACGTACTGCTTTTATCCCCGCTCGGACCGAGAGGGAAAGGGAAACATTCACCGTAAATAACATTCCCCGTGAAAGGGAAGGGCCGCTCGGACCCTTGGTTTGACAAGCTGAAATTCAACGACTCGTGCAGAGCACGCTGCGGGTCCAGCATCCCGTGTGTCTCTGACTGAGACCGGCTAATCGCTCGGATTAACTCGTAGGCGTGCGGTCGAACGCACGTACTGCTTTTATCCCCGCTCGGACCGAGAGGGATAGGGAAACAGTCACCGTTGTTCACGTGCCCCGTGAAAGGGAAGAGCCGCTCGGACCCTTGGTTTGACATGCTGAAATTCAACGACTCGTGCAGAGCACGCTGCGGGTCCAGCATCCCGTGTGTCTCTGACTGAGACCGGCTAATCGCTCGGATTAACTCGTAGGGGTGCAGTCGAACGCACGTACTGCTTTTATCCCCACACGGACAGAGAGGGAAAGGGAAACAGTCACCGTTGTTCACGTGCCCCGTGAAAGGGAAGAGCCGCTCGGACCCTTGGTTTGACATGCTGAAATTCAACGGCTCGTGCAGAGCACGCTGCGGGTCCAGCATCCCGTGTGTCTCTTAATGAGACTGGCTAATCGCTCGGATTAACTCGTAGCCGTGCGGTCGAACGCACGTACTGCTTTTATCCCCGCTCGGACCGAGAGGGAAAGGGAAACAGTCACCGTAAATAACATGCCCCGTGAAAGGGAAGGGCCGCTCGGACCCTTGGTTTGACAAGCTGAAATTCAACGACTCGTGCAGAGCACGCTGCGGGTCCAGCATCCCGTGTGTCTCTGACTGAGACCGGCTAATCGCTCGGATTAACTCGTAGGCGTGCGGTCGAACGCACGTACTGCTTTTATCCCCGCTCGGACCGAGAGGGAAAGGGAAACAGTCACCGATATTGACGTGCCCCGTGAAAGGGAAGAGCCGCTCGGACCCTTGGTTTGACATGCTGAAATTCAACGGCTCGTGCAGAGCACGCTGCGGGTCCAGCATCCCGTGTGTCTCTGACTGAGACCGGCTAATCGCTCGGATTAACTCGTAGGCGTGCGGTCGAACGCACGTACTGCTTTTATCCCCGCTCGGAACGAGAGGGAAAGGGAAACAGTCACCGTAAATAACATGCCCCGTGAAAGGGAAGGGCCGCTCGGACCCTTGGTTTGACAAGCTGAAATTCAACGACTCGTGCAGAGCACGCTGCGGGTCCAGCATCCCGTGTGTCTCTGACTGAGACCGGCTAATCGCTCGGATTAACTCGTAGGCGTGCGGTCGAACGCACGTACTGCTTTTATCCCCGCTCGGACCGAGAGGGAAAGGGAAACAGTCACCGTTATTGACGTGCCCCGTGAAAGGGAAGAGCCGCTCGGACCCTTGGTTTGACATGCTGAAATTCAACGGCTCGTGCAGAGCACGCTGCGGGTCCAGCATCCCGTGTGTCTCTGACTGAGACCGGCTAATCGCTCGGATTAACTCGTAGGCGTGCGGTCGAACGCACGTACTGCTTTATCCCCGCTCGGACCGAGAGGGAAAGGGAAACAGTCACCGTAAATAACATGCCCCGTGAAAGGGAAGGGCCGCTCGGACCCTTGGTTTGACAAGCTGAAATTCAACGACTCGTGCAGAGCACGCTGCGGGTCCAGCATCCCGTGTGTCTCTGACTGAGACCGGCTAATCGCTCGGATTAACTCGTAGGCGTGCGGTCGAACGCACGTACTGCTTTTATCCCCGCTCGGACCGAGAGGGAAAGGGAAACAGTCACCGTTATTGACGTGCCCCGTGAAAGGGAAGGGCCGCTCGGACCCTTGGTTTGACAAGCTGAAATTCAACGGCTCGTGCAGAGCACGCTGCGGGTCCAGCATCCCGTGTGTCTCTGACTGAGACCGGCTAATCGCTCGGATTAACTCGTAGGCGTGCGGTCGAACGCACGTACTGCTTTTATCCCCGCTCGGACCGAGAGGGAAAGGGAAACAGTCACCGTAAATAACATGCCCCGTGAAAGGGAAGGGCCGCTCGGACCCTTGGTTTGACAAGCTGAAATTCAACGACTCGTGCAGAGCACGCTGCGGGTCCAGCATCCCGTGTGTCTCTGACTGAGACCGGCTAATCGCTCGGATTAACTCGTAGGCGTGCGGTCGAACGCACGTACTGCTTTATCCCCGCTCGGACCGAGAGGGAAGGGAAACAGTCACCGTTGTTCACGTGCCCCGTGAAAGGGAAGAGCCGCTCGGACCCTTGGTTTGACATGCTGAAATTCAACGGCTCGTGCAGAGCACGCTGCGGGTCCAGCATCCCGTGTGTCTCTGACTGAGACCGGCTAATCGCTCGGATTAACTCGTAGGGGTGCGGTCGAACGCACGTACTGCTTTTATCCCCGCTCGGACCGAGAGGGAAAGGGAAACAGTCACCGTTGTTCACGTGCCCCGTGAAAGGGAAGAGCCGCTCGGACCCTTGGTTTGACATGCTGAAATTCAACGGCTCGTGCAGAGCACGCTGCGGGTCCAGCATCCCGTGTGTCTCTGACTGAGACCGGCTAATCGCTCGGATTAACTCGTAGGCGTGCGGTCGAACGCACGTACTGCTTTTATCCCCGCTCGGACCGAGAGGGAAAGGGAAACAGTCACCGTAAATAACATGCCCCGTGAAAGGGAAGGGCCGCTCGGACCCTTGGTTTGACAAGCTGAAATTCAACGACTCGTGCAGAGCACGCTGCGGGTCCAGCATCCCGTGTGTCTCTGACTGAGACCGGCTAATCGCTCGGATTAACTCGTAGGCGTGCGGTCGAACGCACGTACTGCTTTTATCCCCGCTCGGACCGAGAGGGAAAGGGAAACAGTCACCGTTGTTGACGTGCCCCGTGAAAGGGAAGAGCCGCTCGGACCCTTGGTTTGACATGCTGAAATTCAACGGCTCGTGCAGAGCACGCTGCGGGTCCAGCATCCCGTGTGTCTCTGACTGAGACCGGCTAATCGCTCGGATTAACTCGTAGGCGTGCGGTCGAACGCACGTACTGCTTTTATCCCCGCTCGGACCGAGAGGGAAAGGGAAACAGTCACCGTAAATAACTGCCCCGTGAAAGGGAAGGGCCGCTCGGACCCTTGGTTTGACAAGCTGAAATTCAACGACTCGTGCAGAGCACGCTGCGGGTCCAGCATCCCGTGTGTCTCTGACTGAGACCGGCTAATCGCTCGGATTAACTCGTAGGCGTGCGGTCGAACGCACGTACTGCTTTTATCCCCGCTCGGACCGAGAGGGAAAGGGAAACAGTCACCGTTGTTCACGTGCCCCGTGAAAGGGAAGAGCCGCTCGGACCCTTGGTTTGACATGCTGAAATTCAACGGCTCGTGCAGAGCACGCTGCGGGTCCAGCATCCCGTGTGTCTCTGACTGAGACCGGCTAATCGCTCGGATTAACTCGTAGGCGTGCGGTCGAACGCACGTACTGCTTTTATCCCCGCTCGGACCGAGAGGGAAAGGGAAACAGTCACCGTAAATAACATGCCCCGTGAAAGGGAAGGGCCGCTCGGACCCTTGGTTTGACAAGCTGAAATTCAACGACTCGTGCAGAGCACGCTGCGGGTCCAGCATCCCGTGTGTCTCTGACTGAGACCGGCTAATCGCTCGGATTAACTCGTAGGCGTGCGGTCGAACGCACGTACTGCTTTATCCCCGCTCGGACCGAGAGGGAAAGGGAAACAGTCACCGTTATTGACGTGCCCCGTGAAAGGGAAGGGCCGCTCGGACCCTTGGTTTGACAAGCTGAAATTCAACGGCTCGTGCAGAGCACGCTGCGGGTCCAGCATCCCGTGTGTCTCTGACTGAGACCGGCTAATCGCTCGGATTAACTCGTAGGCGTGCGGTCGAACGCACGTACTGCTTTTATCCCCGCTCGGACAGAGAGGGAAAGGGAAACAGTCACCGTTGTTCACGTGCCCCGTGAAAGGGAAGAGCCGCTCGGACCCTTGGTTTGACATGCTGAAATTCAACGGCTCGTGCAGAGCACGCTGCGGGTCCAGCATCCCGTGTGTCTCTTAATGAGACTGGCTAATCGCTCGGATTAACTCGTAGCCGTGCGGTCGAACGCACGTACTGCTTTTATCCCCGCTCGGACCGAGAGGGAAAGGGAAACAGTCACCGTAAATAACATGCCCCGTGAAAGGGAAGGGCCGCTCGGACCCTTGGTTTGACAAGCTGAAATTCAACGACTCGTGCAGAGCACGCTGCGGGTCCAGCATCCCGTGTGTCTCTGACTGAGACCGGCTAATCGCTCGGATTAACTCGTAGGCGTGCGGTCGAACGCACGTACTGCTTTTATCCCCGCTCGGACCGAGAGGGAAAGGGAAACAGTCACCGATATTGACGTGCCCCGTGAAAGGGAAGAGCCGCTCGGACCCTTGGTTTGACATGCTGAAATTCAACGGCTCGTGCAGAGCACGCTGCGGGTCCAGCATCCCGTGTGTCTCTGACTGAGACCGGCTAATCGCTCGGATTAACTCGTAGGCGTGCGGTCGAACGCACGTACTGCTTTTATCCCCGCTCGGACCGAGAGGGAAAGGGAAACAGTCACCGTAAATAACATGCCCGTGAAAGGGAAGGGCCGCTCGGACCCTTGGTTTGACAAGCTGAAATTCAACGACTCGTGCAGAGCACGCTGCGGGTCCAGCATCCCGTGTGTCTCTGACTGAGACCGGCTAATCGCTCGGATTAACTCGTAGGCGTGCGGTCGAACGCACGTACTGCTTTTATCCCCGCTCGGACCGAGAGGGAAAGGGAAACAGTCACCGTTATTGACTTGCCCCGTGAAAGGGAAGAGCCGCTCGGACCCTTGGTTTGACATGCTGAAATTCAACGGCTCGTGCAGAGCACGCTGCGGGTCCAGCATCCCGTGTGTCTCTGACTGAGACCGGCTAATCGCTCGGATTAACACGTAGGGGTGCGGTCGAACGCACGTACTGCTTTTATCCCCGCTCGGACCGAGAGGGAAAGGGAAACAGTCACCGTTATTGACTTGCCCCGTGAAAGGGAAGAGCCGCTCGGACCCTTGGTTTGACATGCTGAAATTCAACGACTCGTGCAGAGCACGCTGCGGGTCCAGCATCCCGTGTGTCTCTGACTGAGACCGGCTAATCGCTCGGATTAACACGTAGGGGTGCGGTCGAACGCACGTACTGCTTTTATCCCCGCTCGGACCGAGAGGGAAAGGGAAACAGTCACCGTTATTGACATGCCCCGTGAAAGGGAAGAGCCGCTCGGACCCTTGGTTTGACATGCTGAAATTCAACGACTCGTGCAGAGCACGCTGCGGGTCCAGCATCCCGTGTGTCTCTGACTGAGACCGGCTAATCGCTCTGATTAACTCGTAGGGTGCGGTCGAACGCACGTACTGCTTTTATCCCCGCTCGGAACGAGAGAGAAAGGGAAACAGTCACCGTAAATAACATGCCCCGTGAAAGGGAAGGGCCGCTCGGACCCTTGGTTTGACAAGCTGAAATTCAACGACTCGTGCAGAGCACGCTGCGGGTCCAGCATCCCGTGTGTCTCTGACTGAGACCGGCTAATCGCTCGGATTAACTCGTAGGCGTGCGGTCGAACGCACGTACTGCTTTTATCCCCGCACGGACCGAGAGGGAACGGGAAACAGCTACCCATATATTTTACGACAGTAACCTCTTCCACCGAGGCACGTCAAAAACCACCGTTACAGGTGGTGCCGAATCCACCGAGACGGGTAGAACGACAAACTTACTAGGAAAACGCCGCACAGTGTTCTTAAAACCATCACTTCTCGCAACATTCTTTTCGCTCCAATATATTGTTTCAATCCACCATTACGTTCGTTCATTCAATATCTCTCGGCCTCTTACATTCTTTGTTCGGCCATTTCTTAACACTATCGGCAGTCGTTTTCGCTAGTACTCACCACCTGTGTGGAAACGGGCCGTGACCAGCCCACAGGTCCCGGGCACGCCGGGTTAAAAGGTGAGAGGAGGCTTAACACAATGTTACAATCCTGTCTCAGACAGACTATGCCCCTATATAGAGAAGGAAACTAAATTTAATGCCATCAGAACCCATTAGTACGGCATTTGAAAGTGCGGTAAAGGCAAGGGACCAAGCGGAATAGTTCCGCATCGCTACCCTGAGTTGCGTCAAATTGGTCCTCAGTTTTGAGTGAAAAGTGGTGAAAATGAACGCTGAAAACAACGTTTCTAACTATCAAACTGATTTTGCCATTTCCTCCCACTTTCCAAATTTCACCGAACTCTCCTCACATCCATGCCGTCTTTGGCATCACTCTATACGGGAGAAAATTTCTTAAAGTCGTACTCCCTTTCAGGTCCGTCTCAGACAGACTATGCCCCTATATAGAGAAGGAAACTACATTTAATGCCATCAGAACCCATTAGTACGGCATTTCAAAGTGCGGTAAAGGCGAGAACCTATGCGGGCAAGTTCCGCATCGCAACCCTGAGTTGCGTCAAATTGGTCCTCAGTTTTGAGTGAAAAGTGGTGAAAATGAACGCTGAAAACAACGTTTCTAACTATCAAACTGATTTTGCCATTTCCTCCCACTTTCCAAATTTCACCGAACTCTCCTCACATCCATGCCGTCTTTGGCATCACTCTATACGGGAGAAAATTTCTTAAAGTCGTACTCCCTTTCAGGTCCGTCTCAGACAGACTATGCCCCTATATAGAGAAGGAAACTACATTTAATGCCATCAGAACCCATTAGTACGGCATTTGAAAGTGCGGTAAACGGCGAGAGCCTATGCGGGCAAGTTCCGCATCGCAACCCTGAGTTGCGTCAAATTGGTCCTCAGTTTTGAGTGAAAAGTGGTGAAAATGAACGCTGAAAACAACGTTTCTAACTATCAAACTGATTTTGCCATTTCCTCCCACTTTCCAAATTTCACCGAACTCGCCTCACATCCATGCCGTCTTTGGCATCACACTATACGGGAGAAAATTTCTTAAAGCCGTCCTCCCTTTGAAGTCCGTCTCAGACAGACTATGCTCCCTATATATAGAAGGAAACTACATTTAATGCCATCAGAACCCATTAGTACGGCTTTTGAAAGTGCGGTAAAAGGCGAGAGCCTATGCGGGCAAGTTCCGCATCGCAACCCTGAGTTGCGTCAAATTGGTCCTCAGTTTTGAGTGAAAAGTGGTGAAAATGAACGCTGAAAAACAACGTTTCTAACTATCAAACTGATTTTGCCATTTCCTCCCACTTTCCAAATTTCACCGAACTCTCCTCACATCCATGCCGTCTTTGGCATCACTCTATACGGGAGAAAATTTCTTAAAGTCGTACTCCCTTTCAGGTCCGTCTCAGACAGACTATGCCCCCTATATAGAGAAGGAAACTACATTTAATGCCATCAGAACCCATTAGTACGGCATTTGAAAGTGCGGTAAACGGCGAGAGCCTATGCGGGCAAGTTCCGCATCGCAACCCTGAGTTGCGTCAAATTGGTCCTCAGTTTTGAGTGAAAAGTGGTGAAAATGAACGCTGAAAACAACGTTTCTAACTATCAAACTGATTTTGCCATTTCCTCCCACTTTCCAAATTTCACCGAACTCGCCTCACATCCATGCCGTCTTTGGCATCACTCTATATGGGAGAAAATTTCTTAAAGCCGTCCTCCCTTTGAAGTCCGTCTCAGACAGACTATGCTCCCTATATATAGAAGGAAACTACATTTAATGCCATCAGAACCCATTAGTACGGCTTTTGAAAGTGCGGTAAAGGCGAGAGCCTATGCGGGCAAGTTCCGCATCGCAACCCTGAGTTGCGTCAAATTGGTCCTCAGTTTTGAGCGAAAAGGTACACGTAACGTCCTAAAACTACCGGGTAGTGTCCGCATCGTCCTCCACAACCCCGCCAACGGACGCGTCGCGTGATCGATCGCGAATCTCTCCTAGAGGCAATGAGGCCATTGGGGTTAGTCGGCGGCAACGTTTGAACATGCCGATAACGCTTACGCTACGTCCATCGTCGATTCCAGTCAAGCCTCACCAGTCCCCTATATATAGAAGGAAACTACATTTAATGCCATCACTACTCAAAAGTACGGCTTTTCTATGTGCGGTAAAGGCGAGAGCTTATGCGGGAGAGTTCCGCGTGGCTACCCTAAGTGCCGTCGAACTCGTCGTAGCGTGTTCCACCGCCTATCTGTCCGAAGGGCAGAAAGAAACTGCGGGAACTCGGCGGGAGCCGGTAATCGAAATGCCGACGATAACCTCGATAGGCGGCGGGTGCCGGTAGTCGAATCGACAGTCCTGCCGCCAACAGACTGGTGTCATGCCGATAACGCTTACGCCACGTCCATCGTCGATTCCAGTCAAGCCTCACCAGTCCCCTATATATAGAAGGAAACTACATTTAATGCCATCACTACTCAAAAGTACGGCTTTTCTATGTGCGGTAAAGGCGAGAGCTTATGCGGGAGAGTTCCGCGTGGCTACCCTAAGTGCCGTCGAACTCGTCGTAGCGTGTTCCACCGCCTATCTGTCCGAAGGGCAGAAAGAAACTGCGGGAACTCGGCGGGAGCAGGTAATCGAAATGCCGACGATAACCTCGGTAGGCGGCGGGTGCCGGTAGTCGAATCGACAGTCCTGCCGCCAACAGCCTGCTGACATGCCGATAACGCTTACGCTACGTCCATCGTCGATTCCAGTCAAGCTCACCAGTCCCCCCTATATATAGAAGGAAACTACATTTAATGCCATCACTACTCAAAAGTACGGCTTTTCTATGTGCGGTAAAGGCGAGAGCTTATGCGGGAGAGTTCCGCGTGGGTACCCGAAGTACCGTCGAACTCGTCGTAGCGTGTTCCACGGCCAATCTGTCCGAAGGGCAGAAAGAAACTGCGGGAACTCGGCGGGAGCCGGTAATCGAAATGCCGACGATAACCTCGGTAGGCGGCGGGTGCCGGTAGTCGAATCGACAGTCCTGCCGCCAACAGCCTGCTGACATGCCGATAACGCTTACGCTACGTCCATCGTCGATTCCAGTCAAGCTCACCAGTCCCCTATATATAGAAGGAAACTACATTTAATGCCATCACTACTCAAAAGTACGGCTTTTCTATGTGCGGTAAAGGCGAGAGCTTATGCGGGAGAGTTCCGCGTGGGTACCCGAAGTACCGTCGAACTCGTCGTAGCGTGTTCCACGGCCAATCTGTCCGAAGGGCAGAAAGAAACTGCGGGAACTCGGCGGGAGCCGGTAATCGAAATGCCGACGATAACCTCGGTAGGCGGCGGGTGCCGGTAGTCGAATCGACAGTCCTGCCGCCAACAGCCTGCTGACATGCCGATAACGCTTACGCCACGTCCATCGTCGATTCCAGTCAAGCCTCACCAGTCCCCTATATATAGAAGGAAACTACATTTAATGCCATCACTACTCAAAAGTACGGCTTTTCTATGTGCGGTAAAGGCGAGAGCTTATGCGGGAGAGTTCCGCGTGGCTACCCTAAGTGCCGTCGAACTCGTCGTAGCGTGTTCCACCGCCTATCTGTCCGAAGGGCAGAAAGAAACTGCGGGAACTCGGCGGGAGCCGGTAATCGAAATGCCGACGATAACCTCGGTAGGCGGCGGGTGCCGGTAGTCGAATCGACAGTCCTGCCGCCAACAGACTGGTGTCATGCCGATAACGCTTACGCCACGTCCATCGTCGATTCCAGTCAAGCCTCACCAGTCCCCTATATATAGAAGGAAACTACATTTAATGCCATCACTACTCAAAAGTACGGCTTTTCTATGTGCGGTAAAGGCGAGAGCTTATGCGGGAGAGTTCCGCGTGGCTACCCTAAGTGCCGTCGAACTCGTCGTAGCGTGTTCCACCGCCTATCTGTCCGAAGGGCAGAAAGAAACTGCGGGAACTCGGCGGGAGCCGGTAATCGAAATGCCGACGATAACCTCGGTAGGCGGCGGGTGCCGGTAGTCGAATCGACAGTCCTGCCGCCAACAGACTGGTGTCATGCCGATAACGCTTACGCCACGTCCATCGTCGATTCCAGTCAAGCCTCACCAGTCCCTATATATATAGAAGGAAACTACATTTAATGCCATCACTACTCAAAAGTACGGCTTTTCTATGTGCGGTAAAGGCGAGAGCTTATGCGGGAGAGTTCCGCGTGGCTACCCTAAGTGCCGTCGAACTCGTCGTAGCGTGTTCCACGGCCAATCTGTCCGAAGGGCAGAAAGAAACTGCGGGAACTCGGCGGGAGCCGGTAATCGAAATGCCGACGATAACCTCGGTAGGCGGCGGGTGCCGGTAGTCGAATCGACAGTCCTGCCGCCAACAGCCTGCTGACATGCCGATAACGCTTACGCCACGTCCATCGTCGATTCCAGTCAAGCTCACCAGTCCCCTATATATAGAAGGAAACTACATTTAATGCCATCACTACTCAAAAGTACGGCTTTTCTATGTGCGGTAAAGGCGAGAGCTTATGCGGGAGAGTTCCGCGTGGGTACCCGAAGTACCGTCGAACTCGTCGTAGCGTGTTCCACGGCCAATCTGTCCGAAGGGCAGAAAGAAACTGCGGGAACTCGGCGGGAGCCGGTAATCGAAATGCCGACGATAACCTCGGTAGGCGGCGGGTGCCGGTAGTCGAATCGACAGTCCTGCCGCCAACAGCCTGCTGACATGCCGATAACGCTTACGCCACGTCCATCGTCGATTCCAGTCAAGCCTCACCAGTCCCCTATATATAGAAGGAAACTACATTTAATGCCATCACTACTCAAAAGTACGGCTTTTCTATGTGCGGTAAAGGCGAGAGCTTATGCGGGAGAGTTCCGCGTGGCTACCCTAAGTGCCGTCGAACTCGTCGTAGCGTGTTCCACCGCCTATCTGTCCGAAGGGCAGAAAGAAACTGCGGGAACTCGGCGGGAGCCGGTAATCGAAATGCCGACGATAACCTCGGTAGGCGGCGGGTGCCGGTAGTCGAATCGACAGTCCTGCCGCCAACAGACTGGTGTCATGCCGATAACGCTTACGCCACGTCCATCGTCGATTCCAGTCAAGCCTCACCAGTCCCCTATATATAGAAGGAAACTACATTTAATGCCATCACTACTCAAAAGTACGGCTTTTCTATGTGCGGTAAAGGCGAGAGCTTATGCGGGAGAGTTCCGCGTGGCTACCCTAAGTGCCGTCGAACTCGTCGTAGCGTGTTCCACCGCCTATCTGTCCGAAGGGCAGAAAGAAACTGCGGGAACTCGGCGGGAGCCGGTAATCGAAATGCCGACGATAACCTCGGTAGGCGGCGGGTGCCGGTAGTCGAATCGACAGTCCTGCCGCCAACAGACTGGTGTCATGCCGATAACGCTTACGCCACGTCCATCGTCGATTCCAGTCAAGCCTCACCAGTCCCCTATATATAGAAGGAAACTACATTTAATGCCATCACTACTCAAAAGTACGGCTTTTCTATGTGCGGTAAAGGCGAGAGCTTATGCGGGAGAGTTCCGCGTGGGTACCCGAAGTACCGTCGAACTCGTCGTAGCGTGTTCCACCGCCTATCTGTCCGAAGGGCAGAAAGAAACTGCGGGAACTCGGCGGGAGCCGGTAATCGAAATGCCGACGATAACCTCGGTAGGCGGCGGGTGCCGGTAGTCGAATCGACAGTCCTGCCGCCAACAGCCTGCTGACATGCCGATAACGCTTACGCTACGTCCATCGTCGATTCCAGTCAAGCCTCACCAGTCCCCTATATATAGAAGGAAACTACATTTAATGCCATCACTACTCAAAAGTACGGCTTTTCTATGTGCGGTAAAGGCGAGAGCTTATGCGGGAGAGTTCCGCGTGGTACCCTAAGTACCGTCGAACTCGTCGTAGCGTGTTCCACGGCCAATCTGTCCGAAGGGCAGAAAGAAACTGCGGGAACTCGGCGGGAGCCGGTAATCGAAATGCCGACGATAACCTCGGTAGGCGGCGGGTGCCGGTAGTCGAATCGACAGTCCTGCCGCCAACAGCCTGCTGACATGCCGATAACGCTTACGCTACGTCCATCGTCGATTCCAGTCAAGCTCACCAGTCCCCTATATATATAGAAGGAAACTACATTTAATGCCATCACTACTCAAAAGTACGGCTTTTCTATGTGCGGTAAAAGGCGAGAGCTTATGCGGGAGAGTTCCGCGTGGGTACCCGAAGTACCGTCGAACTCGTCGTAGCGTGTTCCACGGCCAATCTGTCCGAAGGGCAGAAAGAAACTGCGGGAACTCGGCGGGAGCCGGTAATCGAAATGCCGACGATAACCTCGGTAGGCGGCGGGTGCCGGTAGTCGAATCGACAGTCCTGCCGCCAACAGCCTGCTGACATGCCGATAACGCTTACGCCACGTCCATCGTCGATTCCAGTCAAGCCTCACCAGTCCCCTATATATAGAAGGAAACTACATTTAATGCCATCACTACTCAAAAGTACGGCTTTTCTATGTGCGGTAAAGGCGAGAGCTTATGCGGGAGAGTTCCGCGTGGCTACCCTAAGTGCCGTCGAACTCGTCGTAGCGTGTTCCACCGCCTATCTGTCCGAAGGGCAGAAAGAAACTGCGGGAACTCGGCGGGAGCCGGTAATCGAAATGCCGACGATAACCTCGGTAGGCGGCGGGTGCCGGTAGTCGAATCGACAGTCCTGCCGCCAACAGACTGGTGTCATGCCGATAACGCTTACGCCACGTCCATCGTCGATTCCAGTCAAGCCTCACCAGTCCCCTATATATAGAAGGAAACTACATTTAATGCCATCACTACTCAAAAGTACGGCTTTTCTATGTGCGGTAAAGGCGAGAGCTTATGCGGGAGAGTTCCGCGTGGCTACCCTAAGTGCCGTCGAACTCGTCGTAGCGTGTTCCACCGCCTATCTGTCCGAAGGGCAGAAAGAAACTGCGGGAACTCGGCGGGAGCCGGTAATCGAAATGCCGACGATAACCTCGATAGGCGGCGGGTGCCGGTAGTCGAATCGACAGTCCTGCCGCCAACAGACTGGTGTCATGCCGATAACGCTTACGCCACGTCCATCGTCGATTCCAGTCAAGCCTCACCAGTCCCCTATATATATAGAAGGAAACTACATTTAATGCCATCACTACTCAAAAGTACGGCTTTTCTATGTGCGGTAAAGGCGAGAGCTTATGCGGGAGAGTTCCGCGTGGGTACCCGAAGTACCGTCGAACTCGTCGTAGCGTGTTCCACCGCCTATCTGTCCGAAGGGCAGAAAGAAACTGCGGGAACTCGGCGGGAGCCGGTAATCGAAATGCCGACGATAACCTCGGTAGGCGGCGGGTGCCGGTAGTCGAATCGACAGTCCTGCCGCCAACAGCCTGCTGACATGCCGATAACGCTTACGCCACGTCCATCGTCGATTCCAGTCAAGCCTCACCAGTCCCCTATATATATAGAAGGAAACTACATTTAATGCCATCACTACTCAAAAGTACGGCTTTTCTATGTGCGGTAAAGGCGAGAGCTTATGCGGGAGAGTTCCGCGTGGGTACCCGAAGTACCGTCGAACTCGTCGTAGCGTGTTCCACGCCAATCTGTCCGAAGGGCAGAAAGAAACTGCGGGAACTCGGCGGGAGCCGGTAATCGAAATGCCGACGATAACCTCGGTAGGCGGCGGGTGCCGGTAGTCGAATCGACAGTCCTGCCGCCAACAGCCTGCTGACATGCCGATAACGCTTACGCCACGTCCATCGTCGATTCCAGTCAAGCTCACCAGTCCCCTATATATAGAAGGAAACTACATTTAATGCCATCACTACTCAAAAGTACGGCTTTTCTATGTGCGGTAAAGGCGAGAGCTTATGCGGGAGAGTTCCGCGTGGGTACCCGAAGTACCGTCGAACTCGTCGTAGCGTGTTCCACCGCCAATCTGTCCGAAGGGCAGAAAGAAACTGCGGGAACTCGGCGGGAGCCGGTAATCGAAATGCCGACGATAACCTCGGTAGGCGGCGGGTGCCGGTAGTCGAATCGACAGTCCTGCCGCCAACAGCCTGCTGACATGCCGATAACGCTTACGCCACGTCCATCGTCGATTCCAGTCAAGCCTCACCAGTCCCCTATATATAGAAGGAAACTACATTTAATGCCATCACTACTCAAAAGTACGGCTTTTCTATGTGCGGTAAAGGCGAGAGCTTATGCGGGAGAGTTCCGCGTGGTACCCTAAGTACCGTCGAACTCGTCGTAGCGTGTTCCACCGCCTATCTGTCCGAAGGGCAGAAAGAAACTGCGGGAACTCGGCGGGAGCCGGTAATCGAAATGCCGACGATAACCTCGGTAGGCGGCGGGTGCCGGTAGTCGAATCGACAGTCCTGCCGCCAACAGACTGGTGTCATGCCGATAACGCTTACGCCACGTCCATCGTCGATTCCAGTCAAGCCTCACCAGTCCCTATATATATAGAAGGAAACTACATTTAATGCCATCACTACTCAAAAGTACGGCTTTTCTATGTGCGGTAAAGGCGAGAGCTTATGCGGGAGAGTTCCGCGTGGCTACCCTAAGTACCGTCGAACTCGTCGTAGCGTGTTCCACCGCCTATCTGTCCGAAGGGCAGAAAGAAACTGCGGGAACTCGGCGGGAGCCGGTAATCGAAATGCCGACGATAACCTCGGTAGGCGGCGGGTGCCGGTAGTCGAATCGACAGTCCTGCCGCCAACAGCCTGCTGACATGCCGATAACGCTTACGCCACGTCCATCGTCGATTCCAGTCAAGCCTCACCAGTCCCCTATATATAGAAGGAAACTACATTTAATGCCATCACTACTCAAAAGTACGGCTTTTCTATGTGCGGTAAAGGCGAGAGCTTATGCGGGAGAGTTCCGCGTGGGTACCCGAAGTACCGTCGAACTCGTCGTAGCGTGTTCCACCGCCTATCTGTCCGAAGGGCAGAAAGAAACTGCGGGAACTCGGCGGGAGCCGGTAATCGAAATGCCGACGATAACCTCGGTAGGCGGCGGGTGCCGGTAGTCGAATCGACAGTCCTGCCGCCAACAGCCTGCTGACATGCCGATAACGCTTACGCCACGTCCATCGTCGATTCCAGTCAAGCCTCACCAGTCCCCTATATATAGAAGGAAACTACATTTAATGCCATCACTACTCAAAAGTACGGCTTTTCTATGTGCGGTAAAGGCGAGAGCTTATGCGGGAGAGTTCCGCGTGGGTACCCGAAGTACCGTCGAACTCGTCGTAGCGTGTTCCACGCCTATCTGTCCGAAGGGCAGAAAGAAACTGCGGGAACTCGGCGGGAGCCGGTAATCGAAATGCCGACGATAACCTCGGTAGGCGGCGGGTGCCGGTAGTCGAATCGACAGTCCTGCCGCCAACAGCCTGCTGACATGCCGATAACGCTTACGCCACGTCCATCGTCGATTCCAGTCAAGCCTCACCAGTCCCCTATATATAGAAGGAAACTACATTTAATGCCATCACTACTCAAAAGTACGGCTTTTCTATGTGCGGTAAAGGCGAGAGCTTATGCGGGAGAGTTCCGCGTGGGTACCCGAAGTACCGTCGAACTCGTCGTAGCGTGTTCCACCGCCAATCTGTCCGAAGGGCAGAAAGAAACTGCGGGAACTCGGCGGGAGCCGGTAATCGAAATGCCGACGATAACCTCGGTAGGCGGCGGGTGCCGGTAGTCGAATCGACAGTCCTGCCGCCAACAGCCTGCTGACATGCCGATAACGCTTACGCCACGTCCATCGTCGATTCCAGTCAAGCCTCACCAGTCCCCTATATATAGAAGGAAACTACATTTAATGCCATCACTACTCAAAAGTACGGCTTTTCTATGTGCGGTAAAGGCGAGAGCTTATGCGGGAGAGTTCCGCGTGGGTACCCGAAGTACCGTCGAACTCGTCGTAGCGTGTTCCACCGCCTATCTGTCCGAAGGGCAGAAAGAAACTGCGGGAACTCGGCGGGAGCCGGTAATCGAAATGCCGACGATAACCTCGGTAGGCGGCGGGTGCCGGTAGTCGAATCGACAGTCCTGCCGCCAACAGCCTGCTGACATGCCGATAACGCTTACGCCACGTCCATCGTCGATTCCAGTCAAGCCTCACCAGTCCCCTATATATAGAAGGAAACTACATTTAATGCCATCACTACTCAAAAGTACGGCTTTTCTATGTGCGGTAAAGGCGAGAGCTTATGCGGGAGAGTTCCGCGTGGGTACCCGAAGTACCGTCGAACTCGTCGTAGCGTGTTCCACCGCCTATCTGTCCGAAGGGCAGAAAGAAACTGCGGGAACTCGGCGGGAGCCGGTAATCGAAATGCCGACGATAACCTCGGTAGGCGGCGGGTGCCGGTAGTCGAATCGACAGTCCTGCCGCCAACAGCCTGCTGACATGCCGATAACGCTTACGCCACGTCCATCGTCGATTCCAGTCAAGCTCACCAGTCCCCTATATATAGAAGGAAACTACATTTAATGCCATCACTACTCAAAAGTACGGCTTTTCTATGTGCGGTAAAGGCGAGAGCTTATGCGGGAGAGTTCCGCGTGGGTACCCGAAGTACCGTCGAACTCGTCGTAGCGTGTTCCACCGCCAATCTGTCCGAAGGGCAGAAAGAAACTGCGGGAACTCGGCGGGAGCCGGTAATCGAAATGCCGACGATAACCTCGGTAGGCGGCGGGTGCCGGTAGTCGAATCGACAGTCCTGCCGCCAACAGCCTGCTGACATGCCGATAACGCTTACGCTACGTCCATCGTCGATTCCAGTCAAGCTCACCAGTCCCTATATATATAGAAGGAAACTACATTTAATGCCATCACTACTCAAAAGTACGGCTTTTCTATGTGCGGTAAAAGGCGAGAGCTTATGCGGGAGAGTTCCGCGTGGGTACCCGAAGTACCGTCGAACTCGTCGTAGCGTGTTCCACGGCCAATCTGTCCGAAGGGCAGAAAGAAACTGCGGGAACTCGGCGGGAGCCGGTAATCGAAATGCCGACGATAACCTCGGTAGGCGGCGGGTGCCGGTAGTCGAATCGCCAGTCCTGCCGCCAACAGCCTGCTGACATGCCGATAACGCTTACGCGACGTCCATCGTCGATTCCAGTCAAGCTCACCAGTCCCCTATATATATAGAAGGAAAGTACATTTAATGCCATCACTACTCAAAAGTACGGCTTTTCTATGTGCGGTAAAGGCGAGAGCTTATGCGGGAGAGTTCCGCGTGGGTACCCGAAGTACCGTCGAACTCGTCGTAGCGTGTTCCACCGCCAATCTGTCCGAAGGGCAGAAAGAAACTGCGGGAACTCGGCGGGAGCCGGTAATCGAAATGCCGACGATAACCTCGGTAGGCGGCGGGTGCCGGTAGTCGAATCGACAGTCCTGCCGCCAACAGCCTGCTGACATGCCGATAACGCTTACGCCACGTCCATCGTCGATTCCAGTCAAGCCTCACCAGTCCCCTATATATAGAAGGAAACTACATTTAATGCCATCACTACTCAAAAGTACGGCTTTTCTATGTGCGGTAAAGGCGAGAGCTTATGCGGGAGAGTTCCGCGTGGCTACCCTAAGTGCCGTCGAACTCGTCGTAGCGTGTTCCACCGCCTATCTGTCCGAAGGGCAGAAAGAAACTGCGGGAACTCGGCGGGAGCCGGTAATCGAAATGCCGACGATAACCTCGGTAGGCGGCGTGTGCCGGTAGTCGAATCGACAGTCCTGCCGCCAACAGACTGGTGTCATGCCGATAACGCTTACGCCACGTCCATCGTCGATTCCAGTCAAGCCTCACCAGTCCCCTATATATATAGAAGGAAACTACATTTAATGCCATCACTACTCAAAAGTACGGCTTTTCTATGTGCGGTAAAGGCGAGAGCTTATGCGGGAGAGTTCCGCGTGGCTACCCTAAGTGCCGTCGAACTCGTCGTAGCGTGTTCCACCGCCTATCTGTCCGAAGGGCAGAAAGAAACTGCGGGAACTCGGCGGGAGCCGGTAATCGAAATGCCGACGATAACCTCGGTAGGCGGCGGGTGCCGGTAGTCGAATCGACAGTCCTGCCGCCAACAGCCTGCTGACATGCCGATAACGCTTACGCCACGTCCATCGTCGATTCCAGTCAAGCCTCACCAGTCCCCTATATATATAGAAGGAAACTACATTTAATGCCATCACTACTCAAAAGTACGGCTTTTCTATGTGCGGTAAAGGCGAGAGCTTATGCGGGAGAGTTCCGCGTGGTACCCTAAGTACCGTCGAACTCGTCGTAGCGTGTTCCACGGCCAATCTGTCCGAAGGGCAGAAAGAAACTGCGGGAACTCGGCGGGAGCCGGTAATCGAAATGCCGACGATAACCTCGGTAGGCGGCGGGTGCCGGTAGTCGAATCGACAGTCCTGCCGCCAACAGCCTGCTGACATGCCGATAACGCTTACGCTACGTCCATCGTCGATTCCAGTCAAGCTCACCAGTCCCCTATATATATAGAAGGAAACTACATTTAATGCCATCACTACTCAAAAGTACGGCTTTTCTATGTGCGGTAAAAGGCGAGAGCTTATGCGGGAGAGTTCCGCGTGGGTACCCGAAGTACCGTCGAACTCGTCGTAGCGTGTTCCACGGCCAATCTGTCCGAAGGGCAGAAAGAAACTGCGGGAACTCGGCGGGAGCCGGTAATCGAAATGCCGACGATAACCTCGGTAGGCGGCGGGTGCCGGTAGTCGAATCGACAGTCCTGCCGCCAACAGCCTGCTGACATGCCGATAACGCTTACGCCACGTCCATCGTCGATTCCAGTCAAGCCTCACCAGTCCCCTATATATAGAAGGAAACTACATTTAATGCCATCACTACTCAAAAGTACGGCTTTTCTATGTGCGGTAAAGGCGAGAGCTTATGCGGGAGAGTTCCGCGTGGCTACCCTAAGTGCCGTCGAACTCGTCGTAGCGTGTTCCACCGCCTATCTGTCCGAAGGGCAGAAAGAAACTGCGGGAACTCGGCGGGAGCCGGTAATCGAAATGCCGACGATAACCTCGGTAGGCGGCGGGTGCCGGTAGTCGAATCGACAGTCCTGCCGCCAACAGCCTGCTGACATGCCGATAACGCTTACGCCACGTCCATCGTCGATTCCAGTCAAGCCTCACCAGTCCCCTATATATATAGAAGGAAACTACATTTAATGCCATCACTACTCAAAAGTACGGCTTTTCTATGTGCGGTAAAGGCGAGAGCTTATGCGGGAGAGTTCCGCGTGGCTACCCTAAGTGCCGTCGAACTCGTCGTAGCGTGTTCCACCGCCTATCTGTCCGAAGGGCAGAAAGAAACTGCGGGAACTCGGCGGGAGCCGGTAATCGAAATGCCGACGATAACCTCGGTAGGCGGCGGGTGCCGGTAGTCGAATCGACAGTCCTGCCGCCAACAGCCTGCTGACATGCCGATAACGCTTACGCCACGTCCATCGTCGATTCCAGTCAAGCCTCACCAGTCCCCTATATATATAGAAGGAAACTACATTTAATGCCATCACTACTCAAAAGTACGGCTTTTCTATGTGCGGTAAAGGCGAGAGCTTATGCGGGAGAGTTCCGCGTGGGTACCCGAAGTACCGTCGAACTCGTCGTAGCGTGTTCCACCGCCTATCTGTCCGAAGGGCAGAAAGAAACTGCGGGAACTCGGCGGGAGCAGGTAATCGAAATGCCGACGATAACCTCGGTAGGCGGCGGGTGCCGGTAGTCGAATCGACAGTCCTGCCGCCAACAGCCTGCTGACATGCCGATAACGCTTACGCTACGTCCATCGTCGATTCCAGTCAAGCCTCACCAGTCCCCTATATATAGAAGGAAACTACATTTAATGCCATCACTACTCAAAAGTACGGCTTTTCTATGTGCGGTAAAGGCGAGAGCTTATGCGGGAG
The DNA here is from genome assembly GCF_004210375.1 of Tachypleus tridentatus. Classification (NCBI taxonomy): domain Eukaryota; kingdom Metazoa; phylum Arthropoda; class Merostomata; order Xiphosura; family Limulidae; genus Tachypleus; species Tachypleus tridentatus. The sequence continues at coordinate 64,120,962 of NW_027467782.1, read as the reverse complement.
AGTTCCGCGTGGGTACCCGAAGTACCGTCGAACTCGTCGTAGCGTGTTCCACGGCCAATCTGTCCGAAGGGCAGAAAGAAACTGCGGGAACTCGGCGGGAGCCGGTAATCGAAATGCCGACGATAACCTCGGTAGGCGGCGGGTGCCGGTAGTCGAATCGACAGTCCTGCCGCCAACAGCCTGCTGACATGCCGATAACGCTTACGCTACGTCCATCGTCGATTCCAGTCAAGCTCACCAGTCCCCTATATATATAGAAGGAAACTACATTTAATGCCATCACTACTCAAAAGTACGGCTTTTCTATGTGCGGTAAAAGGCGAGAGCTTATGCGGGAGAGTTCCGCGTGGGTACCCGAAGTACCGTCGAACTCGTCGTAGCGTGTTCCACAGCCAATCTGTCCGAAGGGCAGAAAGAAACTGCGGGAACTCGGCGGGAGCCGGTAATCGAAATGCCGACGATAACCTCGGTAGGCGGCGGGTGCCGGTAGTCGAATCGACAGTCCTGCCGCCAACAGCCTGCTGACATGCCGATAACGCTTACGCTACGTCCATCGTCGATTCCAGTCAAGCCTCACCAGTCCCCTATATATAGAAGGAAACTACATTTAATGCCATCACTACTCAAAAGTACGGCTTTTCTATGTGCGGTAAAGGCGAGAGCTTATGCGGGAGAGTTCCGCGTGGCTACCCTAAGTGCCGTCGAACTCGTCGTAGCGTGTTCCACCGCCTATCTGTCCGAAGGGCAGAAAGAAACTGCGGGAACTCGGCGGGAGCCGGTAATCGAAATGCCGACGATAACCTCGGTAGGCGGCGGGTGCCGGTAGTCGAATCGACAGTCCTGCCGCCAACAGCCTGCTGACATGCCGATAACGCTTACGCCACGTCCATCGTCGATTCCAGTCAAGCCTCACCAGTCCCCTATATATATAGAAGGAAACTACATTTAATGCCATCACTACTCAAAAGTACGGCTTTTCTATGTGCGGTAAAGGCGAGAGCTTATGCGGGAGAGTTCCGCGTGGCTACCCTAAGTACCGTCGAACTCGTCGTAGCGTGTTCCACCGCCTATCTGTCCGAAGGGCAGAAAGAAACTGCGGGAACTCGGCGGGAGCCGGTAATCGAAATGCCGACGATAACCTCGGTAGGCGGCGGGTGCCGGTAGTCGAATCGACAGTCCTGCCGCCAACAGCCTGCTGACATGCCGATAACGCTTACGCCACGTCCATCGTCGATTCCAGTCAAGCCTCACCAGTCCCCTATATATAGAAGGAAACTACATTTAATGCCATCACTACTCAAAAGTACGGCTTTTCTATGTGCGGTAAAAGGCGAGAGCTTATGCGGGAGAGTTCCGCGTGGGTACCCGAAGTACCGTCGAACTCGTCGTAGCGTGTTCCACCGCCTATCTGTCCGAAGGGCAGAAAGAAACTGCGGGAACTCGGCGGGAGCCGGTAATCGAAATGCCGACGATAACCTCGGTAGGCGGCGGGTGCCGGTAGTCGAATCGACAGTCCTGCCGCCAACAGCCTGCTGACATGCCGATAACGCTTACGCTACGTCCATCGTCGATTCCAGTCAAGCCTCACCAGTCCCCTATATATATAGAAGGAAACTACATTTAATGCCATCACTACTCAAAAGTACGGCTTTTCTATGTGCGGTAAAAGGCGAGAGCTTATGCGGGAGAGTTCCGCGTGGGTACCCGAAGTACCGTCGAACTCGTCGTAGCGTGTTCCACAGCCAATCTGTCCGAAGGGCAGAAAGAAACTGCGGGAACTCGGCGGGAGCCGGTAATCGAAATGCCGACGATAACCTCGGTAGGCGGCGGGTGCCGGTAGTCGAATCGACAGTCCTGCCGCCAACAGCCTGCTGACATGCCGATAACGCTTACGCCACGTCCATCGTCGATTCCAGTCAAGCCTCACCAGTCCCCTATATATATAGAAGGAAACTACATTTAATGCCATCACTACTCAAAAGTACGGCTTTTCTATGTGCGGTAAAAGGCGAGAGCTTATGCGGGAGAGTTCCGCGTGGGTACCCGAAGTACCGTCGAACTCGTCGTAGCGTGTTCCACAGCCAATCTGTCCGAAGGGCAGAAAGAAACTGCGGGAACTCGGCGGGAGCCGGTAATCGAAATGCCGACGATAACCTCGGTAGGCGGCGGGTGCCGGTAGTCGAATCGACAGTCCTGCCGCCAACAGCCTGCTGACATGCCGATAACGCTTACGCCACGTCCATCGTCGATTCCAGTCAAGCCTCACCAGTCCCCTATATATATAGAAGGAAACTACATTTAATGCCATCACTACTCAAAAGTACGGCTTTTCTATGTGCGGTAAAAGGCGAGAGCTTATGCGGGAGAGTTCCGCGTGGGTACCCGAAGTACCGTCGAACTCGTCGTAGCGTGTTCCACCGCCTATCTGTCCGAAGGGCAGAAAGAAACTGCGGGAACTCGGCGGGAGCCGGTAATCGAAATGCCGACGATAACCTCGGTAGGCGGCGGGTGCCGGTAGTCGAATCGACAGTCCTGCCGCCAACAGCCTGCTGACATGCCGATAACGCTTACGCCACGTCCATCGTCGATTCCAGTCAAGCCTCACCAGTCCCTATATATATAGAAGGAAACTACATTTAATGCCATCACTACTCAAAAGTACGGCTTTTCTATGTGCGGTAAAGGCGAGAGCTTATGCGGGAGAGTTCCGCGTGGGTACCCGAAGTACCGTCGAACTCGTCGTAGCGTGTTCCACCGCCTATCTGTCCGAAGGGCAGAAAGAAACTGCGGGAACTCGGCGGGAGCCGGTAATCGAAATGCCGACGATAACCTCGGTAGGCGGCGGGTGCCGGTAGTCGAATCGACAGTCCTGCCGCCAACAGCCTGCTGACATGCCGATAACGCTTACGCCACGTCCATCGTCGATTCCAGTCAAGCCTCACCAGTCCCCTATATATATAGAAGGAAACTACATTTAATGCCATCACTACTCAAAAGTACGGCTTTTCTATGTGCGGTAAAGGCGAGAGCTTATGCGGGAGAGTTCCGCGTGGGTACCCGAAGTACCGTCGAACTCGTCGTAGCGTGTTCCACCGCCTATCTGTCCGAAGGGCAGAAAGAAACTGCGGGAACTCGGCGGGAGCCGGTAATCGAAATGCCGACGATAACCTCGGTAGGCGGCGGGTGCCGGTAGTCGAATCGACAGTCCTGCCGCCAACAGCCTGCTGACATGCCGATAACGCTTACGCCACGTCCATCGTCGATTCCAGTCAAGCCTCACCAGTCCCCTATATATATAGAAGGAAACTACATTTAATGCCATCACTACTCAAAAGTACGGCTTTTCTATGTGCGGTAAAGGCGAGAGCTTATGCGGGAGAGTTCCGCGTGGGTACCCGAAGTACCGTCGAACTCGTCGTAGCGTGTTCCACCGCCTATCTGTCCGAAGGGCAGAAAGAAACTGCGGGAACTCGGCGGGAGCCGGTAATCGAAATGCCGACGATAACCTCGGTAGGCGGCGGGTGCCGGTAGTCGAATCGACAGTCCTGCCGCCAACAGCCTGCTGACATGCCGATAACGCTTACGCCACGTCCATCGTCGATTCCAGTCAAGCCTCACCAGTCCCCTATATATATAGAAGGAAACTACATTTAATGCCATCACTACTCAAAAGTACGGCTTTTCTATGTGCGGTAAAAGGCGAGAGCTTATGCGGGAGAGTTCCGCGTGGGTACCCGAAGTACCGTCGAACTCGTCGTAGCGTGTTCCACCGCCTATCTGTCCGAAGGGCAGAAAGAAACTGCGGGAACTCGGCGGGAGCCGGTAATCGAAATGCCGACGATAACCTCGGTAGGCGGCGGGTGCCGGTAGTCGAATCGACAGTCCTGCCGCCAACAGCCTGCTGACATGCCGATAACGCTTACGCCACGTCCATCGTCGATTCCAGTCAAGCCTCACCAGTCCCCTATATATATAGAAGGAAACTACATTTAATGCCATCACTACTCAAAAGTACGGCTTTTCTATGTGCGGTAAAGGCGAGAGCTTATGCGGGAGAGTTCCGCGTGGGTACCCTAAGTACCGTCGAACTCGTCGTAGCGTGTTCCACCGCCTATCTGTCCGAAGGGCAGAAAGAAACTGCGGGAACTCGGCGGGAGCCGGTAATCGAAATGCCGACGATAACCTCGGTAGGCGGCGGGTGCCGGTAGTCGAATCGACAGTCCTGCCGCCAACAGCCTGCTGACATGCCGATAACGCTTACGCCACGTCCATCGTCGATTCCAGTCAAGCCTCACCAGTCCCCTATATATAGAAGGAAACTACATTTAATGCCATCACTACTCAAAAGTACGGCTTTTCTATGTGCGGTAAAGGCGAGAGCTTATGCGGGAGAGTTCCGCGTGGGTACCCGAAGTACCGTCGAACTCGTCGTAGCGTGTTCCACCGCCAATCTGTCCGAAGGGCAGAAAGAAACTGCGGGAACTCGGCGGGAGCCGGTAATCGAAATGCCGACGATAACCTCGGTAGGCGGCGGGTGCCGGTAGTCGAATCGACAGTCCTGCCGCCAACAGCCTGCTGACATGCCGATAACGCTTACGCCACGTCCATCGTCGATTCCAGTCAAGCCTCACCAGTCCCCTATATATATAGAAGGAAACTACATTTAATGCCATCACTACTCAAAAGTACGGCTTTTCTATGTGCGGTAAAGGCGAGAGCTTATGCGGGAGAGTTCCGCGTGGGTACCCGAAGTACCGTCGAACTCGTCGTAGCGTGTTCCACCGCCTATCTGTCCGAAGGGCAGAAAGAAACTGCGGGAACTCGGCGGGAGCCGGTAATCGAAATGCCGACGATAACCTCGGTAGGCGGCGGGTGCCGGTAGTCGAATCGACAGTCCTGCCGCCAACAGCCTGCTGACATGCCGATAACGCTTACGCCACGTCCATCGTCGATTCCAGTCAAGCCTCACCAGTCCCCTATATATATAGAAGGAAACTACATTTAATGCCATCACTACTCAAAAGTACGGCTTTTCTATGTGCGGTAAAGGCGAGAGCTTATGCGGGAGAGTTCCGCGTGGGTACCCGAAGTACCGTCGAACTCGTCGTAGCGTGTTCCACCGCCAATCTGTCCGAAGGGCAGAAAGAAACTGCGGGAACTCGGCGGGAGCCGGTAATCGAAATGCCGACGATAACCTCGGTAGGCGGCGGGTGCCGGTAGTCGAATCGACAGTCCTGCCGCCAACAGCCTGCTGACATGCCGATAACGCTTACGCCACGTCCATCGTCGATTCCAGTCAAGCCTCACCAGTCCCCTATATATAGAAGGAAACTACATTTAATGCCATCACTACTCAAAAGTACGGCTTTTCTATGTGCGGTAAAGGCGAGAGCTTATGCGGGAGAGTTCCGCGTGGGTACCCGAAGTACCGTCGAACTCGTCGTAGCGTGTTCCACCGCCTATCTGTCCGAAGGGCAGAAAGAAACTGCGGGAACTCGGCGGGAGCCGGTAATCGAAATGCCGACGATAACCTCGGTAGGCGGCGGGTGCCGGTAGTCGAATCGACAGTCCTGCCGCCAACAGCCTGCTGACATGCCGATAACGCTTACGCCACGTCCATCGTCGATTCCAGTCAAGCCTCACCAGTCCCCTATATATAGAAGGAAACTACATTTAATGCCATCACTACTCAAAAGTACGGCTTTTCTATGTGCGGTAAAGGCGAGAGCTTATGCGGGAGAGTTCCGCGTGGGTACCCGAAGTACCGTCGAACTCGTCGTAGCGTGTTCCACCGCCTATCTGTCCGAAGGGCAGAAAGAAACTGCGGGAACTCGGCGGGAGCCGGTAATCGAAATGCCGACGATAACCTCGGTAGGCGGCGGGTGCCGGTAGTCGAATCGACAGTCCTGCCGCCAACAGCCTGCTGACATGCCGATAACGCTTACGCCACGTCCATCGTCGATTCCAGTCAAGCCTCACCAGTCCCCTATATATATAGAAGGAAACTACATTTAATGCCATCACTACTCAAAAGTACGGCTTTTCTATGTGCGGTAAAGGCGAGAGCTTATGCGGGAGAGTTCCGCGTGGGTACCCGAAGTACCGTCGAACTCGTCGTAGCGTGTTCCACCGCCTATCTGTCCGAAGGGCAGAAAGAAACTGCGGGAACTCGGCGGGAGCCGGTAATCGAAATGCCGACGATAACCTCGGTAGGCGGCGGGTGCCGGTAGTCGAATCGACAGTCCTGCCGCCAACAGCCTGCTGACATGCCGATAACGCTTACGCCACGTCCATCGTCGATTCCAGTCAAGCTCACCAGTCCCCTATATATATAGAAGGAAACTACATTTAATGCCATCACTACTCAAAAGTACGGCTTTTCTATGTGCGGTAAAGGCGAGAGCTTATGCGGGAGAGTTCCGCGTGGGTACCCGAAGTACCGTCGAACTCGTCGTAGCGTGTTCCACCGCCAATCTGTCCGAAGGGCAGAAAGAAACTGCGGGAACTCGGCGGGAGCCGGTAATCGAAATGCCGACGATAACCTCGGTAGGCGGCGGGTGCCGGTAGTCGAATCGACAGTCCTGCCGCCAACAGCCTGCTGACATGCCGATAACGCTTACGCCACGTCCATCGTCGATTCCAGTCAAGCTCACCAGTCCCCTATATATAGAAGGAAACTACATTTAATGCCATCACTACTCAAAGTACGGCTTTTCTATGTGCGGTAAAGGCGAGAGCTTATGCGGGAGAGTTCCGCGTGGGTACCCGAAGTACCGTCGAACTCGTCGTAGCGTGTTCCACCGCCTATCTGTCCGAAGGGCAGAAAGAAACTGCGGGAACTCGGCGGGAGCCGGTAATCGAAATGCCGACGATAACCTCGGTAGGCGGCGGGTGCCGGTAGTCGAATCGACAGTCCTGCCGCCAACAGCCTGCTGACATGCCGATAACGCTTACGCCACGTCCATCGTCGATTCCAGTCAAGCCTCACCAGTCCCCTATATATATAGAAGGAAACTACATTTAATGCCATCACTACTCAAAAGTACGGCTTTTCTATGTGCGGTAAAGGCGAGAGCTTATGCGGGAGAGTTCCGCGTGGCTACCCTAAGTGCCGTCGAACTCGTCGTAGCGTGTTCCACCGCCTATCTGTCCGAAGGGCAGAAAGAAACTGCGGGAACTCGGCGGGAGCCGGTAATCGAAATGCCGACGATAACCTCGGTAGGCGGCGGGTGCCGGTAGTCGAATCGACAGTCCTGCCGCCAACAGCCTGCTGACATGCCGATAACGCTTACGCCACGTCCATCGTCGATTCCAGTCAAGCCTCACCAGTCCCCTATATATATAGAAGGAAACTACATTTAATGCCATCACTACTCAAAAGTACGGCTTTTCTATGTGCGGTAAAGGCGAGAGCTTATGCGGGAGAGTTCCGCGTGGGTACCCGAAGTACCGTCGAACTCGTCGTAGCGTGTTCCACCGCCTATCTGTCCGAAGGGCAGAAAGAAACTGCGGGAACTCGGCGGGAGCCGGTAATCGAAATGCCGACGATAACCTCGGTAGGCGGCGGGTGCCGGTAGTCGAATCGACAGTCCTGCCGCCAACAGCCTGCTGACATGCCGATAACGCTTACGCCACGTCCATCGTCGATTCCAGTCAAGCCTCACCAGTCCCCTATATATATAGAAGGAAACTACATTTAATGCCATCACTACTCAAAAGTACGGCTTTTCTATGTGCGGTAAAGGCGAGAGCTTATGCGGGAGAGTTCCGCGTGGGTACCCGAAGTACCGTCGAACTCGTCGTAGCGTGTTCCACGCCAATCTGTCCGAAGGGCAGAAAGAAACTGCGGGAACTCGGCGGGAGCCGGTAATCGAAATGCCGACGATAACCTCGGTAGGCGGCGGGTGCCGGTAGTCGAATCGACAGTCCTGCCGCCAACAGCCTGCTGACATGCCGATAACGCTTACGCCACGTCCATCGTCGATTCCAGTCAAGCCTCACCAGTCCCCTATATATAGAAGGAAACTACATTTAATGCCATCACTACTCAAAAGTACGGCTTTTCTATGTGCGGTAAAGGCGAGAGCTTATGCGGGAGAGTTCCGCGTGGGTACCCGAAGTACCGTCGAACTCGTCGTAGCGTGTTCCACCGCCAATCTGTCCGAAGGGCAGAAAGAAACTGCGGGAACTCGGCGGGAGCCGGTAATCGAAATGCCGACGATAACCTCGGTAGGCGGCGGGTGCCGGTAGTCGAATCGACAGTCCTGCCGCCAACAGCCTGCTGACATGCCGATAACGCTTACGCCACGTCCATCGTCGATTCCAGTCAAGCCTCACCAGTCCCTATATATATAGAAGGAAACTACATTTAATGCCATCACTACTCAAAAGTACGGCTTTTCTATGTGCGGTAAAGGCGAGAGCTTATGCGGGAGAGTTCCGCGTGGGTACCCTAAGTACCGTCGAACTCGTCGTAGCGTGTTCCACCGCCTATCTGTCCGAAGGGCAGAAAGAAACTGCGGGAACTCGGCGGGAGCCGGTAATCGAAATGCCGACGATAACCTCGGTAGGCGGCGGGTGCCGGTAGTCGAATCGACAGTCCTGCCGCCAACAGCCTGCTGACATGCCGATAACGCTTACGCCACGTCCATCGTCGATTCCAGTCAAGCCTCACCAGTCCCCTATATATAGAAGGAAACTACATTTAATGCCATCACTACTCAAAAGTACGGCTTTTCTATGTGCGGTAAAGGCGAGAGCTTATGCGGGAGAGTTCCGCGTGGCTACCCTAAGTGCCGTCGAACTCGTCGTAGCGTGTTCCACCGCCTATCTGTCCGAAGGGCAGAAAGAAACTGCGGGAACTCGGCGGGAGCCGGTAATCGAAATGCCGACGATAACCTCGGTAGGCGGCGGGTGCCGGTAGTCGAATCGACAGTCCTGCCGCCAACAGCCTGCTGACATGCCGATAACGCTTACGCCACGTCCATCGTCGATTCCAGTCAAGCCTCACCAGTCCCCTATATATATAGAAGGAAACTACATTTAATGCCATCACTACTCAAAAGTACGGCTTTTCTATGTGCGGTAAAGGCGAGAGCTTATGCGGGAGAGTTCCGCGTGGGTACCCGAAGTACCGTCGAACTCGTCGTAGCGTGTTCCACCGCCTATCTGTCCGAAGGGCAGAAAGAAACTGCGGGAACTCGGCGGGAGCAGGTAATCGAAATGCCGACGATAACCTCGGTAGGCGGCGGGTGCCGGTAGTCGAATCGACAGTCCTGCCGCCAACAGCCTGCTGACATGCCGATAACGCTTACGCTACGTCCATCGTCGATTCCAGTCAAGCCTCACCAGTCCCCTATATATAGAAGGAAACTACATTTAATGCCATCACTACTCAAAAGTACGGCTTTTCTATGTGCGGTAAAGGCGAGAGCTTATGCGGGAGAGTTCCGCGTGGGTACCCTAAGTACCGTCGAACTCGTCGTAGCGTGTTCCACGGCCAATCTGTCCGAAGGGCAGAAAGAAACTGCGGGAACTCGGCGGGAGCCGGTAATCGAAATGCCGACGATAACCTCGGTAGGCGGCGGGTGCCGGTAGTCGAATCGACAGTCCTGCCGCCAACAGCCTGCTGACATGCCGATAACGCTTACGCTACGTCCATCGTCGATTCCAGTCAAGCTCACCAGTCCCCTATATATAGAAGGAAACTACATTTAATGCCATCACTACTCAAAAGTACGGCTTTTCTATGTGCGGTAAAGGCGAGAGCTTATGCGGGAGAGTTCCGCGTGGGTACCCGAAGTACCGTCGAACTCGTCGTAGCGTGTTCCACGGCCAATCTGTCCGAAGGGCAGAAAGAAACTGCGGGAACTCGGCGGGAGCCGGTAATCGAAATGCCGACGATAACCTCGGTAGGCGGCGGGTGCCGGTAGTCGAATCGACAGTCCTGCCGCCAACAGCCTGCTGACATGCCGATAACGCTTACGCTACGTCCATCGTCGATTCCAGTCAAGCCTCACCAGTCCCCTATATATAGAAGGAAACTACATTTAATGCCATCACTACTCAAAGTACGGCTTTTCTATGTGCGGTAAAGGCGGCTTTTCTATGTGCGGTAAAGGCGAAAGCTTATGCGGGAGAGTTCCGCGTGGCTACCCTCTGTTCGGTGACATGCCGATAACGCTTACGCTACGTCCATCGTCGATGACAGTCAAGCCTCACCAGTCCCCTATATATATAGAAGGAAACTACATTTAATGCCATCACTACTCAATAGTACGGCCTTTCTATGTGCGGTAAAGGCGAGAGCTTATGCGGGAGAGTTCCGCGTGGCTACCCTAAGTACCGTCGAACTCGTCGTAGCGTGTTCCACCGGGTATCTGTCCGAAGGGCACAAAGAAACTGCGGGCACTCGGCGGGAGCAGGTGATCGAAATGCCGGCGATATCCTCTAGGGACGACGAATCGAAGGAACCGCCGCCAACCTTTTGGGCACTTTTCGCAACGGCTGAGCCTAGACGTACGTCCCGTTGGAGAAAGCTGCTGTTTGACCACGCACGCGCGAAACAGCCCGAGAAAATGGATTCCCCCGTCGGTAGGCGGCGGGCGCGGGTGTTTAAATTTCCCAATCGCTGGCACATGCTCTGAGACTCTGTTCGACTTGTACCGAGGCCAATGCGTGTACTCGGCGGGAGCAGGTGATCGAAATGCCGTCCACATCCTCTAGGGACGACGAATCGAAGGACCCGCCGCCAACCTTTCGGGCACTTTTTGCAACGGCTGCGTCTAGACGTCCGACCCGTTGGAGCAAGCTGCTGTTCGACCACGCACGCGCGATAGAGGCCGAGAAAATGGGTTCCCCCGTCGGTAGGCGGCGGGCGCGGGTGTTTAAATTTCCCGCTCGCTGGCACATGCTCTGAGACTCTGTTCGACTTGTACCGAGGCCAATGCGTGTACTCGGCGGGAGCAGGTGTTCGAAATGCCGACCGTATCCTCTAGGGACGACGAATCGAAGGTCCCGCCGCCAACCTTTCGGGCACTTTTCGCAACGGCTGCGTCTAGACGTCCGACCCGTTGGAGCAAGCGGCTGTTAGACCACGCACGCGCGAAACAGACCGAGAAAATCGGTTCCCCCGTCGGTAGGCGGCGGGCGCGGGTGTTTAAATTTCCCAATCGCTGGCACATGCTCTGAGACTCTGTTCGACTTGTACCGAGGCCAATGCGTGTACTCGGCGGGAGCAGGTGTTCGAAATGCCGACCGTATCCTCTAGGGACGACGAATCGAAGGTCCCGCCGCCAACCTTTCGGGCACTTTTCGCAACGGCTGCGTCTAGACGTCCGACCCGTTGGAGCAAGCTGCTGTTGGACCACGCACGCGCGAAACAGACCGAGAAAATCGGTTCCCCCGTCGGTAGGCGGCGGGCGCGGGTGTTTAAATTTCCCAATCGCTGGCACATGCTCTGAGACTCTGTTCGACTTGTACCGAGGCCAATGCGTGTACTCGGCGGGAGCAGGTGATCGAAATGCCGACCGTATCCTCTAGGGACGACGAATCGAAGGACCCGCCGCCAACCTTTCGGGCACTTTTGCAACGGCTGCGTCTAGACGTCCGACCCGTTGGAGCAAGCTGCTGTTCGACCACGCACGCGCGAAACAGGCCGAGAAAATCGGTTCCCCCGTCGGTAGGCGGCGGGCGCGGGTGTTTAAATTTCCCGCTCGCTGGCACATGCTCTGAGACTCTGTTCGACTTGTACCGAGGCCAATGCGTGTACTCGGCGGGAGCAGGTGTTCGAAATGCCGACCGTATCCTCTAGGGACAACGAATCGAAGGACCCGCCGCCAACCTTTCGGGCACTTTTCGCAACGGCTGCGTCTAGACGTCCGACCCGTTGGAGCAAGCTGCTGTTGGACCACGCACGCGCGAAACAGACCGAGAAAATCGGTTCCCCCGTCGGTAGGCGGCGGGCGCGGGTGTTTAAATTTCCCAATCGCTGTCACATGCTCTGAGACTCTGTTCGACTTGTACCGAGGCCAATGCGTGTACTCGGCGGGAGCAGGTGTTCGAAATGCCGACCGTATCCTCTAGGGACGACGAATCGAAGGACCCGCCGCCAACCTTTCGGGCACTTTTCGCAACGGCTGCGTCTAGACGTCCGACCCGTTGGACCAAGCTGCTGTTGGACCACGCACGCGCGAAACAGACCGAGAAAATCGGTTCCCCCGTCGGTAGGCGGCGGGCGCGGATGTTTAAATTTCCCAATCGCTGGCACATGCTCTGAGACTCTGTTCGACTTGTACCGAGGCCAATGCGTGTACTCGGCGGGAGCAGGTGATCGAAATGCCGTCCACATCCTCTAGGGACGACGAATCGAAGGACCCGCCGCCAACCTTTCGGGCACTTTTTGCAACGGCTGCGTCTAGACGTCCGACCCGTTGGAGCAAGCTGCTGTTCGACCACGCACGCGCGAAAGAGGCCGTGAAAATGGGTTCCCCCGTCGGTAGGCGGCGGGTGCGGGTGTTTAAATTTCCCGCTCGCTGGCACATGCTCTGAGACTCTGTTCGACTTGTACCGAGGCCAATGCGTGTACTCGGCGGGAGCAGGTGTTCGAAATGCCGACCGTATCCTCTAGGGACGACGAATCGAAGGTCCCGCCGCCAACCTTTCGGGCACTTTTCGCAACGGCTGCGTCTAGACGTCCGACCCGTTGGAGCAAGCGGCTGTTAGAACACGCACGCGCGAAACAGACCGAGAAAATCGGTTCCCCCGTCGGTAGGCGGCGGGCGCGGGTGTTTAAATTTCCCAATCGCTGGCACATGCTCTGAGACTCTGTTCGACTTGTACCGAGGCCAATGCGTGTACTCGGCGGGAGCAGGTGTTCGAAATGCCGACCGTATCCTCTAGGGACGAAGAATCGAAGGTCCCGCCGCCAACCTTTCGGGCACTTTTCGCAACGGCTGCGTCTAGACGTCCGACCCGTTGGAGCAAGCTGCTGTTGGACCACGCACGCGCGAAACAGATCGAGAAAATCGGTTCCCCCGTCGGTAGGCGGCGGGCGCGGGTGTTTAAATTTCCCAATCGCTGGCACATGCTCTGAGACTCTGTTCGACTTGTACCGAGGCCAATGCGTGTACTCGGCGGGAGCAGGTGTTCGAAATGCCGACCGTATCCTCTAGGGACGACGAATCGAAGGTCCCGCCGCCAACCTTTCGTGCACTTTTCGCAACGGCTGCGCCTAGACGTACGACCCGTGTCATGGGTTTCATTTATAAAGCAAAACTGTGAAGAAACAGGACACGAACATTAAAATATAAGTATCGTTTGTATGGATAACACTGATCTGGAATTAGCACTTAAAGAAACCATCCACATTAAACAACTTTAATCTACACCGAATATCATGTAGTCTTCATTCAAATAGCACATTTTAAAATATTTACAGCATGTTTTATTGTCAGTAATTTACTTTCCGTGTATTTTAGTTTCACATTATCGTAATTTCAGCAATATATTTTATTTAGTTAGTTAGAAATTACGTCTTTCTATTTTGCTCTGTATACTGAAGATGGAATATGTAAAATATTGAAAACTTTACCTCTGTCCCCTTCTATTGTATCAAAGTATTTCTTCATCTTCAATACAGTTATACAATTAATCGTCAAACATCATTTTCGTTCGATACAATGATTGCTAATATATTGATATGACCATATGTGAACGAACTGTTGTCTGTATGCTGTGACTCTGAAAATTAAAGTTAAAAAGGAAAATCTTGAAATGTGCTTCCTTTCAGAATGCAAACTTCGATACATCATTCCAAAGTTTCTCCATTTTAGTGAGCAAAACTTTGAAAAATTCATTATCTTATCATATTTGTCTGAAGAGAGTATCGGTGTGTTTGAATTTGGCTCTATACTGCACGAGGGCTATCTGCTATAGCCGTCGATAATTTAGCAGTGAAAGAAAAGAGGATAGGTACCAAGTGATCACCACTCACCAACCACTGTTTCACAGAGGAACTGTGGGATTGCTTGTAACAATGAACCGCCCAGTCACGTATCATAAAGGGTGAGCATGTTTCGTAGAACAAAAGTTGGGTCAAGAATTTCGAACAAAACATCAACAGAACATAATTTTACTGGAAAAGTTCAAAGTGTACTGTACTAACCATAGAATCGTGGAAACCAGAGTTGATTAAACCGACGTACTAAACAAGTGGAACGAAGACAAATTGTTCAGTGTGAACATGTCCAAAATTTCAAGCTAAGTTGACTGACTTACAGCATTCAATTCTAGTTTCATCCTTGTGACCACATTGTT
>NW_027467782.1:64101903-64106146 GCF_004210375.1 Tachypleus tridentatus | reverse complement strand
AAACGTGGACCCTGCGGTCCGCTCTCCCTTCACCGAGTCAGTAAAAAAACGTGAAAGTAGTGTAGTATTCAACGGCCTGGGGCGACCTCCCACTTATGCTACACCTCTCATGTCTCTTCACAGGAGTCAGACAGTCAAGCTCAACAGGGTCTTCTTTCCCGCTGATTTCTCCAAGCCCGTTCCCTTGGCTGTGGTTTCGCTAGATGATGGCAGATGGGGACGGGTGGGATCTCGTTAATCCATTCAGCGCGTCACTGGTAGATGACGGGGCGTTTGGCTACCAGAGAGTCATAGTTACTCCGCCGTTTACCCGCGCTTGGTTGAATTTCTTCACTTTGACATTCAGGCACTGGGCGAAATCACATTGCGTCAGCACCGTCCGACGGCCATCGCAATGCTTTGTTTTAATTAGACAGTCGGTTCCCCGGTCCGTGCCAGTTCTGGAGTCGGCTTTGTTAGTTGCTGGCCGAAACGGTCGCGCCAGGCTGGATCCCGGCACCGCGTAGCTGAGGCCTTTCACGGGAAGGTCCCGACGCTGGTCCGGGCTTGACCGAGGCCGTCGAAGGCTAGCCTCGCCCAGTCGGTGCAGTACCACACCCGCGTCGGACTTCAGCCCGACCAGACCCAGCCCTCAGAGCCAATCCTTGTCCCGGGTTACGGATCCGTTTTGCCGACTTCCCTTACCTACATTGTTCTATCGACTAGAGGCTGTTCACCTTGGGAACTGCTGCGGATATGGGTACGGTCCGGCACGAATCACACTCTCTCCCTCCAGTTTTTCAAGGGCCGACAGGACTCGGACACCGCAAGAGCCGGTGCTTTACGGGTACAGCATCCCTATCTCCGGGCGAGCCGATTCCAGGAGCCGATCCCTACAAAGAAAGACAACTCTTCCGGGACTCCGTCGGCGACGTCTCCAGTTCGGTTGCGTTACCGCGGGCCAAGGCCTATCTCCGTGTCCGGGTTCGGGATATTAACCCGATTCCCTTTCGGTCAGTCGCGGGACCTGCCGTCAATTGATTATGGTCCGCTTTCGAACGATTTCTCCTATCCCTTAGGACCGACTGACCCATGTTCAGCTGCTGTTCACATGGAACCCTTCTCCACCTCAGTCCTCAAGGTTCTCACTTGAGTATTTGCTACTACCACCAAGATCTGCACCAGCGGCGGCTCCAGGCGGGCTTGCGCCCGGCACCTTCAACGCTTTCGCCGCTGCGACCCTCCTACTCGCCGCGGCATAAGTTTCCACTTATGTGCCGCGGCGGCCAGGCTATAGGCTCGACGCTCAAGCGCCATCCATTTTCAGGGGCTAGTTGCTTCGGCAGGTGAGTTGTTACACCTCCTTAGCAGTTCCAACTTCCATGGCCACCGTCCCTGTCTATAGCAACCAACACTTTCATGGGATCTCATGGGCGTCTTGCATCGGGCGCCTTAACCCGGCTTTTGGTTCATCCCACAGCGCCAGTTCTGCTTACCAAAATGGCCACTGGGCACTCACATCCAACGTCCGGGCTTCAGTCGAGCAAACCGGACTTTTAACCCCAAGTTTGAGAATAGGTTGAGGTCGTTTCGGCCCCAAGGCCTCTAATCATTCGCTTTACCGGATGAGACTGATCGAGCACCAGCTATCCTGGGGAAACTTCGGAGGAACCAGCTACTAGATGGTTCGATTAGTCTTTCGCCCTATACCAAGGTCTGACGATCGATTTGCGTCAGGGCTGCGGACCTCCACCAGAGTTCCTCTGGCTTCGTCTGCCAGGCATAGTTCACCATCTTTCGGGTCCCAACGTGTACGCTCTCACTCCGCCCCGCCGACTTCGCGGCATGGACGGGCCGTTGGTGCGCCCGCCTTCGGACGAAGGCGAGGATCCTGAAGTCGGCAGCCCGCCGACCTTCACTCATTGCGCCTTTGGGCCTGTACAAGACCATGACTTGCGCACATGTTTAGGCTCCTGGTCCGTGTTCAAGACGGGTCGGGTGGGTGACCGACCTACTCGCCGCCGACCGTAAGCACCTCCTCGGAAGCTTCGCCAGACCAACGCCGCCAACCTTACACAAACCACGCGCTGGGTGGTTGGTCTCAGGTCGACGACTGCCGACGAGATGCCGCTCCACGTTTTACGGGAAGGCACGCCAGGCCACGGGGCCTAGTAACCTCGGTTGGGTGGCGCGTCCGTTCGGACGGGCTGGCTGTGCTCGACGGAACGTGCAGCTCCGACATAGGGTACCTTCCTTGCCCGACCTCCTGACCGCACTCTTCAGACTCGCCCAACCGGTGGCGGCGTCCGGACAGGGGAAGGTGCGCCGGCAAAACAGACATTCAGAAGCAGCTCCGTCCTGCTCGGAGTCCGGAAACGCTGCTACCTCCGCTTTACCGGCTGAATCCCCTGCCATCGGCAGGGGCCCACCCGTTTACCTCAGCGGTTTCACGCTCTTGAACTCTCTCTTCAAAGTTCTTTTCAACTTTCCCTCACGGTACTTGTTTACTATCGGTCTCGTGGACGTATTTAGCCTTAGGTGGGTTTACCACCCACTTGGGGCTGCGCTCTCAACAACCCGACTCAGAGAGGAGACCTCCGCCGACGGCACCGGCAACTATGGGCCTTGCACCCGCTACGGGGTATAGCCCCAGTCAGGGGACTTGCACCAAACCGTCGACAGAAGGGTACCTCCCAAACGCCACATTTCCCCATACGCCCGACAGGACGCGGGGCGGCGGTGGGCTGTTCCCCGTTCTCGCCGTTACTAAGGGAATCCTTTTTGGTTTCTTTTCCTCCCGCTTATTTATATGCTTAAATTCAGCGGGTACTCTCGTCTGATCTGGGGTCGACAACATCGTCCGACTGCACCTCCTTCCTTCGTGCTTCCGGCTGCATGGGCAACCGCGTTCAACGTACCCGCTACGCCTCCTGACGTGGAGGAGAAGGAGAGACAGGTGCCGATGCTTCCCGGCTCGCGAGCTGTTGTTCTATTCAGGCACTTTTCAAACTTACTTTCGGTCTACGGGATTGCGACTACCGCCTCCCCGACGAGACCAATGTGGCCGGTGGCAAGAGGGAGACTGCCCTCTCACCAAACATGCCTAGGAGACTGTATTCCGACCCTCAGACAGGCGAGGCTCCGGGCGTGACGGAGCCTGTGTGCGTTCGAAAATGAGTGCTCAATGTGTCCTGCAATTCACGCAAGTCTCGCAGCTAGCTGCGTTCTTCATCGACCGAGCCGAGTGATCCACCGCTTAGAGTCGTGAATCTTTCCGTCCTGTTTCAATTAAAGACCACATTCTCGAACTGGAGGAAATGGAGGCGTGCAGCCTCTCCTGTTTGCCACAAGGAACCCCTCGGGGGCTCCTTAATATTTCCTCACACCCGCCGACGGTGGATTTTCAGTTCGAGACTTTATCACATGAAGCAGGCCCCTTCTAAAGACTAAAGGGCCTCATTAAACCTAGCAGCCGAGTTTGTCCCCGCGAAACAGAGCCGCGTGCTCACTGTAACCCTTGTTTCCCTACCCTGACGGGGCAGAGGGACAAAACACGGTTGCAGGCTTGACGCGAGCATATGGAAACACCTGAACGTTCTGAGCTCTCATCCCACTGGATGCGGGAGAGCCACGCGGCGAGACCAAACACGTATTAACCATGTGCTACGCGGACCCCTTTCGCGGACGGTCCAAAACCTCCCGGGTATTGTTCAGGAGAGTCTTTGTTTGGGTGGGAATCCCTGCCAGCAGACGGGCCGAGCTGGGCACTCTCTACATCCCGATGATCCTTCGCGGGTTCACCTCTGAAACCTTGTTACGACTTTTACTTCCTCTAAATGATCAAGTTTGGTCATCTTTCCGGCACACAGGCGCGACCCGAAAGCCGCTCCAGCAGCCAGTCCGAAGACCTCACTAAATCATTCAATCGGTAGTAGCGACGGGCGGTGTGTACAAAGGGCAGGGACGTAATCAACACGAGCTGATGACTCGTGCTTACAGAATTCCTCGTTCAGGGAATAATTACAAGCCCTATCCCTATCGAGAAGGAGGTTCAACGGTTGCCGTCCTACCGGACGGGGGGCAATCACGCTGATTCCTTCGGTGTAGCGCGTGCGGCCCCGGACATCTAAGGGCATCACAGACCTGTTATTGCTCTGTCTCGTGCGGCTAAACGCCGCTTGTCCCTCTGAGATCGACCGACGCGTGTGATCAGTCGTCTATTTAATAGGCTAGAGTCTCGTTCGTTATCGGAATTAACCAGACA
>NW_027467782.1:64071903-64089403 GCF_004210375.1 Tachypleus tridentatus | reverse complement strand
GGTCTTGGTCTAATAAATGCGCTCGTCCCGTGAGGTCGGAGCTTTGTTGCATGTATTAGCTCTAGAATTACCACAGTTATCCAAGTAGGAAAGTACGATCTAAGGAACAACGGCTGGATAATGAGCCATTCGCGGTTTCACCTTATTTCGGCATGTACTTAGACATGCATGGCTTAATCTTTGAGACAAGCATATGACTACTGGCAGGATCAACCAGGTATCTTTTCTCGTTCGGTGCAAGCCACCCGCTCCAACGGCGAGTAGAAACACCACTCTCGAATCGGCAGACGCGTGGCTAGATACACGCCTGCCGTTCTCTGTCTACTTCGTGTCACCAATCACGAGACAGACCTCTTACACACTCTAGAGTACGAGTTCTCCAAAACAACAGTTCCGATAAAACGAAACAAACTAGGGCGTATCAGGAAGAACCGACCTTCGGAGGACAGCTCAACCCACACTAAGCTATATCGAAAATGATGCATATTCCGATGTCTCGGCATGGTTACCCGAAACTCGTCGCATCAGCAGTGGGAACAGAACGTCTTTCGTAACAAAGACAATCGTTAATCGCTCGGATTAACTCGTACGCGTGCGGTCGAACGCACGTACTGCTTTATCCCCGCTCGGACCGAGAGGGAAAGGGAAACAGTCACCGTTATTGACGTGCCCCGTGAAAGGGAAGGGGCGCTCGGACCCTTGGTTTGACAAGCTGAAATTCAACGGCTCGTGCAGAGCACGCTGCGGGTCCAGCATCCCTTGTGTCTCTGACTGAGACCGGCTAATCGCTCGGATTAACTCGTAGGCGTGCGGTCGAACGCACGTACTGCTTTTATCCCCGCTCGGACCGAGAGGGATAGGGAAACAGTCACCGTTGTTCACGTGCCCCGTGAAAGGGAAGAGCCGCTCGGACCCTTGGTTTGACATGCTGAAATTCAACGGCTCGTGCAGAGCACGCTGCGGGTCCAGCATCCCGTGTGTCTCTGACTGAGACCGGCTAATCGCTCGGATTAACTCGTAGGCGTGCGGTCGAACGCACGTACTGCTTTTATCCCCGCTCGGACCGAGAGGGAAAGGGAAACAGTCACCGTTGTTCACGTGCCCCGTGAAAGGGAAGAGCCGCTCGGACCCTTGGTTTGACATGCTGAAATTCAACGGCTCGTGCAGAGCACGCTGCGGGTCCAGCATCCCGTGTGTCTCTGACTGAGACCGGCTAATCGCTCGGATTAACTCGTAGGCGTGCGGTCGAACGCACGTACTGCTTTTATCCCCGCTCGGACCGAGAGGAAAGGGAAACAGTCACCGTAAATAACGTGCCCCGTGAAAGGGAAGAGCCGCTCGGACCCTTGGTTTGACATGCTGAAATTCAACGACTCGTGCAGAGCACGCTGCGGGTCCAGCATCCCGTGTGTCTCTGACTGAGACCGGCTAATCGCTCGGATTAACTCGTAGGCGTGCGGTCGAACGCACGTACTGCTTTTATCCCCGCTCGGACCGAGAGGGAAAGGGAAACAGTCACCGTTGTTCACGTGCCCCGTGAAAGGGAAGAGCCGCTCGGACCCTTGGTTTGACATGCTGAAATTCAACGGCTCGTGCAGAGCACGCTGCGGGTCCAGCATCCCGTGTGTCTCTGACTGAGACCGGCTAATCGCTCGGATTAACTCGTAGGCGTGCGGTCGAACGCACGTACTGCTTTTATCCCCGCTCGGACCGAGAGGGAAAGGGAAACAGTCACCGTTGTTCACGTGCCCCGTGAAAGGGAAGAGCCGCTCGGACCCTTGGTTTGACATGCTGAAATTCAACGGCTCGTGCAGAGCACGCTGCGGGTCCAGCATCCCGTGTGTCTCTGACTGAGACCGGCTAATCGCTCGGATTAACTCGTAGGCGTGCGGTCGAACGCACGTACTGCTTTTATCCCCGCTCGGACCGAGAGGGAAAGGGAAACAGTCACCGTTGTTCACGTGCCCCGTGAAAGGGAAGAGCCGCTCGGACCCTTGGTTTGACATGCTGAAATTCAACGGCTCGTGCAGAGCACGCTGCGGGTCCAGCATCCCGTGTGTCTCTGACTGAGACCGGCTAATCGCTCGGATTAACTCGTAGGCGTGCGGTCGAACGCACGTACTGCTTTTATCCCCGCTCGGACCGAGAGGAAAGGGAAACAGTCACCGTAAATAACATGCCCCGTGAAAGGGAAGGGCCGCTCGGACCCTTGGTTTGACAAGCTGAAATTCAACGACTCGTGCAGAGCACGCTGCGGGTCCAGCATCCCGTGTGTCTCTGACTGAGACCGGCTAATCGCTCGGATTAACTCGTAGGCGTGCGGTCGAACGCACGTACTGCTTTATCCCCGCTCGGACCGAGAGGGAAAGGGAAACAGTCACCGTTATTGACGTGCCCCGTGAAAGGGAAGAGCCGCTCGGACCCTTGGTTTGACATGCTGAAATTCAACGGCTCGTGCAGAGCACGCTGCGGGTCCAGCATCCCGTGTGTCTCTGACTGAGACCGGCTAATCGCTCGGATTAACTCGTAGGCGTGCGGTCGAACGCACGTACTGCTTTTATCCCCGCTCGGACCGAGAGGAAAGGGAAACAGTCACCGTAAATAACATGCCCCGTGAAAGGGAAGGGCCGCTCGGACCCTTGGTTTGACAAGCTGAAATTCAACGACTCGTGCAGAGCACGCTGCGGGTCCAGCATCCCGTGTGTCTCTGACTGAGACCGGCTAATCGCTCGGATTAACTCGTAGGCGTGCGGTCGAACGCACGTACTGCTTTATCCCCGCTCGGACCGAGAGGGAAAGGGAAACAGTCACCGTTGTTCACGTGCCCCGTGAAAGGGAAGAGCCGCTCGGACCCTTGGTTTGACAAGCTGAAATTCAACGACTCGTGCAGAGCACGCTGCGGGTCCAGCATCCCGTGTGTCTCTGACTGAGACCGGCTAATCGCTCGGATTAACTCGTAGGCGTGCGGTCGAACGCACGTACTGCTTTTATCCCCGCTCGGACCGAGAGGGAAAGGGAAACAGTCACCGTAAATAACATGCCCCGTGAAAGGGAAGGGCCGCTCGGACCCTTGGTTTGACAAGCTGAAATTCAACGACTCGTGCAGAGCACGCTGCGGGTCCAGCATCCCGTGTGTCTCTGACTGAGACCGGCTAATCGCTCGGATTAACTCGTAGGCGTGCGGTCGAACGCACGTACTGCTTTTATCCCCGCTCGGACCGAGAGGAAAGGGAAACAGTCACCGTAAATAACATGCCCGTGAAAGGGAAGGGCCGCTCGGACCCTTGGTTTGACAAGCTGAAATTCAACGACTCGTGCAGAGCACGCTGCGGGTCCAGCATCCCGTGTGTCTCTGACTGAGACCGGCTAATCGCTCGGATTAACTCGTAGGCGTGCGGTCGAACGCACGTACTGCTTTTATCCCCGCTCGGACCGAGAGGAAAGGGAAACAGTCACCGTTATTGACTTGCCCCGTGAAAGGGAAGAGCCGCTCGGACCCTTGGTTTGACATGCTGAAATTCAACGACTCGTGCAGAGCACGCTGCGGGTCCAGCATCCCGTGTGTCTCTGACTGAGACCGGCTAATCGCTCGGATTAACACGTAGGGGTGCGGTCGAACGCACGTACTGCTTTTATCCCCGCTCGGACCGAGAGGAAAGGGAAACAGTCACCGTTATTGACTTGCCCCGTGAATGGGAAGGGCCGCTCGGACCCTTGGTTTGACAAGCTGAAATTCAACGACTCGTGCAGAGCACGCTGCGGGTCCAGCATCCCGTGTGTCTCTGACTGAGACCGGCTAATCGCTCGGATTAACTCGTAGCCGTGCGGTCGAACGCACGTACTGCTTTTATCCCCGCTCGGACCGAGAGGGAAAGGGAAACAGTCACCGTAAATAACATGCCCCGTGAAAGGGAAGGGCCGCTCGGACCCTTGGTTTGACAAGCTGAAATTCAACGACTCGTGCAGAGCACGCTGCGGGTCCAGCATCCCGTGTGTCTCTGACTGAGACCGGCTAATCGCTCGGATTAACTCGTAGGCGTGCGGTCGAACGCACGTACTGCTTTTATCCCCGCTCGGAACGAGAGGGAAAGGAAACAGTCACCGTAAATAACATGCCCCGTGAAAGGGAAGGGCCGCTCGGACCCTTGGTTTGACAAGCTGAAATTCAACGACTCGTGCAGAGCACGCTGCGGGTCCAGCATCCCGTGTGTCTCTGACTGAGACCGGCTAATCGCTCGGATTAACTCGTAGGCGTGCGGTCGAACGCACGTACTGCTTTTATCCCCGCACGGACCGAGAGGGAACGGGAAACAGCTACCCATATATTTTACGACAGTAACCTCTTCCACCGAGGCACGTCAAAAACCACCGTTACAGGTGGTGCCGAATCCACCGAGACGGGTAGAACGACAAACTTACTAGGAAAACGCCGCACAGTGTTCTTAAAACCATCACTTCTCGCAACATTCTTTTCGCTCCAATATATTGTTTCAATCCACCATTACGTTCGTTCATTCAATATCTCTCGGCCTCTTACATTCTTTGTTCGGCCATTTCTTAACACTATCGGCAGTCGTTTTCGCTAGTACTCACCACCTGTGTGGAAACGGGCCGTGACCAGCCCACAGGTCCCGGGCACGCCGGGTTAAAAGGTGAGAGGAGGCTTAACACAATGTTACAATCCTGTCTCAGACAGACTATGCCCCTATATAGAGAAGGAAACTAAATTTAATGCCATCAGAACCCATTAGTACGGCATTTGAAAGTGCGGTAAAGGCAAGGGACCAAGCGGAATAGTTCCGCATCGCTACCCTGAGTTGCGTCAAATTGGTCCTCAGTTTTGAGTGAAAAGTGGTGAAAATGAACGCTGAAAAACAACGTTTCTAACTATCAAACTGATTTTGCCATTTCCTCCCACTTTCCAAATTTCACCGAACTCTCCTCACATCCATGCCGTCTTTGGCATCACTCTATACGGGAGAAAATTTCTTAAAGTCGTACTCCCTTTCAGGTCCGTCTCAGACAGACTATGCCCCTATATAGAGAAGGAAACTACATTTAATGCCATCAGAACCCATTAGTACGGCATTTCAAAGTGCGGTAAAAGGCGAGAACCTATGCGGGCAAGTTCCGCATCGCAACCCTGAGTTGCGTCAAATTGGTCCTCAGTTTTGAGTGAAAAGTGGTGAAAATGAACGCTGAAAACAACGTTTCTAACTATCAAACTGATTTTGCCATTTCCTCCCACTTTCCAAATTTCACCGAACTCTCCTCACATCCATGCCGTCTTTGGCATCACTCTATACGGGAGAAAATTTCTTAAAGTCGTACTCCCTTTCAGGTCCGTCTCAGACAGACTATGCCCCCTATATAGAGAAGGAAACTACATTTAATGCCATCAGAACCCATTAGTACGGCATTTGAAAGTGCGGTAAACGGCGAGAGCCTATGCGGGCAAGTTCCGCATCGCAACCCTGAGTTGCGTCAAATTGGTCCTGAGTTTTGAGTGAAAAGTGGTGAAAATGAACGCTGAAAACAACGTTTCTAACTATCAAACTGATTTTGCCATTTCCTCCCACTTCCCAAATTTCACCGAACTCGCCTCACATCCATGCCGTCTTTGGCATCACACTATACGGGAGAAAATTTCTTAAAGCCGTCCTCCCTTTGAAGTCCGTCTCAGACAGACTATGCTCCCTATATATAGAAGGAAACTACATTTAATGCCATCAGAACCCATTAGTACGGCTTTTGAAAGTGCGGTAAAAGGCGAGAGCCTATGCGGGCAAGTTCCGCATCGCAACCCTGAGTTGCGTCAAATTGGTCCTCAGTTTTGAGTGAAAAAGTGGTGAAAATGAACGCTGAAAAACAACGTTTCTAACTATCAAACTGATTTTGCCATTTCCTCCCACTTTCCAAATTTCACCGAACTCTCCTCACATCCATGCCGTCTTTGGCATCACTCTATACGGGAGAAAATTTCTTAAAGTCGTACTCCCTTTCAGGTCCGTCTCAGACAGACTATGCCCCCTATATAGAGAAGGAAACTACATTTAATGCCATCAGAACCCATTAGTACGGCATTTGAAAGTGCGGTAAACGGCGAGAGCCTATGCGGGCAAGTTCCGCATCGCAACCCTGAGTTGCGTCAAATTGGTCCTCAGTTTTGAGTGAAAAGTGGTGAAAATGAACGCTGAAAAACAACGTTTCTAACTATCAAACTGATTTTGCCATTTCCTCCCACTTTCCAAATTTCACCGAACTCGCCTCACATCCATGCCGTCTTTGGCATCACTCTATACGGGAGAAAATTTCTTAAAGCCGTCCTCCCTTTGAAGTCCGTCTCAGACAGACTATGCTCCCTATATATAGAAGGAAACTACATTTAATGCCATCAGAACCCATTAGTACGGCTTTTGAAAGTGCGGTAAAAGGCGAGAGCCTATGCGGGCAAGTTCCGCATCGCAACCCTGAGTTGCGTCAAATTGGTCCTCAGTTTTGAGCGAAAAAGGTACACGTAACGTCCTAAAACTACCGGGTAGTGTCCGCATCGTCCTCCACAACCCGCCAACGGACGCGTCGCGTGATCGATCGCGAATCTCTCCTAGAGGCAATGAGGCCATTGGGGTTAGTCGGCGGCAACGTTTGAACATGCCGATAACGCTTACGCTACGTCCATCGTCGATTCCAGTCAAGCCTCACCAGTCCCCTATATATATAGAAGGAAACTACATTTAATGCCATCACTACTCAAAAGTACGGCTTTTCTATGTGCGGTAAAAGGCGAGAGCTTATGCGGGAGAGTTCCGCGTGGCTACCCTAAGTGCCGTCGAACTCGTCGTAGCGTGTTCCACCGCCTATCTGTCCGAAGGGCAGAAAGAAACTGCGGGAACTCGGCGGGAGCCGGTAATCGAAATGCCGACGATAACCTCGATAGGCGGCGGGTGCCGGTAGTCGAATCGACAGTCCTGCCGCCAACAGACTGGTGTCATGCCGATAACGCTTACGCCACGTCCATCGTCGATTCCAGTCAAGCCTCACCAGTCCCCTATATATATAGAAGGAAACTACATTTAATGCCATCACTACTCAAAAGTACGGCTTTTCTATGTGCGGTAAAGGCGAGAGCTTATGCGGGAGAGTTCCGCGTGGCTACCCGAAGTGCCGTCGAACTCGTCGTAGCGTGTTCCACCGCCTATCTGTCCGAAGGGCAGAAAGAAACTGCGGGAACTCGGCGGGAGCCGGTAATCGAAATGCCGACGATAACCTCGGTAGGCGGCGGGTGCCGGTAGTCGAATCGACAGTCCTGCCGCCAACAGCCTGCTGACATGCCGATAACGCTTACGCCACGTCCATCGTCGATTCCAGTCAAGCCTCACCAGTCCCCTATATATAGAAGGAAACTACATTTAATGCCATCACTACTCAAAAGTACGGCTTTTCTATGTGCGGTAAAGGCGAGAGCTTATGCGGGAGAGTTCCGCGTGGGTACCCGAAGTACCGTCGAACTCGTCGTAGCGTGTTCCACCGCCAATCTGTCCGAAGGGCAGAAAGAAACTGCGGGAACTCGGCGGGAGCCGGTAATCGAAATGCCGACGATAACCTCGGTAGGCGGCGGGTGCCGGTAGTCGAATCGACAGTCCTGCCGCCAACAGCCTGCTGACATGCCGATAACGCTTACGCTACGTCCATCGTCGATTCCAGTCAAGCTCACCAGTCCCCTATATATAGAAGGAAACTACATTTAATGCCATCACTACTCAAAAGTACGGCTTTTCTATGTGCGGTAAAGGCGAGAGCTTATGCGGGAGAGTTCCGCGTGGCTACCCTAAGTGCCGTCGAACTCGTCGTAGCGTGTTCCACGGCCAATCTGTCCGAAGGGCAGAAAGAAACTGCGGGAACTCGGCGGGAGCCGGTAATCGAAATGCCGACGATAACCTCGGTAGGCGGCGGGTGCCGGTAGTCGAATCGACAGTCCTGCCGCCAACAGCCTGCTGACATGCCGATAACGCTTACGCTACGTCCATCGTCGATTCCAGTCAAGCTCACCAGTCCCCTATATATAGAAGGAAACTACATTTAATGCCATCACTACTCAAAAGTACGGCTTTTCTATGTGCGGTAAAGGCGAGAGCTTATGCGGGAGAGTTCCGCGTGGCTACCCGAAGTACCGTCGAACTCGTCGTAGCGTGTTCCACGGCCAATCTGTCCGAAGGGCAGAAAGAAACTGCGGGAACTCGGCGGGAGCCGGTAATCGAAATGCCGACGATAACCTCGGTAGGCGGCGGGTGCCGGTAGTCGAATCGACAGTCCTGCCGCCAACAGCCTGCTGACATGCCGATAACGCTTACGCTACGTCCATCGTCGATTCCAGTCAAGCTCACCAGTCCCCTATATATAGAAGGAAACTACATTTAATGCCATCACTACTCAAAAGTACGGCTTTTCTATGTGCGGTAAAGGCGAGAGCTTATGCGGGAGAGTTCCGCGTGGGTACCCGAAGTACCGTCGAACTCGTCGTAGCGTGTTCCACGGCCAATCTGTCCGAAGGGCAGAAAGAAACTGCGGGAACTCGGCGGGAGCCGGTAATCGAAATGCCGACGATAACCTCGGTAGGCGGCGGGTGCCGGTAGTCGAATCGACAGTCCTGCCGCCAACAGACTGCTGTCATGCCGATAACGCTTACGCCACGTCCATCGTCGATTCCAGTCAAGCCTCACCAGTCCCCTATATATATAGAAGGAAACTACATTTAATGCCATCACTACTCAAAAGTACGGCTTTTCTATGTGCGGTAAAGGCGAGAGCTTATGCGGGAGAGTTCCGCGTGGCTACCCTAAGTGCCGTCGAACTCGTCGTAGCGTGTTCCACGGCCAATCTGTCCGAAGGGCAGAAAGAAACTGCGGGAACTCGGCGGGAGCCGGTAATCGAAATGCCGACGATAACCTCGGTAGGCGGCGGGTGCCGGTAGTCGAATCGACAGTCCTGCCGCCAACAGCCTGCTGACATGCCGATAACGCTTACGCCACGTCCATCGTCGATTCCAGTCAAGCTCACCAGTCCCCTATATATAGAAGGAAACTACATTTAATGCCATCACTACTCAAAAGTACGGCTTTTCTATGTGCGGTAAAGGCGAGAGCTTATGCGGGAGAGTTCCGCGTGGGTACCCGAAGTACCGTCGAACTCGTCGTAGCGTGTTCCACGGCCAATCTGTCCGAAGGGCAGAAAGAAACTGCGGGAACTCGGCGGGAGCCGGTAATCGAAATGCCGACGATAACCTCGGTAGGCGGCGGGTGCCGGTAGTCGAATCGACAGTCCTGCCGCCAACAGCCTGCTGACATGCCGATAACGCTTACGCCACGTCCATCGTCGATTCCAGTCAAGCCTCACCAGTCCCCTATATATAGAAGGAAACTACATTTAATGCCATCACTACTCAAAAGTACGGCTTTTCTATGTGCGGTAAAGGCGAGAGCTTATGCGGGAGAGTTCCGCGTGGCTACCCTAAGTGCCGTCGAACTCGTCGTAGCGTGTTCCACCGCCTATCTGTCCGAAGGGCAGAAAGAAACTGCGGGAACTCGGCGGGAGCCGGTAATCGAAATGCCGACGATAACCTCGGTAGGCGGCGGGTGCCGGTAGTCGAATCGACAGTCCTGCCGCCAACAGCCTGCTGACATGCCGATAACGCTTACGCCACGTCCATCGTCGATTCCAGTCAAGCCTCACCAGTCCCCTATATATAGAAGGAAACTACATTTAATGCCATCACTACTCAAAAGTACGGCTTTTCTATGTGCGGTAAAGGCGAGAGCTTATGCGGGAGAGTTCCGCGTGGGTACCCGAAGTACCGTCGAACTCGTCGTAGCGTGTTCCACCGCCTATCTGTCCGAAGGGCAGAAAGAAACTGCGGGAACTCGGCGGGAGCCGGTAATCGAAATGCCGACGATAACCTCGGTAGGCGGCGGGTGCCGGTAGTCGAATCGACAGTCCTGCCGCCAACAGCCTGCTGACATGCCGATAACGCTTACGCCACGTCCATCGTCGATTCCAGTCAAGCCTCACCAGTCCCCTATATATATAGAAGGAAACTACATTTAATGCCATCACTACTCAAAAGTACGGCTTTTCTATGTGCGGTAAAGGCGAGAGCTTATGCGGGAGAGTTCCGCGTGGGTACCCGAAGTACCGTCGAACTCGTCGTAGCGTGTTCCACCGCCAATCTGTCCGAAGGGCAGAAAGAAACTGCGGGAACTCGGCGGGAGCCGGTAATCGAAATGCCGACGATAACCTCGGTAGGCGGCGGGTGCCGGTAGTCGAATCGACAGTCCTGCCGCCAACAGCCTGCTGACATGCCGATAACGCTTACGCCACGTCCATCGTCGATTCCAGTCAAGCCTCACCAGTCCCCTATATATAGAAGGAAACTACATTTAATGCCATCACTACTCAAAAGTACGGCTTTTCTATGTGCGGTAAAGGCGAGAGCTTATGCGGGAGAGTTCCGCGTGGGTACCCGAAGTACCGTCGAACTCGTCGTAGCGTGTTCCACGGCCAATCTGTCCGAAGGGCAGAAAGAAACTGCGGGAACTCGGCGGGAGCCGGTAATCGAAATGCCGACGATAACCTCGGTAGGCGGCGGGTGCCGGTAGTCGAATCGACAGTCCTGCCGCCAACAGCCTGCTGACATGCCGATAACGCTTACGCCACGTCCATCGTCGATTCCAGTCAAGCTCACCAGTCCCCTATATATAGAAGGAAACTACATTTAATGCCATCACTACTCAAAAGTACGGCTTTTCTATGTGCGGTAAAGGCGAGAGCTTATGCGGGAGAGTTCCGCGTGGGTACCCGAAGTACCGTCGAACTCGTCGTAGCGTGTTCCACCGCCAATCTGTCCGAAGGGCAGAAAGAAACTGCGGGAACTCGGCGGGAGCCGGTAATCGAAATGCCGACGATAACCTCGGTAGGCGGCGGGTGCCGGTAGTCGAATCGACAGTCCTGCCGCCAACAGCCTGCTGACATGCCGATAACGCTTACGCCACGTCCATCGTCGATTCCAGTCAAGCCTCACCAGTCCCCTATATATATAGAAGGAAACTACATTTAATGCCATCACTACTCAAAAGTACGGCTTTTCTATGTGCGGTAAAGGCGAGAGCTTATGCGGGAGAGTTCCGCGTGGCTACCCTAAGTGCCGTCGAACTCGTCGTAGCGTGTTCCACCGCCTATCTGTCCGAAGGGCAGAAAGAAACTGCGGGAACTCGGCGGGAGCCGGTAATCGAAATGCCGACGATAACCTCGGTAGGCGGCGGGTGCCGGTAGTCGAATCGACAGTCCTGCCGCCAACAGACTGGTGTCATGCCGATAACGCTTACGCCACGTCCATCGTCGATTCCAGTCAAGCCTCACCAGTCCCCTATATATAGAAGGAAACTACATTTAATGCCATCACTACTCAAAAGTACGGCTTTTCTATGTGCGGTAAAGGCGAGAGCTTATGCGGGAGAGTTCCGCGTGGCTACCCTAAGTGCCGTCGAACTCGTCGTAGCGTGTTCCACCGCCTATCTGTCCGAAGGGCAGAAAGAAACTGCGGGAACTCGGCGGGAGCCGGTAATCGAAATGCCGACGATAACCTCGGTAGGCGGCGGGTGCCGGTAGTCGAATCGACAGTCCTGCCGCCAACAGACTGGTGTCATGCCGATAACGCTTACGCCACGTCCATCGTCGATTCCAGTCAAGCCTCACCAGTCCCTATATATATAGAAGGAAACTACATTTAATGCCATCACTACTCAAAAGTACGGCTTTTCTATGTGCGGTAAAGGCGAGAGCTTATGCGGGAGAGTTCCGCGTGGGTACCCGAAGTACCGTCGAACTCGTCGTAGCGTGTTCCACCGCCTATCTGTCCGAAGGGCAGAAAGAAACTGCGGGAACTCGGCGGGAGCCGGTAATCGAAATGCCGACGATAACCTCGGTAGGCGGCGGGTGCCGGTAGTCGAATCGACAGTCCTGCCGCCAACAGCCTGCTGACATGCCGATAACGCTTACGCCACGTCCATCGTCGATTCCAGTCAAGCCTCACCAGTCCCCTATATATAGAAGGAAACTACATTTAATGCCATCACTACTCAAAAGTACGGCTTTTCTATGTGCGGTAAAGGCGAGAGCTTATGCGGGAGAGTTCCGCGTGGGTACCCGAAGTACCGTCGAACTCGTCGTAGCGTGTTCCACCGCCTATCTGTCCGAAGGGCAGAAAGAAACTGCGGGAACTCGGCGGGAGCCGGTAATCGAAATGCCGACGATAACCTCGGTAGGCGGCGGGTGCCGGTAGTCGAATCGACAGTCCTGCCGCCAACAGCCTGCTGACATGCCGATAACGCTTACGCCACGTCCATCGTCGATTCCAGTCAAGCCTCACCAGTCCCCTATATATAGAAGGAAACTACATTTAATGCCATCACTACTCAAAAGTACGGCTTTTCTATGTGCGGTAAAGGCGAGAGCTTATGCGGGAGAGTTCCGCGTGGGTACCCGAAGTACCGTCGAACTCGTCGTAGCGTGTTCCACCGCCTATCTGTCCGAAGGGCAGAAAGAAACTGCGGGAACTCGGCGGGAGCCGGTAATCGAAATGCCGACGATAACCTCGGTAGGCGGCGGGTGCCGGTAGTCGAATCGACAGTCCTGCCGCCAACAGCCTGCTGACATGCCGATAACGCTTACGCCACGTCCATCGTCGATTCCAGTCAAGCCTCACCAGTCCCCTATATATAGAAGGAAACTACATTTAATGCCATCACTACTCAAAAGTACGGCTTTTCTATGTGCGGTAAAGGCGAGAGCTTATGCGGGAGAGTTCCGCGTGGGTACCCGAAGTACCGTCGAACTCGTCGTAGCGTGTTCCACCGCCTATCTGTCCGAAGGGCAGAAAGAAACTGCGGGAACTCGGCGGGAGCCGGTAATCGAAATGCCGACGATAACCTCGGTAGGCGGCGGGTGCCGGTAGTCGAATCGACAGTCCTGCCGCCAACAGCCTGCTGACATGCCGATAACGCTTACGCCACGTCCATCGTCGATTCCAGTCAAGCCTCACCAGTCCCCTATATATAGAAGGAAACTACATTTAATGCCATCACTACTCAAAAGTACGGCTTTTCTATGTGCGGTAAAAGGCGAGAGCTTATGCGGGAGAGTTCCGCGTGGCTACCCGAAGTACCGTCGAACTCGTCGTAGCGTGTTCCACCGCCTATCTGTCCGAAGGGCAGAAAGAAACTGCGGGAACTCGGCGGGAGCCGGTAATCGAAATGCCGACGATAACCTCGGTAGGCGGCGGGTGCCGGTAGTCGAATCGACAGTCCTGCCGCCAACAGCCTGCTGACATGCCGATAACGCTTACGCCACGTCCATCGTCGATTCCAGTCAAGCCTCACCAGTCCCCTATATATATAGAAGGAAACTACATTTAATGCCATCACTACTCAAAAGTACGGCTTTTCTATGTGCGGTAAAGGCGAGAGCTTATGCGGGAGAGTTCCGCGTGGCTACCCGAAGTACCGTCGAACTCGTCGTAGCGTGTTCCACCGCCTATCTGTCCGAAGGGCAGAAAGAAACTGCGGGAACTCGGCGGGAGCCGGTAATCGAAATGCCGACGATAACCTCGGTAGGCGGCGGGTGCCGGTAGTCGAATCGACAGTCCTGCCGCCAACAGCCTGCTGACATGCCGATAACGCTTACGCCACGTCCATCGTCGATTCCAGTCAAGCCTCACCAGTCCCCTATATATATAGAAGGAAACTACATTTAATGCCATCACTACTCAAAAGTACGGCTTTTCTATGTGCGGTAAAAGGCGAGAGCTTATGCGGGAGAGTTCCGCGTGGCTACCCGAAGTACCGTCGAACTCGTCGTAGCGTGTTCCACCGCCTATCTGTCCGAAGGGCAGAAAGAAACTGCGGGAACTCGGCGGGAGCCGGTAATCGAAATGCCGACGATAACCTCGGTAGGCGGCGGGTGCCGGTAGTCGAATCGACAGTCCTGCCGCCAACAGCCTGCTGACATGCCGATAACGCTTACGCCACGTCCATCGTCGATTCCAGTCAAGCCTCACCAGTCCCTATATATAGAAGGAAACTACATTTAATGCCATCACTACTCAAAAGTACGGCTTTTCTATGTGCGGTAAAAGGCGAGAGCTTATGCGGGAGAGTTCCGCGTGGCTACCCGAAGTACCGTCGAACTCGTCGTAGCGTGTTCCACCGCCTATCTGTCCGAAGGGCAGAAAGAAACTGCGGGAACTCGGCGGGAGCCGGTAATCGAAATGCCGACGATAACCTCGGTAGGCGGCGGGTGCCGGTAGTCGCACTTTTCGCAGCGGCTGCGTCTAGACGTCCGACCCGTTGGAGCAAGCGGCTGTTAGACCACGCACGCGCGAAACAGACCGAGAAAATCGGTTCCCCGTCGGTAGGCGGCGGGCGCGGTGTTTAAATTTCCCAATCCTGGCACATGCTCTGAGACTCTGTTCGACTTGTACCGAGGCCAATGCGTGTACTCGGCGGGAGCAGGTGTTCGAAATGCCGACCGTATCCTCTAGGGACGACGAATCGAAGGACCCGCCGCCAACCTTTCGGGCACTTTTCGCAACGGCTGCGTCCAGACGTAGACGTCCATTAGACCCGTTGAAAACAAGCGGTTCCCCTAAAGGTGTTAGACCACCCTTGGCACATGCGCTGAGAAACAGACCGAGAAAATGCGGTATCCCCGACGAATCGGGACCCGCCGCCAGGCACTTTCGCAACGGCTGCGTCTAGACGTCCGACCCGTTGGAAATTTCCACGCACGCGCGAAACAGACCGAGAAATCGGTTCCCCGTCGGTAGGCGGCGGGCGCGGGTGTTTACCCATCGCTGGCACATGCTGAGACTCTGTTCGACTTGTACCGAGGCCAATGCGTGTACTCGGCGGGAGCAGGTGTTCGAAATGCCGACCGTATCCTCTAGGGACGACGAATCGAAGGACCCGCCGCCAACCTTTCGGCCTAGCACTTTTCGCAACGGCTGCGTCTAGACGTCCGACCCGTTGGAGCAAGCTGCTGTTGGACCACGCACGCGCGAAACAGACCGAGAAAATCGGTTCCCCCGTCGGTAGGCGGCGGGCGCGGATGTTTAAATTTCCCAATCGCTGGCACATGCTCTGAGACTCTGTTCGACTTGTACCGAGGCCAATGCGTGTACTCGGCGGGAGCAGGTGTTCGAAATGCCGACCGTATCCTCTAGGGACGACGAATCGAAGGACCCGCCGCCAACCTTTCGGGCACTTTTCGCAACGGCTGCGTCTAGACGTCCGACCCGTTGGAGCAAGCTGCTGTTGGACCACGCACGCGCGAAACAGACCGAGAAAATCGGTTCCCCCGTCGGTAGGCGGCGGGTGCGGGTGTTTAAATTTCCCGCTCGCTGGCACATGCTCTGAGACTCTGTTCGACTTGTACCGAGGCCAATGCGTGTACTCGGCGGGAGCAGGTGTTCGAAATGCCGACCGTATCCTCTAGGGACGAAGAATCGAAGGTCCCGCCGCCAACCTTTCGGGCACTTTTCGCAACGGCTGCGTCTAGACGTCCGACCCGTTGGAGCAAGCTGCTGTTGGACCACGCACGCGCGAAACAGACCGAGAAAATCGGTTCCCCCGTCGGTAGGCGGCGGGCGCGGGTGTTTAAATTTCCCAATCGCTGGCACATGCTCTGAGACTCTGTTCGACTTGTACCGAGGCCAATGCGTGTACTCGGCGGGAGCAGGTGTTCGAAATGCCGACCGTATCCTCTAGGGACGACGAATCGAAGGTCCCGCCGCCAACCTTTCGTGCACTTTTCGCAACGGCTGCGCCTAGACGTACGACCCGTGTCATGGGTTTCATTTATAAAAGCAAAACTGTGAAGAAACAGGACACGAACATTAAAATATAAGTATCGTTTGTATGGATAACACTGATCTGGAATTAGCACTTAAAGAAACCATCCACATTAAACAACTTTAATCTACACCGAATATCATGTAGTCTTCATTCAAATAGCACATTTTAAAATATTTACAGCATGTTTTATTGTCAGTAATTTACTTTCCGTGTATTTTAGTTTCACATTATCGTAATTTCAGCAATATATTTTATTTAGTTAGTTAGAAATTACGTCTTTCTATTTTGCTCTGTATACTGAAGATGGAATATGTAAAATATTGAAAACTTTACCTCTGTCCCCTTCTATTGTATCAAAGTATTTCTTCATCTTCAATACAATTATACAATTAATCGTCAAACATCATTTTCGTTCGATACAATGATTGCTAATATATTGATATGACCATATGTAAACGAACTGTTGTCTGTATGCTGTGACTCTGAAAATTAAAGTTAAAAGGAAAATCTTGAAATGTGCTTCCTTTCAGAATGCAAACTTCGATACATCATTCCAAAGTTTCTCCATTTTAGTAGAGCAAAACTTTGAAAAATTCATTATCTTATCATATTTGTCTGAAGAGAGTATCGGTTTGTTTGAATTTGGCTCTATACTGCACGAGGGCTATCTGCTATAGCCGTCGATAATTTAACAGTGAAAGAAAAGAGGATAGGTACCAAGTGATCACCACTCACCAACCACTGTTTCACAGAGGAACTGTGGGATTGCTTGTAACAATGAACCGCCAGTCACGTATCATAAAGGGTGAGCATGTTTCGTAGAACAAAGTTGGGTCAAGAATTTCGAACAAAACATCAACAGAACATAATTTTACTGGAAAAGTTCAAAGTGTACTGTACTAACCATAGAATCGTGGAAACCAGAGTTGATTACACCGACGTACTAAACAAGTGGAACGAAGACAAATTGTTCAGTGTGAACATGTCCAAAATTTCAGGCTAAGTTGACTGACTTACAGCATTCAATTCTAGTTTCATCCTTGTGACCACATTGTTAACTAATATAATTATAACATAAATACTCAGTCTAAATTAGTCCTACCTAAAATTGTTATTTTAACTAAACTGACTAGTTGACCAAAATATTGCTTATTCTTGTAAACTCTACTGCATTATTTTGCCTTTTAATTGTGTGTCACCCAACATTAGAAAATGTTCCAGACATATAAATATAAATGTGGTAAACATTTTAGCATTGATTATACAACACCAGGTGATCCATCAGAGTCTATTGAGTTGTTCTTAGCAATGATGATACGACACCAGGTGATCCATCACAGTATAATAAGTTGCTCTTAGTAATGATACGACACCGCGTGGGTAAGGAGCCCCCAACGTTGCTAGTGCGAGAGGGTGTCGGTCTGCTTACCGACAATCGTGCTCGTTATCTCCGTGTCAAGAGATCGCCGCCAACGTTTTGCACAGAGACTAAAATCGACAAAGTCCGACACCGTTTGGGTACAGAGCCCCCCAACGCTGGTAGTGCGAGAGAGTGTCGGTCTGCCTGCCGACATTCGTGCTCGTTATGTCGGCGTCGA
>NW_027467782.1:63973008-64068903 GCF_004210375.1 Tachypleus tridentatus | reverse complement strand
CTGACACCAGTGTGGAATACTGCAAGTAAGTGTTAATTTTTGTTTTATTGTTTCAAATTAACAGAGCATAGAAAACAATGTATGTGT
Organism: Tachypleus tridentatus; assembly: GCF_004210375.1. NCBI lineage: Eukaryota > Metazoa > Arthropoda > Merostomata > Xiphosura > Limulidae > Tachypleus > Tachypleus tridentatus. The sequence continues at coordinate 64,068,816 of NW_027467782.1, read as the reverse complement.
GATTAAGAACCAGTGTGGTGTCTCTTTAACCCTACTGACGTGAGACATCAAAGTGAACAAGTTACAACCGTTTTTACGTAGATTCAAACTTTAACCCTATTGACATGGGATATCAAATTGTGCAAGGTACAACCATTTTATTGAGTTAGTTTCAAAGTTATCATCCATGAAAGTATTTTTCATCATTGCAACAACATTTTTACCACAATGAACCAGATTCAAGGCAGTTGAATGCAACATGGTACATTTGGCATGTATAAGTTGGTGGAAATGATGCCTAGCATGCAAAGATAGATGGGTACAGATGATGTCTATCATGTTAAATGTATGGGTGGAAATGATGTCTAGCATGATCAGACATATTGGAAAAGATATCTGGTATCGCGTAGATCTTTCGATGAAGGTTATGTCTCGTATGCATAGACATATGGATTGAAATGATGTTTGGCATGTGCATATATAATGCTGTAGGTGATATCTAGCATGTGTAGATATATGGGTGGAGACAATAAAGGGTTGATTAAACTACTTAAAATAATACATATTATTAAACTTGGTACAACAAGATACTTTATAACTTAAATATTAGTATTACATAAGATTTAATTCTTAAGTTAAAAAATGAATATACTTTCTACACAATCTGGTGATGCTCTGACTTTTCATTTACAAATATTTTTTTCTCTCCTCTTGTGAGGGTTTAAGATTGTTCAACCAATTAGAAACATATATATAGCAGATACTAACAACTCAGAATATAAAATTTCAACCCAAATGACAAATCCTTGTATTATCTTCTGTTTTTCAAGAAATTTGTGTAATTCTCATTTATATTGCTGTTGGACAATTGGTTGTATTTATATAACTAATAAAAGAGTGTATTCTATCCATAAATCAGGCAAGTTTCTTTTTGTTTCGGCAGTCAAAGCCAATACTTCACGAAGCTAGCCTGATGGGTTTCGACAAAAAGTGTTGCTTTGAGTAGTAATTAATTTGTTTTTTGTTTTTTTATAAACCTAATTGTAGGTTAGTTAGAAATAACAGTTGTTTTACAATTCTATTCAAGTGCATTATGCAATATTTTTTAATGTAACATAATTATTCATAGTACTAAACAGAAATTTTATTATCCTTTTATAAACATTAAAAATAATCACAAGAGATTTCATAACATTCACCATCAGTTTTATTTTTTATTCTGAAAGAAGTAACATTTGTACAAAACTTTAATACATTTTTCTCCGAGGAAGATGAAAGGATTGTTTCTAGATTCTGTTTTATGTGCAGTAAAAAAGTTATACATCTTCAAGAGAGAGAACTTTACTGATTTTATCTTCAGCAAAATTTGAATCAACTACATCGACTCTCTCAATGACTGTATTTCAGGATTGATACACAAATATTGTTTAAATAAAACACAATAGAATTTGAAGAGTAAACCCTTCGATGATGTTATTTCTTTTCTGTTGGTACAAATCTATTAATATTTCCCAGACATCAGAGCCACAAAATTCCAACAACATCTCCTCACTCAATAGGATTTCAAAGGAACTTTTTTGGAAGAAAACTATAGAATTAATTTCTAACAATTTGATATTGCTAACAAACTTGGATATTGCTGTTCATATAAGAGCACAAAATGTACTTAGCTGTTTAAGTTAGAAAGTTAACTTTATTTTAAAAAACTTGTCTGAGTACAGATAACAATTTTAAGGTATAGTTAAAATTTTATGAAATGCAAAACATCCACTATAAAATAAGTTGTTTAAAATGCTGGCTTCTATTTTAAGGTCATTTTATTTCATGGTTTCAGGTACCAAGACTATAGAGAGCCCCCCAACAGCAAGCAACAAATATGAATATAAGACGTTATATTGGCAGCTGGCTACAGCTCGCTTGGTTTTCGTTTCTATTTTTGTGGTTGGAAACAATTTTTCAAATTATAGATCTTATTTTTGATTAAACTTAATTACATTTGCAGTTTATTTTTAGTTTATACTAAAATAAATCAATTAACAGTAGCTTTCACTTAAGGACATAAAATACAACCTTCTTTCTTCAAAAGATAGAATATTTTTAAATGTTAATTGTAGAACTAACCTGAGACTTTATTTAACCAAAGTTTTCAAAACAAATATAAAGTGTGAATAGCTTTTATTAAAACACCTTTTATTTGTAATTTAAATTTTTTTGAGGAAGCTAAATATATGTTTAGGTGTACATAAACCCACAGAACCAGTTGAGAATTGCTGTATTAAATTAACTTCAAGGGAGTTGGAAACTTTTTAACATTTACTGAGACTGAAAATGTATAAACATTATAACTATGTTCAGTTGTTTTTAATGAAGCAACATAAATAGAGTATAAAAGGTAATACATTTTAATACAGCCAGGACAATCCTAGAATGTTTTTAAAAGTTTCAGTAACATTTACTAAGTTATCCTTCACAAAATGGATTGATTAATCATTTTTGTTAATAAACTATCCTTTTTATTACCCAATTCTATAAGTGTTAGATTTTTTTGTGGCTTCTGTTCATCCAGTAGAATGTTTTTCTTATTATGTAGCACTGATACTGTTCTGAATGACTGTACATGCTCATTAGTAATTTAAGAAGACTTCATGATTTAATCATTGTTCATAAAGTTTTATAATCTGTATTGGTTAAACAGTGTTATGTAAAAGGATAATGTTTTAAAAAACTGCTCCAGTGAAACTTATGTTTTTCCTTTTTTTAGTGTCTTGTATTCATCATGACAACTCTAATTTGTTGGTTAATACCAGACATTCCAAAGTCTGTGAAACTACAGATTAGACATGAAAATCACATCGTCAATGATGTGATTATTGAAGAAGAACTGAAAAGAGCAAAATATCTTGGAAGGAGGGAAACACCATGATTTTAGAACATCATTTCACAGATTGGTAATATTTAAAAATTTGAACAAGGCAGAGTTTTTTTTCTGTTTAAGAGGTAAGTGAACAGGTTGATAATAACATCTAATCAAATATCTATGGTCAATGAAGTCCAACAGGGAATACAGTTTCCATACATATATGTGCCACAAGAACAAGTACGTTTTAAACTTTGCAAAAGTCTATGTTATTTAGAAAATTTCTTCTTTCACTTAACATTTGATATATTGCAACCTCAAAGGTCAAACCTTGTTAAATCTTAAACAAATTATTTATTTTTGTTTATATACTTAATGTTTACACCATCTTGGTGACAACAGTTTTAAACTGTCTTGTATTATAACATTGACGTTTTCTTTTGTTGAATGTTTATAAGTACTTAAAATCTTTCACGTATCTTTTAGAACAGGTGTCGGCAACCTTTTAGGTCTCGGGAGCCAATCTGAATTTAGAACAAGAATACTGCAGGAAATCAAAATAAACACTTATGTTACACACACACACACACTTAATGAAATACTGTGTAAGTAAAACTAAAGAAAATGTAAATTGATTATTATATTTACAGTGTGTTCTTTTAATGACATTGGTGCTGTTACATAGTTTTGTTCCTTTCCCTGAAGTCTGTTTCACAATTTATTAAATGTAATTTCATATTCAGTTTTCTACTATTATTACTGAGCACGTTTTTTTTGTTTTTTTTTCTGATTTAGGAGAATCTCTGAATACACAGGTAGAACCAAACATTGTGAAGATGATACTATAGAAGTGGAAGACCATTCCAGAGTTGTAGAATGAAGTAATATGCCTGCTCCTGCACCTTGTTCAAGGTGACGTGCCATCAGAATTCTAAAGAACAAGACTTGAACAGTGTTAACAGATCAACAACAAATGCTACAATCTGTTCCAAATTGTTATCAAACTTTGTGTATGAATCTCAAACTTGTGTTCAGAGTTTGTTTCAGAAACACCATTGTTAAGATAATGTTTACTCTTTGAACTGTTTTAGTGTCTCCACAATATTAAGTTCCAGTGTTTTAAAATAATGATAAATCAGGAATTAAAGTTTTTAATTTTTACACTGGTCATCACTTTTTAAATCATTGTTAAGTAGATTTAGTGAAAAAGAAGCTATGTTTTTAATAAAGATCTTGAACTAAATTTTGTTCAGAGGAAATTTATCTTAACCTTCCTTTCTTTAGTTCAAAATTTGTCATCTATATTGTTTTTATCAGTGTCAATATACGTTGGTTGTCAGTTGTTTTTTTTTAAGTGTGCTGTCAAATTATCAACAGAAAAAAATTCTTGAAATGATTGTAACAAAGAGTACACTAAAGTTATTTGATTAACTCAAAGGAAAATTCTTTAAAGTTAATGAAAACTTCAGTTTATGAATTAGTACTTACTGTTATAAATGTGTGCATCATTGAAAAATAGTGAATATTCACCTAGATGTATTGGATACAACTTCAGTTTTTAACAGATTTGTGTTTAAGTATGTACTTGTCATAATCCTTTAATAATAATTTGAATCACTCGTTAGGGTGAATGAAAATTTTAAAGTAAATAAACACTAGTTTATTTGTTTCGAATATTTATGTAACAGCAACCGCCCCTAGATTTCAACTGATACACTAGAGGGAAGGAAGCTGCTCAATAACACCCACCGTCAACTCTCGGACTATTATAATTACATCACTTGACCGTCAGCTTTTAGACTATTATAATCAAATCACAAGGGCGCCAGCTCTTAGACTATTATAATTACATCATTTGACCATCTGTTTTCAGACTATTATGATTACATCATTTAACCATCACTCTTACGGTATACTGAAAACCACAAAGTGTTTGCGCGATTTGTTTCTGCAATGGGATGCGAACCACGAATCCACAATCCAACACGCTAAGTGCTAAATCACGTCCTGCCCAGAGAGAACGAGCGAGCCACATAAGAGTAAAAATGTACTTAAGTAAAGACAAATGTTGGAAGAGAATTCTTCTTTAGATACGGTGTGTTTTGTTTACATTTATATTGCATTAAAATATTGTAAATAAATTGCATGTATATCAAAACTTTGTGTTCTGATGTCATTTGTGTTATTTATACGATAAAACTTAGATCATCAATCTCATACACTGGCACAGTTTTCTTTATTCTTATACAAGACGGTAGAGTACGTTTTGACACCGGAAATCCGATAAATATCTTTAATGGTTTATGTGCAATATGTGTGTTTCACACGTCTCACGCTACTGTTTAAAAGAGCAATATTTAGAATGTGAAATTATATTGAAAATTGCTTCGGTCACGGATGACGTTATTCACAGTTCTTGCTCCTAAAGGACAAGAAAGGATGTTTAGTTACGTACAGGAGAAAGTTATTCGTCAAGAAGAAAATGACCGAAAAAGTGAATTGATTGTCTGCCGAGAAACCACGATAGCTCAAAAGAGAGTTTCAATATCAATAACAGTGGTTGTACACGCACGACACAACCTCGGACATGCGCATTTTATTTCGCAGAAGATGTTTATCTTCTGTTTAATTACAAAAGCTTAAAGAAATTTAGGTGTATGTTTATTTGACAACACTGGGAAAAGTCGGCTATTTCTATAATTCGTTTTTGGTTTGTTTGTTTGTTGTTTTTTTGACGAACTTTAGAAACATTTTTATCAAAATCTAACCGCATCTTGACCATTTGGCACGATCGCGAAATCTAATATAAGAATCAGAGTACTTTATTTCTATAATGGAGTTAATGTGGACAGCATTACATTCGAGAAAGTGGCGCCACAATAAAGATTTTCTATCAGAAATTGGGTCAAAGATCAAACTGTTTCAGGTCAACACTACATTCCAAAAAGGTGGTGCGGTGATACAGATTACCTATTAGAGATTGGGTCAAAGATAAAATATTTCGGGTCAACACTACATTCGAGAAAGTGGCTCCACAATAAAGATTTTCTATCAGAAATTGGGTCAAAGATAAAACTATATCAGGTCAACATGACATTCGAGAAAGGTGGCGTCACAGTAAAGATTTCCTTTTCGAGATTAGGTCAAATTTAAAACTGTCTCAACGATTTCTGCTTCGTACCGCCGTTTCATTTCTGTATGAGAAGTTGAAGTTTAACGTGATCATAAAAGATATTGTGTAGAAAAACCCAGACTAACTTTCGGTTGGGACAAGTTGTTTTGTTGAAGACTACAGCAATAATTATGATCTCCACGCCCCACAGGTTTATAACCAATGTCACTCCCTTGAATTAACTCTCGTAACACTCAACAAGCGTGTTAAGGCGTGCGACGTGTAATCTGAGGGTCGCGGTTTCGCATCCCCGTCGCGCCAAACATGCTCGCCCTTTCAGCCGTGGGGGCGTTAAAATGTAACGGTCAGTATTTGTTGGTAAAAGAGTTGGCGGTGGGTGATGATGACTAGCTGCCTTCCCTCTAGTCTTACACTGCTAAATTAGGGATCTTCGAGTAACTTTACGCGAAATTCAAAAACGAACCAACACTCAATACTGTTTAGTTTAACGTCTAGAACAGTATAATTATTCTTAATACACTCCAACAAATAATATCAACAAAAGAGTGTCTTTTAGAGCTCAACCTGTGTTATAGCAGAAACAATCATATTGTAGTGTCTTTCAGAACAATTACTGGTGATTTTAACGGGCGTTTTGTATTAGAAACTTTTTTACAACAAACGTGAGCAAACGTCGTAATGTGTATTATTGTAAATATACGTTTTACTCAAGCACGTGAATATTGTATGCGTACTCTCAAGTTTGTGTATACAAATATTTCTACAATAAATTTTAAAAGTATAATCACTGCCGTATAACTCTGTTTTTTCATAAGGAAATCAGGAACGTTTTACCGAAGATTAAAAGAGAAGAGAAAATGTAATATTTCGTTTTTAAAAACAACATATTTTGATTAATGTGTAGCTACGCCTTCTCCGACCTCTTTCGTTTAACTTTTATTGCCTTGTAACTAGGCCTGTTGCCGGGAGTGTAGGTGTGTCATAATTATTTTGTTCGAGTCAAAAATGTTGGTTGTATTTCTGTTTGTATTTATTATATGTGTGTATTGCATGCGACTCCCACGTGGTTAATGTGGTATCCTAAACTTTGTGTTAAGTCTTTTACAGAGCGTTTTCGTTTTTGTTTGTGAGTATTGAATATAATGATCATGCGGCTTGCGCTTCTTATTCCCCAAGAAATCTTTCCCCTGTGAAAAAAGTTTGGAGACCCCTGAGCTAGAAACAAACAGAAATACAACCAACATTTTTATTTGCCAAAAGGTTGTCAAAGAAGGTGGCATTAGCAAAAGCAATTGTCACATCGCACATAGTGAGTACACATCTGAATTTCACTAAGCCGCAAAAAAGTTAGTGAGATTTATAAAATTGGCGTTTGGCTTTCAAAATATCTTCAATTTTCGGTTCTGAATTGCTATATCTAATCATTAGAATTGCTTTCAAATGTTCATCAGTCAACCTTGATCCAAGTACCGACTTCACACACTTCATTTTTGAAAATGCTTGTTCACAGATATAAGTTATTCCGCACATTGATGTCATACCAGATTCGAACTGCTTCAGCTTTGGAAAATCATCTTCAGGTGTGCAGATGTAAAATACAAAAAGTTGTCTCTCTCTGTGCTTTGCTTTCAACACGTCATTTCCTTGCAAATCGATGACCTCCAGCTGAAGTTCCATTGGCACGTCATCAATGACACAATCAAAAGGATTTTGAAAAGGAGAATGTCACTTTCGATTCTGTCGAGATCCGAAAATCTCTCTAAAATGCTTATTTAAATCACCAATAATCTTTTCTGAAACTTCAGGTTAACATCTTCTGTGATTCCAGCATGAAACTCATTGAAACACTGAAAATGAGAGAGGTTTTCTCCTTCCAAATGTGCTTCAAACAATGACAGCTTTCTCCGAAATCCTTTAATGATTCTATAGAGATCACAGACAAAGTTATTCTCCTCCTGAAGTTTCAAGTTCAATTCATTCATGTGGGATGTGATGTCACCAAAATTGACAACCAAGTTGGATCCGACAGAAGTGGATCGGCTCTATATTTCTCGATAAAAAAATATATATTTCTCTTTTCAGCTTATAAAAACGAGACAAGACTTTACCGCGGCTGAGCCACCTCACTGCCGTGTGATAAGGCAAGTCACATAAATCCGAATCAATTTCTTCAAGAAACACCTTGAACTGGCGATGATTAAGTGCAAGACCCCGAATGAAATTCACTGCAGAAATGACTTGTTTCAGTACGCAAGAAATATCTAAGTCTTTTCTACAGAGTGCTTGCTCGTGTATGATGCAGTGTATGAACAGAGCGCTTCAGAGTTGAAGATCTTCCAACTGTTTCCTGATCAGACCCGTCTTTACTCCAGCCATGTTTCTTCCTCCATCAACTGTAACACCTCTAAGCTGATTCCACTGAAGGTTATAGTCTTGCAAAGTTTTATGCACTTCCATGAAAATGTCTTCTCAACTTGTTCTTCCGTGCGTGCTGCAAACTGATGCCAACTCTTCCGTGATCTGAAAGTCCAAATTAACTCCACGAATGAACACGAGAAGTTGTGACGCACTCGAAAGATCAGTAGACTCATCCAGTGCCAGAGAATACCATTGGGAGTTTCTTGCTTTTTGGCGTATCTGTAATGCGATGTTTTCTCCAAGTTCTTCTGCTCTCCGTACAACTGAAGTTGCTAAAAGGCTGATACTTTCAAAGAAATTGTCTTTTTCAAGACACAGCTCATTTGCTGCTTCCGTCATACACTCTTTGTTGAAGTTGCCGTCAATAAAAGGTTTTCCTCGCTCTGCCATCCTATGCACTATTTTGTAACTTGTACGAGTGACAGATTTATTTTCAGCAAATTTTCTCGTGAAGAGATTCTTTTGAGATTCAAAAACACGTATCATGGATTCAAATTTCTCAGAACGGAACTTCCTGAAAATTTCAAATATGTTGATCGATGTTTTGTTTCATAGTGACGCCAAAGATTGTACTCTCTTAAAACGGCAACACTTTCTGTGCATATCACACAAGTAGCTTTCTGTTTTCTTGTTTCCACAAAGAAGTGGTTTTCTCCCCATTCATCATTGAAAGCATGACACTCAAAGTCCACTTTTCTTCTTTTAAAAGCAGTCATGAAAAAAAACAGGGTCTGAAAATAAAAAAACACAGAGCGCTGTGAGAAAAGTATTGTACTGGTCCAAGAACGCACAAACAAAATATATTGAAACGTACCTTTGGCACGAAACTTACCTGAGAACGAGTTTTGAAAAGCGCATAACCAGACTACTAGGAGAAATGAGCTTGCTGAAGCGGTAACCCAAGCCCGCTGAATTTACAAGACGAGTCGATGGGACGAGGGTTAAGTCTGTACTTGTTTTCGAAATCCTAATGCTTTTATAGATACGTGCCTCGATATGAATAAACGGGCAGCAAGGACGAAAGAAGAATTTTCCTATTGGTTAAAAATGCGCGTGACAGCCTTGTTTCTTTTTTATCATAACGTCTTGTATTTGTCAGCTTGAAGCGACCATCGGTGTGATTTATTTTGTTATGACAGTCGGACATTTTAATTTCAAGCGGCTAGCTGCTGGCGGGCCGGTCAAAATTACCTCGAGGGCCGTAGTTTGGTGACCCCTGGCCTGCAACATTCAGTTTGTTTTTCTTCTCCATATTTGAGGGTTAAGCAATTGAAAAGTCGAAAGTTTGAGCGACCATGATACTAAAGACGTTCCTTTTTTTTTTTTTTTTTACGGCTGAGGGTGCTTTATAAGTATGATCGTCGATTACATTGTTCGATATGATTTTAAACAACATCTTTATTGCGGAGGGTGTCGACGATTATTTGTCTTTCCTTTCTCGTGATTTGTGGGCCAAAGATAGAGACAGCTGCATTCTTTGGCGTTTCTCACCTGGTCATTAAGATTCGTGTTCCATAGGAAATTTCAAATTCAACATCAATATTTTCATGCTTTCTTCCATTAGTGAATTTATTTATTAGTTGGATATTTAATCAGTTCCAAGTCTCTAACCTTGTATTCATTTCTTTTGGTATTCTAACATTTTGTTTGTGATCTCATATGTTGCAAAGTGCTCTGTTTTTAATTTTTCACATTCCTCAGATTTATTCATGACCTTTTAGTTATTTTATATATTTTTATTTTAAGACGAAAAATAAATAAAATCATTGTTCATCAGTCACAACCGATCAACAATAACAATAAGAGGTGCTTCAATGTGTTAAAAGTTCAGCTGTCTTTACCTGTCCATCTTCCTATCTTTATCATGCTGTTTTCCTATCTTTATCTATCAGCCTGTCTATCTTTACCTCTTAGTCTTTGTGTCTTTATCTACCGGTGTTCCTTCTTTTTATCTACGCGTTTTCTTGGCTTATCCAACAGTTTTCCTGTTATTGTACACCTGTCATCAAGGTACTGTTAATATAATCTATAAGTGTTCTCACCCATTTCAGTCTCTTGGTGTTGGGCTTCTCTGTGTCACATTTTAACGATCCACAGAAGGTAAAGTTACAGTAAAGTGTGAATGTTGTATTATGTTCTATTTAATATTATAGAGACAAGTTATGGCAGTATCCGTGTAACAACTTAAATAAATGTTTTTCTTTTCTTTTCGAGTTACGAAGGGAGAAGTGTAATGAGTAGGAACAACTGTGTTAGAATTGAAACAACGTTCCAAACGAATAGTGGGATTGGCCGTCCAATTATGACGCCCCACTGCTGAAAGGGCGAGCATGTTTGGTGCGACCGGGAGTCGAACCCGCGACCCTCGAATTACGAATCGAACGCCTTATCTCACCTGGCCATGCCGGACCAAATCTGAAAGAAGTCAATTGGTTACAGCGACCCCGTAACAATAAAATCTTTGAATTACAAAAAATAATGAACGACTTAAGGCTTGGGCACCGTATGTTTGCGTTAGGCTTAAAACTAATTGAATTATGAGCCAAGGATAGAACCAGAAACACACACATACACTTCATGCTGTATGAACGTGCAAGACACACTTGGATGTTTTCTTATTCTGAACATTGATAAACTGGTTGTGACGTACAACCTTTGATAGTCGTAACCGACAAATTAATCAGTTGGGTGAAGACAGACTCTGCTCGAACTTTGTTTTCTGTTTAAGTTTTCTGGCTGAATACTTCCCTCGGTTTGTTTTACACCACATACAGAGAATAATATGTGGTTAGGTTTACAGATATGTGACAGAGTTAATTACATCTTAATACAGTAAAGACAGGTTGAGAGGATTACTGTTAAGTCAACAGTGAAACAGCTGTTTCCTTTTGGTTCTGACAGACAACATAACGTATGGACGTTTAAAAGTTTAATATTGCAACGATAAAAGACAAACTGAGAACACGCTTAAAGTTTGTATTTATGATTAACTGCTTATTTTGAACATTAGTTTATTCAGAACCGAAATAACCAGATGTAAAACTGAACCTGTCAGGATTGGAACCTTCGATTCTCCAGAGACGTGGGTTAGAATACCGTTTGATTCTAATTTCGCACCAAGTCAGATTTTTGGAATAAATGAATAAAACGTGCAAACGGTTCTGTTTCCTATTAAAGTATTTATATTTTTAAGAAAGCCACCAAGCCTAGCCGTCCCTAATATTGAAGTGATAGTCTAGAAGGTAACAATTAACTCAACACCACCTACCGTCTACTCTTGGGCTGCTCTTTACCAACAAAAAGCGAGATTGATTGTCACATATAACGCTCCGAAGGCTGAAAGGATGACCACGTTCGAGTACGGGTTTCGATCATGTGACCAGCAGATTGCGAGTCTAGGGCACTAACCACCAGGCGATGCAAAGCCAGCTAAGGGATGCACTGTCACTCTTATAACGCACCAATATATTATAGTGTAGGGAATATTTTACAGTATCGCGCGGAATCGAAGTAGATTCGATAGCTCCAAAATCCAGAGATCTACTAGCCCGGACTCAAAATCTAATAGAAAGAGTTGTAAAGTAAACTATTATGATATGGGGAAAGAGAAGGTTTACAGTGACGTAATATTAAAATGACATCTGAGTATCTGAAGCCTGGAAAATCTAATAACAATCAGCGAGTCTTACGGGTCGAACAAGCGTATGTGTACATTAACAAAAGGGCATAAAGTTAGGTAAAATACTTTTCCTTTACTGACACGTGCATATAAAGTTCTTCGTGAAGAATGTAACCAGACCCTCTGTCAAGTAATGAAAGTGACTTAGAAGCTGTGGGTAGAGGAAAAGTAACGTAGACACTTTCCATTATCCGGCTGTAAAACAACAAATCGTTGTTGAGTATTTTAGTTTATGATCTGTCTCAGTATGGCAGCAGTTTGAAAGTTTAAACAGATTTTATCGGATGATTATTCAATTGCAAAATTGAAGCACACACACTGTGTTGCATCTGATAGTTGATTACTACAACTGTAACTTTTTAAACGTACTATGTTAGTTCCTTGGGTTGAGTATTTACAAGTACAGGTTTGTAACACATTGTGTCACTTCATATTTTTGACTATTATACTGTCTGAACTGTGTAACAAGTCATCTGACTACATTGCGTCTCCACTACACTATAAATTACTTGTACTGTAAATAAACATCTTTCAACATTAGACTTGATTTGACATTTTCTTTGAGCTAAACTTTGAAGAAACACTTGTATTAAAATGTGAAAAACCAACCAACTCCAAATACTTCCTCGATGTAAAAGTAATTTCTCATCAATAGAAGGCGCCTCGCACGAGTGAGCACGAAAAAAAACACATCAATTCTAAATGTTCGAAATCTGGGTCATAATTTACTCCGTAGTCACAGAGAATGGGGCCCCACAAATGATACAAGAACAATAAACCTGGGTGTTAGTGAGTGTTATGTTAAGGTTTTGAAAATGTATGTGAAAAATAAAATAATTATGATAATAATCGGCTTGTAATACTCGCAGTAACTACGACCACGATTTGTTTGTGTGTTTATTTTCAGCCCAAAGCTATACAATAGGCCATTTGGGCTTTTACATCGAGGGAAATTGAACCTCAGATTATAGCGTTGTAAATTGTAACCATAGCTTTTACCCACTAGAGGGCAGCACCATCTAGAAGTTTTTATGAAGTCTTTGTCTAATATTTCTTAAAGGTATACCTTTCTTGATAAGAAAAGAAAATAGTCCTCGTCGACGAAAGGATATTTCAGAAACAAATAGTTCACGTGGAAAATTAAGAAAAATATGATTTACTAGCACAAATACTAACTGCTTTATATAAAAGAAAAACTTTTAATTTAAAAGAGAAAGATAATAAAAAATGTTTCGATTATAGAGTCTTTTATTTGTTCCCCTGCCTCTCTTGTCAATGAATCAGTTTCTGGATTTACAACAGAAGGATCGGGTTTTTATTCCTCACAGGAGATAAGCTATGTAATGCCCGGTGTTTAGCTTTGTTTTAAAATCGAACGACTCGTTTGTACGTTTTAGCACAAAGTTACAGAACAGGAAATCTCTGTTGGATTCGCTGCGAGAATCGATTCTCGAGTTTTAATGTTAACACGGCCTGAAATTCTTGAAACTGATAATTCCAATCAAGCGTATGTTTATGTTTGTGTATTTTTCTTTTTGAGAGTCGCATCGGTCTATCTGCTGACGACGGGAATCGAACAGCTGATTCTAGCGTTGTAAATCCGTAAACTTACCGCTGTACTAGCGGAGGACCCTACCAACAGAGGCTGTTTGTTAGATATTAAAATATTCTAAAATATTTGTTTCATACAACTTTACTAATAAGACTGAGAACAACGTTTCGGCCTTCTTAGGTTCACTATAATGTAGTCTTTTAATTTGGTGACATCGTATGCTTATTATTTAGTTTGATAATTTTATTTGTCGTTGGCCCTTACGCTAAATTACTGACAAGAGGAAACACAGTCGATCGGCTGCGCTTGTCGTCCATCATAAGGAATAAACTGTCACTCTTATAATGGGCCTACATCTTGCAGTGCAAGAAATGTTTTGTTTATTGTACAGATCTGAAATGCAGAGCTCTACCGTAGGACTAACCTACTCTGCAGATATGTACCATCACTTCGTACTAAAATGGACACAAATTTAAAAAGACGTGAAAACCTGTTTTAAACCATTCAAATGTAACGGCTTATGCCCAAAATAAACTTCCATAATCACACCAGTATTTACAAAAATCGGACAAACATTTTACTTACAGTTGATATTTCATTCCACAGAAAAACAAACTTCACTTGACGATAATAATCGTAAATATTCTCTGATGATTAGTCTATAATTACGTAGAAAACATTTAGCACAAACGGAAATTGAGTAATTTTGTCGATGTCAAGAAAATTTGTTTGGAACATTTATGTAAAAGCTACACGAGGGCTAGATGTCCTGAAATATGAATTGAGAGACTGGAGGGAAGGCAGCTAGTGAACAGCACCCACCACCAACTATTGGGCTACTCTTTTACCAACGAATAGTGGGATTGACTGTCATATTATAACGCCCCCCACGGCTGAAAGGGCGAGCATGTTTGGCGCGACGGGGATGCGAACCCGTGACTCTCAGATTACAAGTCGCACGCCTTAACACGCTTGGCCATGCCGGGCCAGTGTAATAAAGTAAAGTAATTTGTCCAAATACAAAACAAATGTTTTAAAATACGATTATAATAACATTGGATTATCAAAACGTTAGCACCGTTTCATAAGTTCTAAATACAACTATTAGAAAGAATTGTTACCAAGTAAGCGAAAAACTTCGCGAGCAGTGACGTACGTTCATTCAGTGTTTGTGGTCAAAATACCATGGTTCTTTACCTGGAAAATTTACAGTGAAGAAAAATTTGTAAAAATTACTGTTTTTAATAGTGTTGTAATGACGCAAAAAACTACCATTCAGTGGATACGATTCGATAGTAAAAAAGGAATTATGTACCATAACATAACAAGTGAAGAAGTTAATTATGAAACTTAATAAGGTAACTGAATAGCGAAATAACAAATTAGCTTTATTAAGTAGTCAATGGAAAGACTGTGTTTGTGTTACATATCCTTACAAGTTAAGTGAATCGAAGTTGATTTAACTAACTGT
Organism: Tachypleus tridentatus; assembly: GCF_004210375.1. Lineage (NCBI taxonomy): Eukaryota > Metazoa > Arthropoda > Merostomata > Xiphosura > Limulidae > Tachypleus > Tachypleus tridentatus. The sequence goes on along the minus strand of NW_027467782.1, from coordinate 64,053,727 downwards.
GTTTTACTGAGTTGTATAATATGTAAATTATCGTAAAGAAAACGTTGAGATTTTTTTCTTATATAGTTCAATAACGTATGTTCGGAATGAAAAGCCAGTAGTTTTCTTGCTATATTGTCTAACAATGTAAATATGTTGGAAAACCTAACTGATTTTATGTTATATAACTATATAGTTGGAGTTATTACATAACTCTATTACTTGTCTACTAGTAAGGAGCTCAAATAATATAATGACCATTATTTTTCTTCGCTAATTATCTGTTTAAAGTGTAAAGAAAATATATATACAGTTGACAAATTGTAAAGGTTGTTATCAATGTTTAATATGAAAATATATTATAAATGTAAGAAATATCATATTTATTTAATTGTTATTTTTAATATGTTAAATAAAGATAATTTTTTAGTTTAAAGAATTATACACGTTACTATTATTATTAAGTTACATTTGAAGTTTTCTTTCTGTTTTATGTAATCGATACAATGTGTAAAACGGTTTTAAAACAACTCTCTCTCTCAAGGTTACGTTCCCTGGGCCTCCAAACCAGCAGTTGTAAGATATCCTTGGTGGATGGAAGAGCTAGCACTAATTTCGATTTGTCTTATTGCTTTGTGGTAAGCTACATGTTATCTTCCAGTTCTTGATAATTAAAGTATGTGGAACAGGGGTGAGAGAGCATCTGACCTCAATACCCAATTATCTTTTAATTGAATAGTAGGGTTGGATATTTGAAAATGTCAGTGCCCCTTTGGTAGTTAATTTGTGAAAATCTAATATGAACCTAGTAAAGCTGAATATGTTTAATTAACCTTATTTATGAGGTCAAAAAAACTTTTCAGTTATAGTTAACACTTCTCACCAAACTTCTATATGGTGATTTATCAAGTGTTTTTGTAAATTTGTTTGTTTACGAAAAACAAAAACAAAAAAGACAACTATTTAGAGTTGATCTTTATTAGTATTGTTTATATAGAAAACTGAAAGACAAAATCGCGTTTTTATTTCTCATTTATTTTTGTTATTGTTTCGCGTTATTTGCTGTTTCTGCAACGTGAATGAAAAAGCCAGGGCGAATGGAAAGCCCTGAAAACCGCGTCCTCGGGTCTTGTGGAGTTTTTGCCTATACAATGCTAGAAGACCAGGCGCTTGTAACTGAAAAGTTCACCCCTACTGAATTAGATATTTTAGAAGCTGTTTCAATGATCCATGAATGTGAGAAGGCCCCGACAAATAAGTTTAATAAAAGAGAAAATAATATGATGTTAAAGCAAAAACTGACACAACCAACCATCTTGCAGACAAAAAATGACCCCGCTAGTACAGTGGTAATTCTACGGATTTACAAAGGTAAAATTAGGGGTTCGATTCCCTCGGTGGGCTCAGCAGATAGCCTGATGTGGCTTTGCTATAAGAAAAACACAAACACCCATACAATAAATGGAAAGTACACAATAGAAAGGAAAACAGAAAGAGCGGAAAACGTGAGCAAGCCTGCTTCAGGTTTTGATAAAACTAAATCAAAGAAACGCGTTAAGACAATCGTGAATGATGACAAACCTAAAGAGACATTAAACTCTCATTTACTGACAACGGTTCGTATTTTTAAAGTTCTTTTACTTTATAGTACTCAGTATTATACACCATAAGTATATAACCATTAAAAACAAGAATCTGCTCTTTATATTAAACTTTCACTTCCTACAAGTTTATTTATACCTACACATATATATATATTGCACTGAGCAACTGAAATATAATGGAATTAATAGTACATTATTAATGCTAATGCAAAATTACTGTTATAAAATAATTAGAACCGTTCTCATATTTAATTTCTGTGAATATCTGACATCTTATTATCTGTATCCGGTTCAAAATTCAATTAATTTCTCATTTATTTTACGTTTACGATTAATATTTAGGAGAAGTGAGTTCACATTTTTAGAGTTAAAAACATTTCACTTTAATGTAATGTATACTGTGTCAAACTGTGTGACCAATATCATATCGATGTTGCATGCTTACAATCAGTGTTGTTAAGATCCTGAGGCATCCACAACTACTGAAAAGATGCATTCAGAGAATCCTTAATGTTCAGAGTAATTTGAATACATGTAATTCTTCCAAAAGAGACCGATACATGTTCGATACTATCGAGGTCTGATAAGTCTGTACCCAAGTTAAACCGGTCAATCATCTCTTCTTCAATATTATTACACGTGGGAAGACAATTATCATCCATTCAGCTGAAGTCAGAACCAAACGTAAACATATATGACAGCATATTATGTATCGTCTTAATGACATCTGGAAAACATAAAGGTCAGAGTGTCCATTCGTGATTTTTCATTATCACACATATTTCCACCACTGATATAAAAGTGAGTTATTTTGTGTCTTACTATAACTAAAATATACCTTGTCTCAGTAGTATTACCAAACCTCTTGTTTTTTTAACCGTACATACACTGAAATGACGTTCGGTTGCAGCTACGAACATCAGATTCTGTTTTTAACAGTTATCACATAATTGCAGCGAATCGTTAGATAACGGTAACTTACTTAAATGTGGACTTTATTCTTTTTTAGTCCAGTACCAGTGTATTTGTACCATTTTGTTACACGTGATTCCACCATATCTTGTTAATAACACTTTGAGACATTTTGCATCAGTGTTTGTTTTTATAGTCAGCCAACTTTCATTGGTCTTACAGACATTTAGTGAAATATCCAGCTGTCTTCTTTTGGACTTTACTAAGATTATTGAATATTTTAAAGTACTATATAAACTGTGTGATTTACTACAGTGTTACAACTATGATAAGACAGTTTGAAAACTCTTCCTCTTTATAGTCCTTTGTAGTTCAGATTACATAACTTTTCATGCTTAATTTATATAACGTAAAACCTTTATGTTATTGTTACTATGTTAAACGTGCAAAAAAGAGTTATTATATATTATCCATTCAAGCCTTTATTGGTGACTTTCAGTAACTTGCATTGAATGATTATTGTATATTGTATATACATATATATTTATGTATTGTACATCATCAGAGCTTGTAGCTGATGTTCTACAATTATATTTAGATAATAAAGAATAATAATATGAAGCTCGTAGTTCTGTATCGGAAGAAACATCGAGAAATTATACGGTTCTTCTCTCCTTTTTTTTAATTTCACGCAGAGCTACACGAGGGCTATCTGCGCTAGCCATCCCTAATTTAACAGTATAAGACTAGAGGGAAGGCAGCTAGTCATCACCTCCCACCGCCAACTCTTGGGCTACTCTTTTGCCAACTAATAGTGGGATTAACCGTCTCATTATAACGCCCCCCACGGCTGAAAGGGTGAGCATATTTGGTGTGACGGGGATTCGAACCCGCGACCCTCAGATTACGTCGCATGCCTTAACCCACTTGTCGGGCAACACGGTTCGGTTCTTCTCTAAGTGTTCTTAAAGCCTTTTGTAAGCAAAGTTTTATTTCCTCATATTTCTTGTTAAGTTTTTATTAAACAAAATTCACATGACCTTTCATTAAAATTTCTTCTTAGAACGTCCTGTTATATAGCTTGTATAGTATATACGTATATGTTTATAATTCGCTCTAATCATATATTTTGTTGCCTACGCAGTCACATATATCCTTATGTATTTGGTTTTTTTCTCAAAATCTACTATTGTTTATCACCACACGAAATGTTTTTAAATTTATTGTCCAAGACGTACATTTGGCTAAAAACACTTTAACCTTTCAAACGTTCAATGACATATATAATCGTATACATCTCAATTTAAGCAAAGGACTTCAACAGAAACAGTCAACACATAAGTACTGATTTTACGTTTCTGTTATCCTTTACACAGTTAAAGTGGTAGTACAGTTAATGACATTAGTTCGAGATTTAACAGAAGAACTCCGATGGATTAAGTCGATAGGATAATGGAACGTAATGCTTAAAACAATGCTTGATATGTACAAATAGCGTATTAGGAAACGAAATTATTTGTACAAAGAGGTTGGTACTAGAGAAACCAGCTACTAACCCTCTAGTAGCACAGTGGTACGTCTACGGACTAGTACTACTACAAACCGGATTTCAATACCTGTGGAAGGCAGACCACAAACACATACTAATATTGTTTACATATTAATATTTTAAATGTGTTAGTGTCCTACAAAACCTGTGTATCATGTCGTATTTTAGCTAAAGTACAAAAGCGATGGAACGATAAGATAAAGCTTTATTTGCACTAAATAATCTAAATGACATTTAGTAAACAAACAAACACACGTAACCGACAAAGTATATTGTAATAAATGTAACTGATTAAATAAAGCTCAACTGGTGCACCGCTGACTGTACATTAAAAACACTTAGAAATATATTTAGTGATAACAGCAGAATATAACAAGAACAATAAGTATAGTTGTAAAACTGTATCTTAAAATGTGTGTGTATGTGTGCCACTTTGGATGAAATGTAAAAATATAAATAATTTAATGCTGTTTCATTTGAGTTTGTTTTAATTATGCGAAAGTTAACTTAAATGCAGTCCATCAGCTGTTACAGCGGTAAGTCTTCGGATTTACAACGCTAATATCAGAGTTCGATTCTCCTCGGTGGACTCAACAGATAGTCCAATGTGGCTTTGCTGTAAGAGAAAACACACACACACTTAAATGTAATTCAAACCTGCTGACATGTATGTAACAAAGGTTTAAAATAATTTGTTATTTTTAAACCGTCAACCTATAATGATGGAGTATTCTGAAGCTTCAAAAATAGAATGATAAAAGGAAAATTCTTCATTGCGAGTAATAGAAGCTGTTATACCAAACAAGAGGTTCAGAAGAGATGACGTTCTGCAATCCCGCTGATTAAATGTATTAAGATATCACTGACGAGGCCCGGCATGGTCAGGTGGGTTAAGGCGTGCGACTCGTAATCCAAGGGTCGCGGGTTCGAATCCCCGTCGCCACAAACATGCTCGCTCTTTCAGCCATGGGAACGTTATAATGATACGGTTAATCCCACTATTCGTTGGTAAAAGAGTAGCCAAAGAGTTGGCGGTGGGTAGTGATAACTAGACTAGCTGACTTCCCTCTAATCTTACACTGCTAAATTAGGAATGTCTAGCGCAGATAGCCCTCGAGCAGTTTTGCACGAAATTCAAAAAACAACAACAAACATATCAATGACGAATGTCGTAAAAAATAAAGAAATCGGGATGGTAATAATGCAGACAAGGTTAGTGTCTCAGAACTAAGTAAAAGGAAAATTTATCTTTTGATGAATTCGGATCTCATGAAACATTCCAGAAACATAAAACATTCTAGAATTCTATCACAAACTATTTTCTAAATCTCAACCTTCCTTTCAACTTCTTGATATAAAAGTGAAACACGAAGATGATCTGGTTAAAAGCTGAAGACGTTTGGAAAAACGAATTTCAAACTCAGAAACGTATTTTTATTGATCGAATGAGAATAAAGTATTTGCAAAAAAGTTTTGTGTTGTTGGATTTAGTTTCAAAAATAAATTGCTATTGTGTTACTATTTACGTATTAAAAAACGTGAATCTATCTTTTAAATTACAGTATTATTATTACATTTTATAATTATAAAGTTTTGTCTTGAGAATTTCATATTATGTAGATCATAGATTTAACGATGATATATAAACTGTTGGCCCAGCATGCCCAAATAGTTATTGCGCGCGATTCATAACCTTACGGTCCTGAGTTCGAATACCCGTCACATTAAACATGCTCTTTCTATCAGCTGCGGTGAATCCAACTATTCCCCAAAATAAAGTTGTCCAAGAACTGGCGATAACTAGCTGCGCTCACTCTCGTCTTTCACTGCTAAATTAGGGACGACTAGCTCAAATAGCTCCTGTGTAGCTTTCTGTGAAACTAGAAAAGCAAAAACCAAACAATGAAAAGTCCGTGAGTACAACTACTTCATATGGACAGAGGTCATGTTTTCAGTCCTGTATGTATGAGTGTGATTGTCAGTTAAATTTCTCAAAAACGGCCGATTGCACTTTTTCGAGGGTTGGAAAACATTTAGACTGTTATCTAACTGACTAGTTTGTGTAGGGTTAAGGTCACAAAAATACAAAGAAAGAAACATTAACATGGAGATCGATTTTTTCACGTTATTTTCGCTCTGTGACTGAGTCAGAATAGTCACATTTTGATGAATAATGGTGAGCACTTTTAGAATATTATTCCTCATTGTAATATCAAAAATGGTTCTTATCTGGTTAATAAAGACAGACACATGGAGACATTTTCTATTTGGAGTCGAATATGATCAACTCTGCGTTGCGGAAGTATTGGCTATAGTGAGTGCCTCTCTCGTTAGAAATGCATTAAACACACAACCCTTTCCTCAACCAGAAGCGTGGTACTTACTGTTTAAGGAGATAGCAAATAAAGAAGGAAGAAACCCCTGAAACTGAGTGCTGTATCAAAATATGCATTCTGTTTGATGGTAACGCATTTCAGGCAAGACTTATAAGCAGTCGAAGAGACATAGGATTTTGGAATGTCCTCACCAACTTAAAAGTAATCATAACAAACACACACTGACTGTTTATTTTGTTTCAGATCACGTTATACAATCTTTTACTATTATGTGTTCGAGACTCTCTTCCTGACCCTTGTGATTTCCACGAAACCATCACCACCTTTTATAGCATCAATTCCTATTGAGCTTTCATAAATGGACTTGCCTCAACAATAAGTCAATAGGTCCATCAGTATTGCGTCTGTAATAACTGTAATTACAAGTCTAACGGCCTGGAGCTATGAACATGAAATCAATAAAGGGTAAAATAGTTGTTGTTGATGACATGTAGAAGAGTGGTCGAGTTACTCTCAGGATCTGAAAAGAGATACAATTATGAGGTGAAGAAGGCGACTCACGTAACTCACCCATTAACTTTAGAGTTTCTGATGATGATGGATCATTTATAAACTCTAAATTATAACGACATATTTCATAACGAATAAACTTAGTATTCCGAAAATTGTTTAATTTAGAAGCTTAAAATCAAGAGAGGTCCACTTCAGTCCATACTTTTGAAAGATAAGCTGGACCTACATCATAGTAATTCTAATTTATTTTAACATCACTGAATTCTGTAACTCGTTATAAATATTCCATAATTAATATTTCATCCAAGACAAGTTTGTCTGTTTTGGGCCCGGCATGGCCTAGCGCGTAAGGCGTGCGACTTGTAATCTGAGGGTCGCGGGTTCGCGCCCGCGTCGCGCTAAACATGCTCGCCCTCCCAGCCGTGGGGGTGTATAATGTGACGGTCAATCCCACTTTTCGTTGGTAAAAGAGTAGCCCAAGAGTTGGCGGTGGGTGGTGATGACTAGCTGCCTTCCCTCTAGTCTTACACTGCTAAATTAGGGACGGCTAGTACAGATCGCCCTCGAGTAGCTTTGTGCGAAATTCCAGAAACAAATTGTCTGTTTTGAATTTCGCGCAAAGCTACTCGAGGGCTATCTGCGCTAGCCGTCCCTAATTTAGCAGTGTAAGACTAGAGGGAAGGCAGCTAGTCATCACCACCCACCGCCAACTCTTGGGCTACTCTTTTACCAACAAATAGTGTGATTGACCGAAACATTATAATGACCCGACGGCTGAATGGGCGAGCATATTTGGCGCGACCGGGATGCAAATCCGCGACCCTCAGATTACGAGTCGCACGCCTAAACACGCTTGGCCATGCCGTGCCAAAACAGACGCAATATCATTATGTAAATGTAACATAAAATAAAATAATTACGATTGTTTGTTTTTGGAATTTCGCACAAAGGTGCTCGAGGGCTATCTGCGCTAGCCGTCCCTAATTTAGCAGTATAAGACTAGAGGGAAGGCAGCTAGTCATCACTACCCACCGCCAACTCTTGGGCTACTCTTTTACCAACAAATAGTGTGATTGACCGTTCCATTATAACGCCCCCACGGCTGAAAGGGCGAGCATGTTTGGCGCGACCGGGATGCGAATCTGCGACCCTCAGATTACGAGTCGCACGCCTAAACACGCTTGGCCATGCCGTGCCAAAACAGACGCAATATCATTATGTAAATGTAACATAAAATAAAATAATTACGATTGTTTGTTTTTGGAATTTCGCACAAAGGTGCTCGAGGGCTATCTGCGCTAGCCGTCCCTAATTTAGCAGTATAAGACTAGAGGGAAGGCAGCTAGTCATCACTACCCACCGCCAACTCTTGGGCTACTCTTTTACCAACAAATAGTGTGATTGACCGTTCCATTATAACGCCCCCACGGCTGAAAGGGCGAGCATGTTTGGCGCGACCGGGATGCGAATCTGCGACTCTCAGATTACGAGTCGCACGCCTAAACACGCTTGGCCATGCCGTGCCAAAACAGACGCAGTATCATTATGTAAATGTAACATAAAATAAAATAATTATGATTGTTTGTTTTTGGAATTTCGCACAAAGGTGCTCGAGGGCTATCTGCGCTAGCCGTCCCTAATTTAGCAGTATAAGACTAGAGGGAAGGCAGCTAGTCATCACTACCCACCGCCAACTCTTGGGCTACTCTTTTACCAACAAATAGTGTGATTGACCGTGACATTATAACGCCCCACGGCTGAAAGGGCGAGCATGTTTGGCGCGACCGGGATGCGAATCTGCGACCCTCAGATTACGAGTCGCACGCCTAAACACGCTTGGCCATGCCGTGCCAAAACAGACGCAATATCATTATGTAAATGTAACATAAAATAAAATAATTATGATTGTTTGTTTTTGGAATTTCGCACAAAGGTGCTCGAGGGCTATCTGCGCTAGCCGTCCCTAATTTAGCAGTATAAGACTAGAGGGAAGGCAGCTAGTCATCACTACCCACCGCCAACTCTTGGGCTACTCTTTTACCAACAAATAGTGTGATTGACCGTGACATTATAACGCCCCACGGCTGAAAGGGCGAGCATGTTTGGCGCGACCGGGATGCGAATCTGCGACCCTCAGATTACGAGTCGCACGCCTAAACACGCTTGGCCATGCCGTGCCAAAACAGACGCAATATCATTATGTAAATGTAACATAAAATAAAATAATTATGATTGTTTGTTTTTGGAATTTCGCACAAAGGTGCTCGAGGGCTATCTGCGCTAGCCGTCCCTAATTTAGCAGTATAAGACTAGAGGGAAGGCAGCTAGTCATCACTACCCACCGCCAACTCTTGGGCTACTCTTTTACCAACAAATAGTGTGATTGACCGTGACATTATAACGCCCCACGGCTGAAAGGGCGAGCATGTTTGGCGCGACCGGGATGCGAATCTGCGACCCTCAGATTACGAGTCGCACGCCTAAACACGCTTGGCCATGCCGTGCCAAAACAGACGCAATATCATTATGTAAATGTAACATAAAATAAAATAATTATGATTGTTTGTTTTTGGAATTTCGCACAAAGGTGCTCGAGGGCTATCTGCGCTAGCCGTCCCTAATTTAGCAGTATAAGACTAGAGGGAAGGCAGCTAGTCATCACTACCCACCGCCAACTCTTGGGCTACTCTTTTACCAACAAATAGTGTGATTGACCGTGACATTATAACGCCCCACGGCTGAAAGGGCGAGCATGTTTGGCGCGACCGGGATGCAAATCTGCGACCCTCAGATTACGAGTCGCACGCCTAAACACGCTTGGCCATGCCGTGCCAAAACAGACGCAATATCATTATGTAAATGTAACATAAAATAAAATAATTATGATTGTTTGTTTTGGAATTTCGCACAAAGGTGCTCGAGGGCTATCTGCGCTAGCCGTCCCTAATTTAGCAGTATAAGACTAGAGGGAAGGCAGCTAGTCATCACTACCCACCGCCAACTCTTGGGCTACTCTTTTACCAACAAATAGTGTGATTGACCGTGACATTATAACGCCCCACGGCTGAAAGGGCGAGCATGTTTGGCGCGACCGGGATGCGAATCTGCGACCCTCAGATTACGAGTCGCACGCCTAAACACGCTTGGCCATGCCGTGCCAAAACAGACGCAATATCATTATGTAAATGTAACATAAAATAAAATAATTATGATTGTTTGTTTTTGGAATTTCGCACAAAGGTGCTCGAGGGCTATCTGCGCTAGCCGTCCCTAATTTAGCAGTATAAGACTAGAGGGAAGGCAGCTAGTCATCACTACCCACCGCCAACTCTTGGGCTACTCTTTTACCAACAAATAGTGTGATTGACCGTGACATTATAACGCCCCACGGCTGAAAGGGCGAGCATGTTTGGCGCGACCGGGATGCGAATCTGCGACCCTCAGATTACGAGTCGCACGCCTAAACACGCTTGGCCATGCCGTGCCAAAACAGACGCAATATCATTATGTAAATGTAACATAAAATAAAATAATTATGATTGTTTGTTTTGGAATTTCGCACAAAGGTGCTCGAGGGCTATCTGCGCTAGCCGTCCCTAATTTAGCAGTATAAGACTAGAGGGAAGGCAGCTAGTCATCACTACCCACCGCCAACTCTTGGGCTACTCTTTTACCAACAAATAGTGTGATTGACCGTGACATTATAACGCCCCACGGCTGAAAGGGCGAGCATGTTTGGCGCGACCGGGATGCGAATCTGCGACCCTCAGATTACGAGTCGCACGCCTAAACACGCTTGGCCATGCCGTGCCAAAACAGACGCAATATCATTATGTAAATGTAACATAAAATAAAATAATTATGATTGTTTGTTTTTGGAATTTCGCACAAAGGTGCTCGAGGGCTATCTGCGCTAGCCGTCCCTAATTTAGCAGTATAAGACTAGAGGGAAGGCAGCTAGTCATCACTACCCACCGCCAACTCTTGGGCTACTCTTTTACCAACAAATAGTGTGATTGACCGTGACATTATAACGCCCCACGGCTGAAAGGGCGAGCATGTTTGGCGCGACCGGGATGCGAATCTGCGACCCTCAGATTACGAGTCGCACGCCTAAACACGCTTGGCCATGCCGTGCCAAAAAGACGCAATATCATTATGTAAATGTAACATAAAATAAAATAATTATGATTGTTTGTTTTGGAATTTCGCACAAAGGTGCTCGAGGGCTATCTGCGCTAGCCGTCCCTAATTTAGCAGTATAAGACTAGAGGGAAGGCAGCTAGTCATCACTACCCACCGCCAACTCTTGGGCTACTCTTTTACCAACAAATAGTGTGATTGACCGTGACATTATAACGCCCCACGGCTGAAAGGGCGAGCATGTTTGGCGCGACCGGGATGCGAATCTGCGACCCTCAGATTACGAGTCGCACGCCTAAACACGCTTGGCCATGCCGTGCCAAAACAGACGCAATATCATTATGTAAATGTAACATAAAATAAAATAATTATGATTGTTTGTTTTTGGAATTTCGCACAAAGGTGCTCGAGGGCTATCTGCGCTAGCCGTCCCTAATTTAGCAGTATAAGACTAGAGGGAAGGCAGCTAGTCATCACTACCCACCGCCAACTCTTGGGCTACTCTTTTACCAACAAATAGTGTGATTGACCGTGACATTATAACGCCCCACGGCTGAAAGGGCGAGCATGTTTGGCGCGACCGGGATGCGAATCTGCGACCCTCAGATTACGAGTCGCACGCCTAAACACGCTTGGCCATGCCGTGCCAAAAAAGACGCAATATCATTACGTAAATGTAACATAAAATAAAATAATTATGATTGTTTGTTTTTGGAATTTCGCACAAAGGTGCTCGAGGGCTATCTGCGCTAGCCGTCCCTAATTTAGCAGTATAAGACTAGAGGGAAGGCAGCTAGTCATCACTACCCACCGCCAACTCTTGGGCTACTCTTTTACCAACAAATAGTGTGATTGACCGTTCCATTATAACGCCCCCACGGCTGAAAGGGCGAGCATGTTTGGCGCGACCGGGATGCGAATCTGCGACCCTCAGATTACGAGTCGCACGCCTAAACACGCTTGGCCATGCCGTGCCAAAACAGACGCAATATCATTATGTAAATGTAACATAAAATAAAATAATTATGATTGTTTGTTTTTGGAATTTCGCACAAAGGTGCTCGAGGGCTATCTGCGCTAGCCGTCCCTAATTTAGCAGTATAAGACTAGAGGGAAGGCAGCTAGTCATCACTACCCACCGCCAACTCTTGGGCTACTCTTTTACCAACAAATAGTGTGATTGACCGTGACATTATAACGCCCCACGGCTGAAAGGGCGAGCATGTTTGGCGCGACCGGGATGCGAATCTGCGACCCTCAGATTACGAGTCGCACGCCTAAACACGCTTGGCCATGCCGTGCCAAAAAAGACGCAATATCATTACGTAAATGTAACATAAAATAAAATAATTATGATTGTTTGTTTTTGGAATTTCGCACAAAGGTGCTCGAGGGCTATCTGCGCTAGCCGTCCCTAATTTAGCAGTATAAGACTAGAGGGAAGGCAGCTAGTCATCACTACCCACCGCCAACTCTTGGGCTACTCTTTTACCAACAAATAGTGTGATTGACCGTGACATTATAACGCCCCACGGCTGAAAGGGCGAGCATGTTTGGCGCGACCGGGATGCGAATCTGCGACCCTCAGATTACGAGTCGCACGCCTAAACACGCTTGGCCATGCCGTGCCAAAACAGACGCAATATCATTATGTAAATGTAACATAAAATAAAATAATTATGATTGTTTGTTTTTGGAATTTCGCACAAAGGTGCTCGAGGGCTATCTGCGCTAGCCGTCCCTAATTTAGCAGTATAAGACTAGAGGGAAGGCAGCTAGTCATCACTACCCACCGCCAACTCTTGGGCTACTCTTTTACCAACAAATAGTGTGATTGACCGTGACATTATAACGCCCCACGGCTGAAAGGGCGAGCATGTTTGGCGCGACCGGGATGCGAATCTGCGACCCTCAGATTACGAGTCGCACGCCTAAACACGCTTGGCCATGCCGTGCCAAAACAGACGCAATATCATTATGTAAATGTAACATAAAATAAAATAATTATGATTGTTTGTTTTGGAATTTCGCACAAAGGTGCTCGAGGGCTATCTGCGCTAGCCGTCCCTAATTTAGCAGTATAAGACTAGAGGGAAGGCAGCTAGTCATCACTACCCACCGCCAACTCTTGGGCTACTCTTTTACCAACAAATAGTGTGATTGACCGTGACATTATAACGCCCCACGGCTGAAAGGGCGAGCATGTTTGGCGCGACCGGGATGCGAATCTGCGACCCTCAGATTACGAGTCGCACGCCTAAACACGCTTGGCCATGCCGTGCCAAAACAGACGCAATATCATTATGTAAATGTAACATAAAATAAAATAATTATGATTGTTTGTTTTTGGAATTTCGCACAAAGGTGCTCGAGGGCTATCTGCGCTAGCCGTCCCTAATTTAACAGTATAAGACTAGAGGGAAGGCAGCTAGTCATCACTACCCACCGCCAACTCTTGGGCTACTCTTTTACCAACAAATAGTGTGATTGACCGTGACATTATAACGCCCCACGGCTGAAAGGGCGAGCATGTTTGGCGCGACCGGGATGCGAATCTGCGACCCTCAGATTACGAGTCGCACGCCTAAACACGCTTGGCCATGCCGTGCCAAAACAGACGCAATATCATTATGTAAATGTAACATAAAATAAAATAATTATGATTGTTTGTTTTTGGAATTTCGCACAAAGGTGCTCGAGGGCTATCTGCGCTAGCCGTCCCTAATTTAGCAGTATAAGACTAGAGGGAAGGCAGCTAGTCATCACTACCCACCGCCAACTCTTGGGCTACTCTTTTACCAACAAATAGTGTGATTGACCGTGACATTATAACGCCCCACGGCTGAAAGGGCGAGCATGTTTGGCGCGACCGGGATGCGAATCTGCGACCCTCAGATTACGAGTCGCACGCCTAAACACGCTTGGCCATGCCGTGCCAAAACAGACGCAATATCATTATGTAAATGTAACATAAAATAAAATAATTATGATTGTTTGTTTTTGGAATTTCGCACAAAGGTGCTCGAGGGCTATCTGCGCTAGCCGTCCCTAATTTAGCAGTATAAGACTAGAGGGAAGGCAGCTAGTCATCACTACCCACCGCCAACTCTTGGGCTACTCTTTTACCAACAAATAGTGTGATTGACCGTGACATTATAACGCCCCACGGCTGAAAGGGCGAGCATGTTTGGCGCGACCGGGATGCGAATCTGCGACCCTCAGATTACGAGTCGCACGCCTAAACACGCTTGGCCATGCCGTGCCAAAACAGACGCAATATCATTATGTAAATGTAACATAAAATAAAATAATTATGATTGTTTGTTTTTGGAATTTCGCACAAAGGTGCTCGAGGGCTATCTGCGCTAGCCGTCCCTAATTTAGCAGTATAAGACTAGAGGGAAGGCAGCTAGTCATCACTACCCACCGCCAACTCTTGGGCTACTCTTTTACCAACAAATAGTGTGATTGACCGTGACATTATAACGCCCCACGGCTGAAAGGGCGAGCATGTTTGGCGCGACCGGGATGCGAATCTGCGACCCTCAGATTACGAGTCGCACGCCTAAACACGCTTGGCCATGCCGTGCCAAAACAGACGCAATATCATTATGTAAATGTAACATAAAATAAAATAATTATGATTGTTTGTTTTTGGAATTTCGCACAAAGGTGCTCGAGGGCTATCTGCGCTAGCCGTCCCTAATTTAGCAGTATAAGACTAGAGGGAAGGCAGCTAGTCATCACTACCCACCGCCAACTCTTGGGCTACTCTTTTACCAACAAATAGTGTGATTGACCGTGACATTATAACGCCCCACGGCTGAAAGGGCGAGCATGTTTGGCGCGACCGGGATGCGAATCTGCGACCCTCAGATTACGAGTCGCACGCCTAAACACGCTTGGCCATGCCGTGCCAAAAAAGACGCAATATCATTACGTAAATGTAACATAAAATAAAATAATTACGATTGTTTGTTTTTGGAATTTCGCACAAAGGTGCTCGAGGGCTATCTGCGCTAGCCGTCCCTAATTTAGCAGTATAAGACTAGAGGGAAGGCAGCTAGTCATCACTACCCACCGCCAACTCTTGGGCTACTCTTTTACCAACAAATAGTGTGATTGACCGTGACATTATAACGCCCCACGGCTGAAAGGGCGAGCATGTTTGGCGCGACCGGGATGCGAATCTGCGACCCTCAGATTACGAGTCGCACGCCTAAACACGCTTGGCCATGCCGTGCCAAAACAGACGCAGTATCATTATGTAAATGTAACATAAAATAAAATAATTATGATTGTTTGTTTTTGGAATTTCGCACAAAGGTGCTCGAGGGCTATCTGCGCTAGCCGTCCCTAATTTAGCAGTATAAGACTAGAGGGAAGGCAGCTAGTCATCACTACCCACCGCCAACTCTTGGGCTACTCTTTTACCAACAAATAGTGTGATTGACCGTGACATTATAACGCCCCACGGCTGAAAGGGCGAGCATGTTTGGCGCGACCGGGATGCGAATCTGCGACCCTCAGATTACGAGTCGCACGCCTAAACACGCTTGGCCATGCCGTGCCAAAAAAGACGCAATATCATTACGTAAATGTAACATAAAATAAAATAATTATGATTGTTTGTTTTTGGAATTTCGCACAAAGGTGCTCGAGGGCTATCTGCGCTAGCCGTCCCTAATTTAGCAGTATAAGACTAGAGGGAAGGCAGCTAGTCATCACTACCCACCGCCAACTCTTGGGCTACTCTTTTACCAACAAATAGTGTGATTGACCGTGACATTATAACGCCCCACGGCTGAAAGGGCGAGCATGTTTGGCGCGACCGGGATGCGAATCTGCGACCCTCAGATTACGAGTCGCACGCCTAAACACGCTTGGCCATGCCGTGCCAAAACAGACGCAATATCATTATGTAAATGTAACATAAAATAAAATAATTATGATTGTTTGTTTTTGGAATTTCGCACAAAGGTGCTCGAGGGCTATCTGCGCTAGCCGTCCCTAATTTAGCAGTATAAGACTAGAGGGAAGGCAGCTAGTCATCACTACCCACCGCCAACTCTTGGGCTACTCTTTTACCAACAAATAGTGTGATTGACCGTGACATTATAACGCCCCACGGCTGAAAGGGCGAGCATGTTTGGCGCGACCGGGATGCGAATCTGCGACCCTCAGATTACGAGTCGCACGCCTAAACACGCTTGGCCATGCCGTGCCAAAACAGACGCAATATCATTATGTAAATGTAACATAAAATAAAATAATTATGATTGTTTGTTTTTGGAATTTCGCACAAAGGTGCTCGAGGGCTATCTGCGCTAGCCGTCCCTAATTTAGCAGTATAAGACTAGAGGGAAGGCAGCTAGTCATCACTACCCACCGCCAACTCTTGGGCTACTCTTTTACCAACAAATAGTGTGATTGACCGTGACATTATAACGCCCCACGGCTGAAAGGGCGAGCATGTTTGGCGCGACCGGGATGCAAATCTGCGACCCTCAGATTACGAGTCGCACGCCTAAACACGCTTGGCCATGCCGTGCCAAAACAGACGCAATATCATTATGTAAATGTAACATAAAATAAAATAATTATGATTGTTTGTTTTGGAATTTCGCACAAAGGTGCTCGAGGGCTATCTGCGCTAGCCGTCCCTAATTTAGCAGTATAAGACTAGAGGGAAGGCAGCTAGTCATCACTACCCACCGCCAACTCTTGGGCTACTCTTTTACCAACAAATAGTGTGATTGACCGTGACATTATAACGCCCCACGGCTGAAAGGGCGAGCATGTTTGGCGCGACCGGGATGCGAATCTGCGACCCTCAGATTACGAGTCGCACGCCTAAACACGCTTGGCCATGCCGTGCCAAAACAGACGCAATATCATTATGTAAATGTAACATAAAATAAAATAATTATGATTGTTTGTTTTTGGAATTTCGCACAAAGGTGCTCGAGGGCTATCTGCGCTAGCCGTCCCTAATTTAGCAGTATAAGACTAGAGGGAAGGCAGCTAGTCATCACTACCCACCGCCAACTCTTGGGCTACTCTTTTACCAACAAATAGTGTGATTGACCGTGACATTATAACGCCCCACGGCTGAAAGGGCGAGCATGTTTGGCGCGACCGGGATGCGAATCTGCGACCCTCAGATTACGAGTCGCACGCCTAAACACGCTTGGCCATGCCGTGCCAAAACAGACGCAATATCATTATGTAAATGTAACATAAAATAAAATAATTATGATTGTTTGTTTTTGGAATTTCGCACAAAGGTGCTCGAGGGCTATCTGCGCTAGCCGTCCCTAATTTAGCAGTATAAGACTAGAGGGAAGGCAGCTAGTCATCACTACCCACCGCCAACTCTTGGGCTACTCTTTTACCAACAAATAGTGTGATTGACCGTGACATTATAACGCCCCACGGCTGAAAGGGCGAGCATGTTTGGCGCGACCGGGATGCGAATCTGCGACCCTCAGATTACGAGTCGCACGCCTAAACACGCTTGGCCATGCCGTGCCAAAACAGACGCAATATCATTATGTAAATGTAACATAAAATAAAATAATTATGATTGTTTGTTTTGGAATTTCGCACAAAGGTGCTCGAGGGCTATCTGCGCTAGCCGTCCCTAATTTAGCAGTATAAGACTAGAGGGAAGGCAGCTAGTCATCACTACCCACCGCCAACTCTTGGGCTACTCTTTTACCAACAAATAGTGTGATTGACCGTGACATTATAACGCCCCACGGCTGAAAGGGCGAGCATGTTTGGCGCGACCGGGATGCGAATCTGCGACCCTCAGATTACGAGTCGCACGCCTAAACACGCTTGGCCATGCCGTGCCAAAACAGACGCAATATCATTATGTAAATGTAACATAAAATAAAATAATTATGATTGTTTGTTTTTGGAATTTCGCACAAAGGTGCTCGAGGGCTATCTGCGCTAGCCGTCCCTAATTTAGCAGTATAAGACTAGAGGGAAGGCAGCTAGTCATCACTACCCACCGCCAACTCTTGGGCTACTCTTTTACCAACAAATAGTGTGATTGACCGTGACATTATAACGCCCCACGGCTGAAAGGGCGAGCATGTTTGGCGCGACCGGGATGCGAATCTGCGACCCTCAGATTACGAGTCGCACGCCTAAACACGCTTGGCCATGCCGTGCCAAAACAGACGCAATATCATTATGTAAATGTAACATAAAATAAAATAATTATGATTGTTTGTTTTTGGAATTTCGCACAAAGGTGCTCGAGGGCTATCTGCGCTAGCCGTCCCTAATTTAGCAGTATAAGACTAGAGGGAAGGCAGCTAGTCATCACTACCCACCGCCAACTCTTGGGCTACTCTTTTACCAACAAATAGTGTGATTGACCGTGACATTATAACGCCCCACGGCTGAAAGGGCGAGCATGTTTGGCGCGACCGGGATGCGAATCTGCGACCCTCAGATTACGAGTCGCACGCCTAAACACGCTTGGCCATGCCGTGCCAAAACAGACGCAATATCATTATGTAAATGTAACATAAAATAAAATAATTATGATTGTTTGTTTTGGAATTTCGCACAAAGGTGCTCGAGGGCTATCTGCGCTAGCCGTCCCTAATTTAGCAGTATAAGACTAGAGGGAAGGCAGCTAGTCATCACTACCCACCGCCAACTCTTGGGCTACTCTTTTACCAACAAATAGTGTGATTGACCGTGACATTATAACGCCCCACGGCTGAAAGGGCGAGCATGTTTGGCGCGACCGGGATGCGAATCTGCGACCCTCAGATTACGAGTCGCACGCCTAAACACGCTTGGCCATGCCGTGCCAAAACAGACGCAATATCATTATGTAAATGTAACATAAAATAAAATAATTATGATTGTTTGTTTTGGAATTTCGCACAAAGGTGCTCGAGGGCTATCTGCGCTAGCCGTCCCTAATTTAGCAGTATAAGACTAGAGGGAAGGCAGCTAGTCATCACTACCCACCGCCAACTCTTGGGCTACTCTTTTACCAACAAATAGTGTGATTGACCGTGACATTATAACGCCCCACGGCTGAAAGGGCGAGCATGTTTGGCGCGACCGGGATGCGAATCTGCGACCCTCAGATTACGAGTCGCACGCCTAAACACGCTTGGCCATGCCGTGCCAAAACAGACGCAATATCATTATGTAAATGTAACATAAAATAAAATAATTATGATTGTTTGTTTTTGGAATTTCGCACAAAGGTGCTCGAGGGCTATCTGCGCTAGCCGTCCCTAATTTAGCAGTATAAGACTAGAGGGAAGGCAGCTAGTCATCACTACCCACCGCCAACTCTTGGGCTACTCTTTTACCAACAAATAGTGTGATTGACCGTGACATTATAACGCCCCACGGCTGAAAGGGCGAGCATGTTTGGCGCGACCGGGATGCGAATCTGCGACCCTCAGATTACGAGTCGCACGCCTAAACACGCTTGGCCATGCCGTGCCAAAACAGACGCAATATCATTATGTAAATGTAACATAAAATAAAATAATTATGATTGTTTGTTTTTGGAATTTCGCACAAAGGTGCTCGAGGGCTATCTGCGCTAGCCGTCCCTAATTTAGCAGTATAAGACTAGAGGGAAGGCAGCTAGTCATCACTACCCACCGCCAACTCTTGGGCTACTCTTTTACCAACAAATAGTGTGATTGACCGTGACATTATAACGCCCCACGGCTGAAAGGGCGAGCATGTTTGGCGCGACCGGGATGCGAATCTGCGACCCTCAGATTACGAGTCGCACGCCTAAACACGCTTGGCCATGCCGTGCCAAAACAGACGCAATATCATTATGTAAATGTAACATAAAATAAAATAATTATGATTGTTTGTTTTTGGAATTTCGCACAAAGGTGCTCGAGGGCTATCTGCGCTAGCCGTCCCTAATTTAGCAGTATAAGACTAGAGGGAAGGCAGCTAGTCATCACTACCCACCGCCAACTCTTGGGCTACTCTTTTACCAACAAATAGTGTGATTGACCGTGACATTATAACGCCCCCACGGCTGAAAGGGCGAGCATGTTTGGCGCGACCGGGATGCGAATCTGCGACCCTCAGATTACGAGTCGCACGCCTAAACACGCTTGGCCATGCCGTGCCAAAACAGACGCAATATCATTATGTAAATGTAACATAAAATAAAATAATTATGATTGTTTGTTTTTGGAATTTCGCACAAAGGTGCTCGAGGGCTATCTGCGCTAGCCGTCCCTAATTTAGCAGTATAAGACTAGAGGGAAGGCAGCTAGTCATCACTACCCACCGCCAACTCTTGGGCTACTCTTTTACCAACAAATAGTGTGATTGACCGTGACATTATAACGCCCCACGGCTGAAAGGGCGAGCATGTTTGGCGCGACCGGGATGCAAATCTGCGACCCTCAGATTACGAGTCGCACGCCTAAACACGCTTGGCCATGCCGTGCCAAAACAGACGCAATATCATTATGTAAATGTAACATAAAATAAAATAATTATGATTGTTTGTTTTTGGAATTTCGCACAAAGGTGCTCGAGGGCTATCTGCGCTAGCCGTCCCTAATTTAGCAGTATAAGACTAGAGGGAAGGCAGCTAGTCATCACTACCCACCGCCAACTCTTGGGCTACTCTTTTACCAACAAATAGTGTGATTGACCGTGACATTATAACGCCCCACGGCTGAAAGGGCGAGCATGTTTGGCGCGACCGGGATGCGAATCTGCGACCCTCAGATTACGAGTCGCACGCCTAAACACGCTTGGCCATGCCGTGCCAAAACAGACGCAATATCATTATGTAAATGTAACATAAAATAAAATAATTATGATTGTTTGTTTTTGGAATTTCGCACAAAGGTGCTCGAGGGCTATCTGCGCTAGCCGTCCCTAATTTAACAATGTAAGACCAGAGGGAAGACAGCTAGTCATCACTACCCACCGCCAACTCTTGGGCTACTCTTTTACCAACAAATAGTGTGATTGACCGTGACATTATAACGCCCCCACGGCTGAAAGGGCGAGCATGTTTGGCGCGACCGGGATGCGAATCTGCGACCCTCAGATTACGAGTCGCACGCCTAAACACGCTTGGCCATGCCGTGCCAAAACAGACGCAATATCATTATGTAAATGTAACATAAAATAAAATAATTATGATTGTTTGTTTTTGGAATTTCGCACAAAGGTGCTCGAGGGCTATCTGCGGTAGCCGTCCCTAATTTAGCAGTATAAGACTAGAGGGAAGGCAGCTAGTCATCACTACCCACCGCCAACTCTTGGGCTACTCTTTTACCAACAAATAGTGTGATTGACCGTGACATTATAACGCCCCACGGCTGAAAGGGCGAGCATGTTTGGCGCGACCGGGATGCAAATCCGCGACCCTCAGATTACGAGTCGCACGCCTAAACACGCTTGGCCATGCCGTGCCAAAACAGACGCAATATCATTATGTAAATGTAACATAAAATAAAATAATTATGATTGTTTGTTTTTGGAATTTCGCACAAAGGTGCTCGAGGGCTATCTGCGCTAGCCGTCCCTAATTTAGCAGTATAAGACTAGAGGGAAGGCAGCTAGTCATCACTACCCACCGCCAACTCTTGGGCTACTCTTTTACCAACAAATAGTGTGATTGACCGTGACATTATAACGCCCCACAGCTGAAAGGGCGAGCATGTTTGGCGCGACCGGGATGCGAATCTGCGACCCTCAGATTACGAAGCGCACGACTTAACGCGCTTGGCCATGCCAGGCCTTTTAGGAACTGATGCATCATGTAAACTCTAGCTATGGAACTCTAAGCCAAACAGTACCGTTTATTCGAAGAAATAACTTAAATATGATAATAATAAATTTAAAATTTCAGTGAAAGAATTAAACCTAATAATGAGTACAATTTATCCCCTTTAATGAAAAATGATTTTTCGTATTTCGTTTAAAATCTTCATACATTTAAACGTTTTTCTTTAGCTTACGGAATTATTGGGCTACTTGGTTTAATATTATCCATTTAAACATCGTAAACTTAAGTATTATTGTTTTCACATGGCCTTCTGAATAATAAAAATAAATCTTTGTATGTGTGTGTGTGTGTATTTTCTTATGGCAAAGCCACATCAGGCTATCTGCTGACCCCACCGAGGGGAATCGAAAACTTGATTTCAGCGTTGCTGTCGTTGTAAAATATTTATTATTTCCTTTCAATGATTCTCCTGGTTTCTTTTTTTTTTCGGGATGGGGTGGGGTGGGGTTGAGTGAAGTGTGGTGATGGAAGAAAATCAGTCATTAAATAATCTAAATAAAGGGAATTTTGGTAATTTTTAGGATTAAGAAAATGTTACTTCATCGAAATCCGTATTTCATTGTTAAATCTGCATCAAAACAAAATAGCTTTCTCCCCGTGGGTTCCAAATGGATTAAAGGCGAATGTGATTAATATGTGAAGTTTGAAAACATTTGGTCCATTTATACCTTTCTTTAATACAAAACCAAAACTAACACTTGAAAGAAAGAAACGTTCTTGCTGCTCGATTGTTCTTATTTATTTTAATGACACTTTTTAAACTATTTCTCCAGCACAACGTTCGTGTATTTTACAGCTATTTCAAACTTTTTTTGACAGGAATGTTTTATAAAACTGCCGTACGTTCTCTGTGATCATTTCTAACCAGCAGTAGTGTATATAGTATTGAAATATTTCGTACTTTTAACACAAATAATTTTCAAATATTTTGAAATTTAATGTTCATAGTGTTCCTTACCCAGTGGTAAATTATTAACAACACCAATAAAGGACACAGTGCCCAACAGTGGCTCGACGGTATGTCTGTAGTGACTCAGCGGTATGTCTGCGAACTTACAACGCTAAAAATCGGGTTTCGATACCTGTGGTGGGCAGAGCACAGAATGCTCATTTGTGTAGCTTTGTGTTTAATTCAAAAACAACAAGAACGACACAGCAGTAATTATAATGATCATTACGGCAGACATTGTGATCTACCAAACAGTTATTGTGGATTCATTGTTTTTTAAAAGTCAATGTAACAGGAAAAAACTTGCACCTCAATCTTTTTGAACTAATAAAAATTATACAATAAGGTAAAGAGATTGTTATATATAGAAAGAGGAGATGACAGTAACTCAGAAATGTATCAACATAAATTATTTTTGTAACTTTTAAAATTTAATGTGGAGTTTATTATCTATAGAAAGACATAATGACCGTACACACGACGTTATGTGGCTGAATGTTGTGGTTTCGAAGATTATGGGCTAATTTAGAGTTAACTTCAGGTGCAGTATAACCATGTATCATTAAGTGGTTTATAATTTCTAATAATACACGAGGTCTTGAAGACTTAACCGTCACTTACATCCAGAATATAATCCAGAAATAACCAACTTAGGACTCTAGGCCATGTGATACACTTAGAAACCTTTTTATAATATATAAAATAGATTGATTACGCAATATGGCAGGGAATCTTTTGAGCGATGAAAATATAGAGGTGTTGTCATGTATTGTTTAGTCTGTAATGATAAATTATTTCCGAAATACAAAGGGTCATATCAAAGGTCATCCTTTTTTAACAGGAATGACTATGAAAGGTTGCTCATAGACGTTCGTCATGAAAATGTCTAGTGCGGTCATAAAAAAGGAAAATTTGGTTTGTTTGTTTTTTCTTGATACCTGCAACCCTGTCCGCTGTGGAGAATTTTAGAATTGTGAATCCTTATACGTACCACTGACTTACAAGATGACTAAAAAAGGACATATGAGTGACTCCAGAAAAAAATATGTTTACCTGTGATTGGACAATGGAAAACTACTAAAGAGATCTCTGCAGTGTATGAGACGCTAGCTTAAGTCGAACTTCAGTAAGTCAAATGTTTTAAACAATGAAAACAAAATAGAAATTGACAACATCAAGGCAGCTCGAAATGCATTTATAGAAGGTCCAAATAAGAAAATGTTCGTTAGCATAGTAGAGAGCAACTCAAACTGAGGGCAATGAATAACTTGGTCTGGTTTGATGTATAGTAGTTCACCTTTTTATTCGTTGGACAGTAAGTGACTGGAGGTCGTGGTTTGATATACAACAGTTCATCCTTTTATTTATTGGACAATAAATGATTGGAAGTTGTGGTTGGGTGTTTTAGTGTTACACCATTTTGTTTATTGTACAGTGATAGATTGGAGATTGTAGTTTGATGTGTGGGGTTTCATCCTTTGATTTATTGGATGTGTTTGTGTGTGTGTTTTTTCTTATAGCAAAGCCCCATTGGGCTATCTGCTGAGCCCATCGAGGGGTATCGAACCCCTTATTTTAGCGTTGTAAATCTGTAGACTTACCGCTGTTCTAGCGGGGGGCTTTATTTATTGTACAATAAGTGATTGGATGTTTAGTATTGCACCTTTTTCACTATTGTACTGTGAATGATTGGTAGTTGTAGTTTATATGTTTAGCTTTTTATATTTTTTACACTTGGACAATAAATGATTGGTGGTTGTAGTTTAATGTATAGTGTTACACCATTTTCACTACTGGTAAATAACTGGATGTTATGGTTTGATGTGTAGTGTTACACCCATTTCACTATTAGACACTCAATAACTGATTATTGCGCTTTGATGTGTGGTGTTGCACCCCTTTCATCATTCTACAATGAATGATTGGAAGTTGCCATTTAGTGGGATGTGTTTTATCATTTTCCTTATTGGAGAGAAAGAACCCCACTCTAAATTATGGTTTGATGGATGGTATTTCACTTTTTTCTCTATTGACAGAAATTCGAATTCAAGTGAGAGTGAAAATCACTCGAGACGATTGGCCTCTATGTGTTGAGTTACTTTAATGGCGAAAGTTTCTGGAGGTGATATAATAGTGTGGGTGGTGAAAGTAGTTGTGAAAAGAATTAAAGTGTTTTATTTCGTAAGAAGAGTAACATTCCATTGAATACACAAGATCAAGTCCACCACAACATTACCATTGTTAATTTGACAGTTAGTTTGTTTGAATTTCGAACAAAACTACACGATGGCTATCTGCAGTAACCATTCCAATTCGCACGCTCAATCCATTTCTAGCCACACCTTTTTTTTTCCCACTTAAGGTGTTTTTTTTATTGGATTTTAAAGTAAACACGAATTACTTAAAACCTTTCAATAAAGATACACTTTGAAAAGATTATTTATTCGTGGACTAATTAATATAAATGTTTTAAAACAACGTTGTAGATAATTTAATCAAAAAATATGATTAACTAACCTCGTTGAATCTCAACAACTTTGGAGATTCTAATTATTTTATTCTAAGTCAGTTATAAAGACAGCATAGTTATCTACTTTTATATTTATTATATTATCTCTGCAGGACAGTTTAATTTTGAACGCTTTTTCTAAGCCAGCAAAACATGAGTTTAAATAAATATATTGGTCGTAAGACAGTTGTGTTAGGCCTAACGTACTTTTAATATTACATCTTTTGTGAAGAGTGTGTTTAATTGAATTCACACATTGCTAGATTAGAAAAGACACTTATATCCTAACACTTAGAGAATAAACAATATCATATAACACATATCATGCATTATTATTTACAT
Organism: Tachypleus tridentatus; assembly: GCF_004210375.1. Taxonomy (NCBI): domain Eukaryota; kingdom Metazoa; phylum Arthropoda; class Merostomata; order Xiphosura; family Limulidae; genus Tachypleus; species Tachypleus tridentatus. Next base: position 64,028,060 of record NW_027467782.1, on the reverse strand, counting down.
TTAGATTTTGGAAACTTTTATCTCTGAGTTTGTGATTTCTGCTTAATTATAAAGATAATTAACCTCAAGGAAGAATTTAAAAAATCCAAAAGTTTACTTTAAATGTATCCAGTAAGAAAAAATAAATATTTACTTATCTAACGTCATTTTCTTCAGGATGTGTATTGAAATGTTTCAGAACATATTACTTTTACATGATCGGACTACCGTTTGCTTATGCTCTGCCCATCACGGGTATCGAAAACCGGTTTCAGGACGGCTGGTATGGTGTTGACACTTTTACCAAAATAAGGCGGTGAACAACGTTTCGACTTTCCTACATTTTAAATACAAGTGTTGGCCTGGCATAGCCAAGCGTGTTAAGGCGTGCGACTCGTAATCTGAGGGTCGCGGGTTCGAATCCCCATCGCGCCAAACATGCTTGCCCTTTCAGCCGCGGGGCGTTATAATGTGACGGTCAATGCCATTATTCGTTGGTAAAAGAGTAGCCCAAGAGTTGGCGGTGGGTGGTGATGACTAGCTGCCTTTCCTCTTGTCTTACACTGCTAAATTAGGGACGGCTAGCACAGATAGCCCTCGAGTAGCTTTGTGCGAAATTCCAAAAAACAAACAAAGCAATAACTACAAGTGGATTTCTTGTCATTACGAAACCGTTTTATTATCGGTTTGAGTCCACAGACATATAGGACTACTGAAGATAGACTGGAAAAACAAAGAGTAAGACACTAAAAGACCTTTTATAATATATAAAATAGATTGATTACGCAATATGGTAGGGAATCTTTTGAGCGATGAAAATACAGAGGTGTAGCCATGTATTGTTTAGTCTGTAACGATAAATTATTTCCAAAATATAAAGGGTCATAACAAAGGTCATCCTTTTAACAGGAATGACGATGAAAGGTTGCTCATAGACCTGATTGTTTGTTTAGAGTTTAGTCTATGTTATTCATATATGAAATGTATTGTGGTTAAGATCAATATGTTAATTTATATCTTACTCTATTCAAGTAGAAAGTGCAATAATTATTATATTTTGGCCGATTTATGCATTTTAATATGTTAGTAGCAATATCCTTTTCCTAAATTTATTTAGCTATGTTCATATCTATTTATTTATACGGAGTTTTCCACCAAAAGTTAAAGCGTAAGATTAAACCTTAGAGAAAAATTTGTTATAAAAGCATATTAAATGAACAATTGATATCCATGTTTACTCGAAAATTATGATTTTACTGCAGTATCTCTTTTAAGTTTTAGTTTAAGAATTTCTTTTGTAATATTTGCCGCCTTTAAACTTTTGGTTTGTCTTTGGAACACCATTAAGTTTACTGACAGTAATTAACTTAGGAAGTTTATAACTTTAAGAGAAGAAAAAGTGTTTGTATTCAATCTCTTAATATAAACGTTAAGTACTTTAAGATACGTCTTTCTGCGAAAAGACAAACAACTTAAAATAGAGAGGGACTTTCTTTTTTTTCTAAAAAAATAACAAGAAATAATTAAACTTGTAATACGTCTGAAAGAACCTTTTCTATTATTTGAAATACAAAGCAATAAATTGAGAGTACTTAAAGCTGTTTTTTACGTTCTGGAAAGGAATGTCTACACATTAGGAACGTTTTTCTCAAATATGAAATACCTTCATGTCACGTAATGTTATATAAAAATATTACTTTTGTTGAAATAATATAATGAATATTAGCATTGTTGAAATAATATAATGAATATCAGCATTGTTAAAACAATAAAATAAATATTAGCATTGTTGAATTAATATAATAAATAACAGCATTGTTGAAATAATATAATGAATATCAGTATTGTTGAAATAATATAATGAATATCAGCATTGTTGAAATAATATGATAAATATTAGCATTGTTAAAATAATATAATGAATATCAGCATTGTTAAAACAATAAAATAAATATTAGCATTGTTGAATTGATATAATAAATAACAGCATTGTTGAAATAATATAATGAATATCAGTATTGTTGAAATAATATAATGAATATCAGCATTGTTGAAATAATATGATAAATATTAGCATTGTTAAAATAATATAATGAATATCAGCATTATTGAAATAATATAATGATTATTAGCATTGTTGAAATAATATAATGAATATTAGCATTGTTGCAATAATATAATGAATATCAGCATTGTTGAAATAATATGATAAATATTAGCATTGTTGAAATATAATAAACATTAGTATTGTTGAAATGATAAAATGAATATTAGCATTGATGAAATAATATAATAAATATTAGCATTGTTGAAATAACATAATGAATATTAGCATTGTTGAAATAATATAACAAATATAGCATTGTTGAAATAATATAACAAATATAAGCATTGTTGAAATAATATGATAAATATCAGCATTGTTAAAATAATATAATGAATATTAGCATTGTTGAAATAATATAATGAATATTAGCATTGTTGAAATAAAATAATAAATATCAATATTGTTGAAATAATATAATAAACATTAGCATTGCTGAAATAATATGATGAATATTAGCATTGTTGAAATAATATAATAAATATCAGCATTGTTGAAATATAACAAATATAAGCATTGTTGAAATAATATGATAAATATCAGCATTATTGAAATAACAATGAATATTAGCATTGTTGAAATAATATAACAAATATAAGCATTGTTGAAATAATATGATAAATATTAGCATTGTAAAAAAATAATATAATGAATATTAGCATTGTTGAAATAATATAATGAATATTAGCATTGTTGAAATAATATAATAAACATTAGCATTGTTGAAATAATATAATTAATATCAGCATTTTTGAAATAATATAACAAATATAAGCATTGTTGAAATAATATGATAAATATTAGCATTGTTAAAATAATATAATGAATATCAGCAATATTGAAATAATATAATGATTATTAGCATTGTTGAAATAATATAATGAATATTAGCATTGTTGCAATAATATAATGAATATCAGCATTGTTGAAATAATATGATAAATATTAGCATTGTTGAAATATAATAAACATTAGTATTGTTGAAATGATATAATGAATATTAGCATTGATGAAATAATATAATAAATATTAGCATTGTTGAAATAACATAATGAATATTAGCATTGTTGAAATAATATAATATAAGCATTGTTGAAATAATATGATAAATATCAGCATTGTTAAAATAATATAATGAATATGAGCATTGTTGAAATAATATAATGATTATTAGCATTGTTGAAATAATATAATGAATATTAGCATTGTTGCAATAATATAATGAATATCAGCATTGTTGAAATAATAGGATAAATATTAGCATTGTTGAAATATAATAAACATTAGTATTGTTGAAATGATATAATGAATATTAGCATTGATGAAATAATATAATAAATATTAGCATTGTTGAAATAACATAATGAATATTAGCATTTTTGAAATAATATAATATAAGCATTGTTGAAATAATATGATAAATATTAGCATTGTTAAAATAATATAATGAATATCAGCAATATTGAAATAATATAATGATTATTAGCATTGTTGAAATAATATTATGAATATTAGCATTGTTGCAATAATATAATGAATATCAGCATTGTTGAAATAATATGATAAATATTAGCATTGTTGAAATATAATAAACATTAGTATTGTTGAAATGATATAATGAATATTAGCATTGATGAAATAATATAATAAATATTAGCATTGTTGAAATAACATAATGAATATTAGCATTGTTGAAATAATATAATATAAGCATTGTTGAAATAATATGATAAATATCAGCATTGTTAAAATAATATAATGAATATGAGCATTGTTGAAATAATATAATGAATATTAGCATTGTTGAAATAATATAATGAATATTAGCATTGTTGAAATAATATAATGAATATTAGCATTGTTGAAATAATATGATAAATATCAGGATCATTGAAATAATATAACAAATATAAGCATTGTTGAAATAATATAAAAAAAATATCAGCATTATTGAAATAACATAATGAATATTAGCATTGTTGAAATAATATAACAAATATAAGCATTGTTGAAATAATGATAAATATTAGCATTGTTAAAATAATATAATGAATATAGCATTGTTAGCATTGTTGAAATAATATAATGAATATTAGCATTGTTGAAATAATATAATAAATATCAGTATTGTTGAAATAATATCATAAACATTAGCATTGTTGAAATAATATAATGAATATCAGCATTGTTGAAATAATATAACAAATATAAGCATTGTTGAAATAATATGATAAATATTAGCATTGTTAAAATAATATAATGAATATCAGCATTATTGAAATAATATAATGATTATTAGCATTGTTGAAATAATATAATGAATATTAGCATTGTTGCAATAATATAATGAATATCAGCATTGTTGAAATAATATGATAAATATTAGCATTGTTGAAATATAATAAACATTAGTATTGTTGAAATGATATAATGAATATTAGCATTGATGAAATAATATAATAAATATTAGCATTGTTGAAATAACATAATGAATATTAGCATTGTTGAAATAATATAATGAACATTAGCATTGTTGAAATAATATAATGAATATTAGCATTGTTGAAATAATATAATAAATATCAGCATTGTTGAAATAATATAATGAATATTAGCATTGTTGAAATAATATGATAAATATCAGCATTGTTGAAATAATATAACAAATATAAGCATTATTGAAATAATATAATGAATATAGCATTGTTGAAATAATATAATGATTATTAGCATTGTTGAAATAATATAATAAATATAAGCATTGTTGAAATAATGATAAATATTAGCATTGTTAAAATAATATAATGAATATTAGCATTGTTAAAATAATATAATAAATATCAGTATTGTTGAAATAATATAATGAACATTAGCATTGTTGAAATAATATAATGAATATTAGCATTGTTGAAATAATATGATAAATATCAGCATTGTTGAAATAATATAACAAATATAAGCATTGTTGAAATAATATGATAAATATCAGCATTGTTGAAATAATATAACAAATATAAGCATTGTTGAAATAATATGATAAAAATTAGCATTGTTAAAATAATATAATGAATATTAGCATTGTTGAAATAATATAATGAATATTAGCATTGTTGAAATAATATAATGAATATTAGCATTGTTGAAATAATATAAGGAATATTAGCATTGTTGAAATAATATGATAAATATCATCATTGTTAAAATAATATAATGAATATTAGCATTGTTGAAATAATATAATGAATATTAGCATTGTTGAAATAATATAATAAATATCAGTATTGTTGAAATAATATAATGAACATTAGCATTGTTGAAATAATATAATGAATATTAGCATTGTTGAAATAATATAATAAATATCAGCATTGTTGAAATAATATAATGAATATTAGCATTGTTGAAATAATATGATAAATATCAGCATTGTTGAAATAATATAACAAATATAAGCATTGTTGAAATAATATGATAAATATCAGCATTGTTGAAATAATATAACAAATATAAGCATTGCATTGAAATAATATGATAAATATTAGCATTGTTAAAATAATATAATGAATATTAGCATTGTTGAATATTAGCATTGTTGAAATAATATAATGAATATTAGCATTGTTGAAATAATATAATGAATATTAGCATTGTTGAAATAATATAATAAATATCAGCATTGTTGAAATAATATAATGAATATTAGCATTGTTGAAATAATATGATAAATATCAGCATTGTTGAAATAATATAACAAATATAAGCATTGTTGAAATAATATGATAAATATCAGCATTGTTGAAATAATATAACATATATAAGCATTGTTGAAATAATATGATAAATATTAGCATTGTTGAAATAATATAATGAATATTAGCATTGTTGAAATAATAGAATGAATATTAGCATTGCTGAAATAATATAATGAATATTAGTATTGTTAAAATAATATAATAAATATTAGCATTGTTGTAATAATATAGTAAATATTAGTTTTGTTTATATAATATAGTAAATATTAGCATTTCTTAAACAACAATAAATATAGGTTTAGTTTAAATATTATAGTAGACATTAGTATTGTTTAAACGTTACTAGCTGAAGATTTTAAAAGAATTTATGAGTGGAAGGTTATTGTTTATTATTTTTTGTTATCGTTTAAGCACAAATTTGCTCAATTTTATAAAAATTATCCTAATTTTAGAGCAATAAGCGTAAATAACGATGTTCGCTACGGTTGTACCGAGTACGTACGGTTTATGACAATATTCTATTAATCTGTATTCTCTGGTGTTACTATGAAGGAAGTCATTAACACTATTTTAGAAAAGAGAAATTATCCCTATATATGTTGAAGAATTTGGTTGGTTCAGTAAAATGTAAATCTTTTCCATATAATACGGTTGCGATCCTAAAGTTATAGAGTGTCACTCTCTGATTTGGTGTGGCTCGTTAGTGTGTATTAATATCTAATCAAACACACCTCAGTTGTGAAAAGAAAGTGCGGTCGAAAAGTATTAAAGAAAGTCACCAGTGGCGGATAAACTTATAATAAACATTAATAACAATTTTACAGCCAATACACATTCATTAGTCAGCCATTCTGCGATTTTCGTTCAGCTTTTGGCGTGATGGAGAATAAAACAATGTTTTGTTTGTTTGTTTTGGAATTTCGCACAAAGCTACTCGAGGGCTATCTGCGCTAGCCGTCCCTAATTTAGCAGTGTAAGACTAGAGGAAAGGCAGCTAGTAATCACCACCCACCTCCAACTCTTAGGCTACTCTTTTACCAACGAATAGTGGTATTGACCGTAACATTATAACGACCCCACGGCTGAAAGGGCGAGCACGTTTGGTGCGACCGGGATTCGAGCCCGCGACCCTCGGACTACAAGTCGAACGCTTTAACACATTTGGCCATGCCGGGCCGTTAGGTTCAATAAATCACGTTGTTTGAAGAAGTTTATTTACGTTAACATAATATCTGATAAAACAGATATTAAAAATATGTTATACTGTGTTACTCACAAAGTTTTTTTCTGAAAACTTAAAAACAAAGATGTTCCAGAATTGTATGTTTGATGTTGAAAAAAAAACACCCTAATTTTAGGGACAAAGAAAAATATCTTTTTTGTTTTATTTTTATATACGCATTACCTATTCTTAGATTTAGTTCGACTGACCTTATGTGTCAGTTAAACTAAGTTCAGCTATTAAAACAACTCAACATTTCCGATAAAAATAGACGTAAAACACTGTAAACATTTTATTTTTTATTTGAGTTTTTACAGTAGAAATACAATATATACATAGATTTTATCTAAAATTGTAAACTAAAATAGAATGACTAGAGCTGACAGGAACATTTCATATGTTACGTTGTTTAATTACACATTTTGTTCGACTTGCAAAGCAAAAATTCGCCGAGTAATTTCATCACTAACTGAACAATATAAACAAGAATTATTTAAACACACACAACAGAGAAATATTATGACACGGGATTCATGGTTTCATAGTAGAGTGAATTCGGTTTGTCGGTTGACGGTATTAGCTTCTGCTGGTACATTTGGATTGTGAGTAGCTTCATTTATATGCAAAAACGGCTCGTTTGGGCTGAGAAAACACTTTACATAGAAGAGCGAACAACGTTTCGACCTTCTTCGGTCATCGTCAGGTTCACAACAAGTGGGTTTCTCGTCATCACTGTGAGTAGCTTCAGTTCGTGTTCCGAGCCAACTAGCTGCTTTCCGGGTTTAGATCTCGTTTTTGATGTCCATTTTGGTCATTTTCCAGAGGGATGAAACACGAAAGAACGACAACATAAAAGGGAAGTCCGGTCTCATTTGTGACAATAATAATTTTTGTGCTTTTGACACCCTAACAGTGTCTACCACTTATAATATCGTGAGCTGGTGTTTTCCGTATCCATAATTGTGCAAGTTCACACATATCTTCTCCAATAACACGGACCAATTAAAGCTAGAATTTTTAAGTTACGATAGCATGAATTCAGTAAATTAATTTAGAGTATTTGTGTTTCCGTTATGTCACCAAATATTAACACAGATAACATACCTTCACACCGTACATGTTGTGATCGTCCGTAAGTTAAAAGTATCTCAACCCTTTTGCTCAAACTCTATTATACTGGTATATGATGGATTAACTAACACATTGATGGTTAAATGTGGTAAGTACATGTGTCTATATAAAATATGTGTTATTTTTAGAATAATTCATTCATAATAACTTGAGGAAGTACACAAAGAAACAATACAAAACATGAACAATATGTGAAGTAAACAAGTGTGATAACATAACAACTAGGGCTGACGGTGGGAAACATATCAGAATCTATTAAATGTTTTACATACATATATACTATTGATAAATTATAAATAAAGTTGAACCTCAATGAAAAACAAAATCATTGTTTATTACAACCCTTGTCTTTTCAGAAAGTTCATTTCGCTCAGAACATTAAAAGGCAGTAAGCTAACAGAACTCGTCGTCAACTCTTTGGCTACTCTTGAGTGATCTGTTGATGTATATGACTGTCACACTTAGTGTAGCCACGGCTACAAGAAGAAGTTATGAACATATTTTTTTAAAGTAACGGATGAAAATAATTAGTTTTTGAAACTGATAAAGTGGAGGCAGAATACAAAAAGAACAAATTACAATAAAGTCAAGACTAAGTAATAATGTGAAGTTAAAGTGTGTGTGTTTTGTTTTAACAAAGCCACATCGGGATATCTGTTTTGTTTTAACAAAGTCACATTGGGATATCTGTTTTGTTTTAACAAAGTCACATTGGGATATCTGTTTTGTTTTAACAAAGCCACAGCAGGGTATCTGTTTTGTTTTAACAAAGCCACATCGGGATATCTGTTTTGTTTTAACAAAGCCACATTAGGATATCTGTTTTCTTTTAACAAAGTCACATCGAGATATCTATTAAGCCATCTGAGAGGAATTGAACTCCTTATTTAAGCGTTGTAAATCCGTAGACGTACCACTGTACCAGCGAGTGAGGGGCTGAAGTTAAAGTCTCTACTATGTAAGTAGATGTTTATATGAAATAAGTTTGGACACGTTCATGCATTTTATTCAACTGGAATTCAGAAATGATTTTTATGTCTTTTCAAAAGATTAGTAAAGCATGGTATTATATTAACCTTAAAAGTGAACCAGTACCTTGTCGCTATATTTAGACATGTTTACAGCTAAAGCAAAACAAGAATTGTTATTTCTATCTGTAGAAAACCAACAAGAATTTTAAGCAATGTTCACCTATCGTTATACTACTACGAAAAGATAGAACGTTTAATGTATTTAAGAGAAAATGTCCAACATGGTCGCTGATGAAAAGCAGAATTTTGTTTTGAAATGTTACGATATGTCATAAGATTTATCAAAAAATGGCCATCTAAGGACTTTTGATTTGTTTGGAATTTCGCGCAATGCTACATGATGCTGGTATGGATGTAAGTCTAAAATAATATAAATACATAGCCCTAGTGAATATATTGGATGTTAGTGTAAAATATTATATATAAATAGCCCTAGTGAATATATTGGATGTTAGTGTAAAATATTATATATAAATAGCCTTAGTGAACTCGTTGGATGTAAGTCCAAAATATTATACATAAATAACGTAGTGAATACATTGGATGTAAGTTTAAAATAACAAAAATAAATAGCCTTAGTGAATACATTGGATGTAAGTCTAAAATAATATAAATAAATAACGTAGTGAACACATTGGATGTAAGTCTAAAATAATATAAATAAATAGCCTTAGTGAACACATTGGATGTAAGTCTAAAATAATATAAATAAATAGCCCTAGTGAGCACATTGGATGTTAGTGTAAAATATTTTATATAAATAGCATTAGTGAACTCGTTGGATGTAAGTCCAAAATGTTATATATAAATAACGTAGTGAATACATTGGATGTAAGTTTAAAATATTGTTTATTAATAACGTAGTGAATACATTGGATGTAAGTTTAAAATATTGTTTATTAATAACGTAGTGAATACATTGGATGTAAGTTTAAAATATTATAAATAAATAACGTAGTGAACATATTGGATGTTAGTTTAAAATATTATGTGTAAATAACGTAGTGAATACATTGAATGTATGTTTAAAATATCATTAATAAATAACGTAGTGAATACATTGGATGTAAATTTAAAATCACATTTATAAATAATGTACTGAACATATTGGATGTAAGTGAAAGACGTATAATGGGTGAAAAATTAAGCTTTCTTTCTTTCTTTGTTTGAGATAAAGCTTTCTGCAACCTGTTCACCACGGGTATCGAAATTCGGTTTCTAGCGCTATAAGTCCGTAGACATTCTGCAGTTACACTGAGGGGTGAAATTCTAGGAATATAGCTTTAAAAATAAGAGAACATTACAAACAATCATATAGCATTACAAACCATCATATAACATTACAAACAATTATATAACAATACAAACCATCATATAACATTAGACAATCATATAACATTACAGACAATCATATAACATTACAGACAATCATATAACATTACAAACAATCATATAGCATTACAAACCATCATATAACATTACAGACAATCATATAACATTACAGACAATCATGTAGCATTATAAACAATCATATAGCATTACAAACCAGCATATAACATTACAAACAATTATATAACATTAGAAACAATCATATAACATTAGACAATTATATAACATTACAGACAATCATGTAACATTACAGACAATCATATAACATTACAAACAATTACATTACATTACAGACAATTATATAACATTACACACAATTATATAGCATTACACACAATCATATAACATTACAGACAATCATATAACATTACAGACAATCATGCAACATTACAGACAATCATGTAACATTACAGACAATCATATAACATTACAGACAATCATGTAACATTACAGACAATCATGTAACATTACAGACAATCATATAGCATTACAAACAATCATATAACATTACAGAAAATCACATAACATTACAGACAATTATATAACAATACAGACAATCATGTAGATTATATATGAAACAAAGAATAATATGTTTGTTTCTAATGCTTAGAAAAACAAGTTGTTACTGTTAGCCACCATTTGATACCACCGGTGGAAAAAAAACAAATTGTTTTCAAAATACAGAACATGGAAATTAACGGAAAAATATTGAAGACGATACATAGAGAAAGAATAAATACAGTAAACCTTGACAGATATAAGATGTTTGGATGCAAAGATAATCATTAAGATATAGTGATACATGATGAAGAAATGAAATACATGATGATAAAACTGGTATAAAACATATTGTTTAAAGTTTGAGACAGATATAGTGACACATGATGAAGAAATGAAATACATGATGATAAAACTGGTATAAAATATATTGTTTAAAGTTTGAGACAGATATAGTGACACATGATGAAGAAATGAAATACATGATGATAAAACTGGTATAAAATATATTGTTTAAAGTTTGAGACAGATATAGTGACACATGATGAAGAAATGAAATACATGATGATAAAACTGGTATAAATTATATTGTTTAAAGTTTGAGACAGATATAGTGGCACATGATGAAGAAATGAAATACATGATGGTAAAACTGGTATAAAATATATTGTTTAAAGTTTGAGACAATTATAGTGACACATGATGAAGAAATGAAATACATGATGATAAAACTGGTATAAAATATATTGTTTAAAGTTTGAGACAGATATAGTGGCACATGATGAAGAAATGAAATACATGATGATAAAACTGGTATAAAATATATTGTTTAAAGTTTGAGACAGATATAGTGGCACATGATGAAGAAATGAAATACATGATGGTAAAACTGGTATAAATATATTGTTTAAAGTTTGAGACAGGTAGAGTGACACATGATGAAGAAATGAAATACATGATGATAAAACTGGCACAAAAGTCAGCAGTACGAGTGCACAAATCTTGAACATCGAGTAAAGTTTAATTTGTTAACATTCTCAATCGATTTAGTTCTGAAATTTAACACTAATTGTTAAAGACACTTTCTGAGATGTCGCTGAAACAGATAAAATATAACAATAAACAAGATTTAGTAAATATATATTTTATATACGTTTTATTTCAGTTGTGGAATATTCAATTTAAAATGTTTCATTATAATTAGAGTTATAAAAAAACATTCAACCGTAACTCATGTTGTTGATTTTTCAGAGAAAACAACGTTGGGCTACATGCGGAAAATCGAACCTCGTTTATCAGTTTAGACTTTTCGCTCTTCCACGTGTAACCTCTAAATCGATCAATTGATCTCTTATAAGTAGTCAGAAACTCTTTAAACATGGTGTACAATATTCTTTGAGTTTATATCCTCTCGTAACACGCAAGAGAAACAAAATGATAAAATGTTCGCAGACCTTAACTGAATATTTACATTGGTTACAGTAAATCATTGATGTTTGTTTGTAGAGACGATTCATCAATTGGTTTAAGAATTACAATCACAAAATATATTTCATTTTATTCTAAATTATAGCCATGTATCTATAGTTCAAGTGTTGTGAAATCTAATGTGAATTGTAAATATTCTGTTAAATGTAGTTACGCTATAGGGAGTTATGTTGTGATTCAGCTATGTTACCTATACATATTCACGTGTTATCATCCGGGAACTGTTCAGTAGTACAAATACACGATTCTTTGTGATATTGTGCAAAACATAGCATGAAAGTCCTAAGTAACAGGACCTTTAAAAACGTATTGTTTGGAAAACCATGTGCACATCATGACTTCATTATTTTTGGCCAATATCTACAACGTCTTGTTTCAAGCAAGCAAATACACAATACTTGGTAAAGAGATGTATAGAACGAAGTTACTACACAATACTAGGTAAAGAGATGTATAGAACGAAGTTAATACACAATACTAGGTAAAGAGATGTATAGAACGAAGTTAATACACAATACTAGGTAAAGAGATGTATAGAACGAACTATGGTAAGTGGGGTGTAGAATGAACGTTGTACACAATACCAGATAAGAGAGTGTGGAATGAAGTTAATATACAATACTAGGTAAGAGAGCGTAGAATAAAGTTAATACATAGTGTTAGGTGATGGAGTGTAGAATGTGGTTACAACACTGGATTATGAACAGATTTATAAGGCTTAAGATGTTATCCTTTAGGATTTCCACACAACCAGTAGGCACGAATCCATAATGTTAAAGGTTTACTTGTTAATTTCTATCCAATTCGAAATTCACCGTGCAGTTTCACAAGTTATCATTGCAATGAAATAGGTGTATTACATTAAGAATCGTCTAAGAACAAATTAATTCTGGTAAGAGATTCCCAAGGTGCGAATGAAAGAAATAATATAAGAAGGTTTTACTCGTATTTCTAAATTATATTAGAGAAATGTAATCGAAAGCATTATGAGACCTAACCTGTCTCATGTGATTGCTAAGATAAAAGAAGATATAACTTTATTTCAGAATAATATGCCCATGGTGGCAGTAATGTAATAGAATGATATGATATTCAACATTATATAATCAAATTACTTAGGCGATCTTGACTGACAGTGTGACGTGTACATTAAATCATCAAATAATTTACGGTATTTTGACAGAAATAACCTTTTACCTTTGTGTGGAAGTTTTGTTTGCTTGGTAATGTTTAGAGCAAAGCCAATTTAGGCTATCTGTTGTATCTACCACCGGGAATCGAACCCTGGATTTTAGCGTTGAAAGTCAGTAAGATTGAAGCCGTCCCACCAGAGGGACAAAATAATAAAAGAAAATACAGCAAAGAATAATGGACAGTTTTATCACCTCGAAAACATAAAAAAGGTAATACATATATGAGTTAAAACACTTTAATTTATTAATATATGTTTATGTTTGTGAAGTTAACGATATTTCATCCTAATTATGTGAACATTTTAGTAATCATATCTTCTTTATGAAAAGGATTGTGAATGCCTTAACAATTTATTTTGCATGATTCCCATCATTTGCTAGTAACGCTAGTTTGGTGCAATGTAGAGAAAATTAATATTGATAAAGTTAAGTAAACAAAATTACAAGGAATGATTGCGTTGAAAACAGAAAATCCAAATTTTTGACTAATTATATTAGTTTGTTTCAGCCTAAAACAAGCCGAAAACAAAAATAAATTATAAAAATAACAAACAAAATAAAAAACGCTGCACTAAATGAAAAGATCCGGGATACAAGCTATAATGTGGGATGTAAGATGTACCCTAGGTTTTGGAGGTAACTGAAGCATAGGCCCCACACTATGGTGGGGATACACCGTCTTAACCTCCATTAGCCAGTCTCACATAAAGAAAGAAAATAAAGGAATAGCAATAGATATAGAAATAGAAAATAAAAATTGGGAGAGCAAGATGTGGGTGCTAAAGCCCACAACGTCCCACATCCATATCACCCTTCACTGCCCGCAGAGAGTTATGGGAAGGTGACTGATTTCCAAAGTAAAGAAGAAAATAATGAATTGAAAAATAAATATAAGGTAAGAATAAGAAACAAACAATCTGTAACAGTTGATGAAACTGACATTCACACCTCAACTCAGTCAACAATAACTTTATCTCTGAAAAGTACATTGCTGGTATTTACACTTCATAATGATCCACAATGACTCTACCATTGCCCTTTACAGCTCACAATGGTTAACACTAACTTCTAAACATTTTTCGTTGTTATCCGCTAGAAATGTTCAGTATATACTTTTTATCTAAGTGAAACATTAGCTAAATAGGCGACTAATTCATTTTCTCAGGTAGTTATTATTGATCACGCATGCGTTGATCATAATCGATCAAGTCTACTAAACAGGAGCCATTTTTGAATAAATCAGCGCCATCTTCAGGCAGACTGTGAGTGTCAAATTTCTTATTATCATTAACCAATAAACTCCATAATTCCTCCATACCCTATTTGTATTATTGATTCAGGAAAGTTACGGTTTGATGAGACAACAGAAGGTCTCATTCATTTATTACCCTACTTTTTTTTTGACGATTTCCAAATCCCATGTGCGCAGTTGACACTTTATGCACCTGACAGTTTTCTAGCAGAATTAAAACAGCTTTTAGTGTCTTCATCATATCCCACTGTTTGTGGTAAGGGCTTCTTTTAGAACACCCTGTTATGGTATTGTTTCTCAGAAGCCAACATGCAACAATAAATAAGATTCATCAGTTCACATCCATGTAATATATCTTAACCTGCAACCATTATATGACTTTCACCATGGAATTCAACCTTGCGAAATCATCTAAACTTATATTCTTAGTTAATGGGAAGTTTTAGTTCGCGATACAAGTGAACTTAGATTAACCAGAACGAGTCTTGTTTTGTCTTGGAATTTCGCACAAAACGACTCGAGGGCTATCTGTGCTAGCCGTCCCTAATTTAACTGTGTCAGACTAGAGGGAAGGCAACACCCACCGCCAACTCTCGGGCTACTCTTTTACTAACAAAAGAGGGATTGACGGTCATATTATAACGCCCCACGGCTGAGAGGGCGAGCATGTTTTGGCGCGACTCGGGCGCGAACCGGCGACCCTCAGATTACATAGTGCACGCCTTAACGCGCTAGGCCATGTCAGGTCCGAGTGCATTGTCACCAAAATGTGTTATAGTTGTTACAATGTAAACATATTGTCATCATTCATTATATCAAAACCTATTCATAAAATACTCATTTTAAGAAGAACATACATTGACATTCGCAGGCAGTAAGAGCGTGGAACATGCCACAACTGTAACCAAGTCTAACCAATAACAAAACTTGAATTAATAAACACTGCAATATCTCCGTAATGTGCCATATCTGTCCGTTGATATTGTTTTGTGTTGGACAGGACTGGACAGCATAGCTGGCATATCTGCAGATGAAGAAACAAGACAATCGGTTTTACCAGTTCATGATTTTTTGCACATGCGCATTAGAATAAGATGATTTTCTTAGCAATCACGTAAGGTGTTACATTGTCATTGACTGTCCAATATTTTTCGTCACTATATCGCAGGTAGATGATGAAAAATATTAACATACCATTGGCAGTATAACTTACCAATTGTGCTTATGGTGTTAAGTTTCTGTGGCGACGGTGAAACTATGCCAGTAGATGTATTTGTTTGGAGTTTTTTTTAAGGACTAAGAATGTAATAAAAAACTACTTATCTGTTTCTCTGGAGCAACTCCCGAATATTTTATTTCTCGTTTCTCTCTTGCTAGTGAAGAAACTATGGTTGAGCTATTCGACCATAAGTGAAGCGGCACGTGTACAGATGAATAGGAAAAAGATCTTTATTGATGTCTGAAATGTGTCGTCACCTCTGATAAAGAAAGGCCACACAATGTTCAGGTTATCTTTAAGCTTTTCTAAATGATTTTAGATTAACGTTCTCTTTATCTCAGAGACTTTCATGACACTTGAATTGAACTTGTTGACTTACGGTCTAACGCATCAATTGTAACAAACTGAATGTTGCTACACGTTTTTTTTTTCAATACTTCCAAGTATTCCACTATCTGATCATTCTTTGTAGAACGATATAAACTATATCACAACCTTTTGTAACACAATTTCAAACTTTCATTCTTAAAAGACTTATGTTTCTTTATGAGGTCTTTCTCCAATAATGCATTTGTCGTTTTAGTTCTGTTTTACGTCAAATTTGTATGGCAGTAAAACAAACTCGAACCGTAATAACTTTATTATTTATATTTTGATATTTATTTCTTGTCACTGTTACGTCTACGTCTCATACGTCTATTACTTTATTTGCTATTATCATCTTCACTTTGACCTCGATCTGGCAGAGCGTTTACTGCAAATTATCATTGTTTAAGTATTGGCTTACCATCTATAGCCAGGTAGCAACTAGCACTACTAATAATACACAAACATACATTTTATTTGTCTGTGATGACGAGAAACCCACTTGTTGAGAAATTTATATGCAAAACGGCTCGTTTGGGTTGAAAATATTTTACATAGAAGAGCGAACAACGTTTCGACCTTCTTCGGTCATCGTCAGGTCACCTGGTCGAAACGTTGTTCGCTCTTCTATGTAAAATATTTTCTCAACCCAAACGAGCCGTTTTTGCATATAAATTTTATTTGTCTCTTTTTGGATATATGTGAAAACTACACGAGAGACATCTGTGCTTACAATTTTGAGTTGTTAGATTCAAAAACACAACAAAAACCAGCAACCGCTGGAAACTCTTGGATTTATCTAATCGAATAATGAAATTTAAATGTTACTCCTATAACACATCTATAGCTTCAAAATACGATGTTTCGATAACGGGACACGAACCAATAACTCTTTGCTCGATAGCCCCTTATATATATGTAATGTGGAAACGTAGCTACAGTCATTATAATATTACCGTACCTGTGAAACTAAACAATAGATAGTAATGGTGCTAATCAAATGTGTTTGTAACTACAATGTGTATTTATGGAAAAAGAAATTGTGAATATACCATTATAAAATTCAGTGATCTGTTGTCTGAGTCTGATGTATAAAATCGGGTCACATTTTTACTACTATGGAATCAATATTAATTTCTGTACAAAGTATGGTTAAGTAGCTTCTTGTAATGGTTTCACATCTAATAAACTTTCATACAATTTAATCGATAGTTTCAGTAGATATAATTCTCATCATTTACTCACCACTTTGTGCCCCCTAGTGGGGCTAAGGTAAGCTTACGTACTTGAAATAACCTGCAGATTGTTAACTCATTCTATAAGAAGATCGTATTCTGTGTCGTATAGCTTTAGTTACCATGAAAGTTTATGGTTGAGTTAAATTTCTGAAGTTCAGGATTAAACTTGTCTATTTTATGCTCTTTGCTAAAAATAATTTTACACTACATAGAATGTATAGAAAATTATATAAATATCAAGACATTTCTTTAACACTATTTGAATGGTGACTGCTTTACTCGGGTTATAGAAATATTCGCCTAATAATTAACATTTTTTATTATTTTATTGTTTTATCTATTATTTTTTTCAGTGGTAGCCGATTTTTCTCTCTTCTGTGTCTTTTTTTCTAAACGAGTTTATAGTTTTATTCTTTCATAATAACGATATTTTAAAGTAGTTAATGTGTGTGGTTCAAACTGGTAATTGTAACTATAAATTTATCCACATAGCAGTATCCAAATATACTAGGGTTCTGTGCACTGTTAACGTGCCTGAGACTTGTGGTTCCAAAATCCCCAAAGAAAGAAAAATAGCTTCAAGAGCTGGCGGTAGGTGGTGTTGACTAGCTGTCTTCCTTTTGAGCTGCCACCTTGCAGATTCACACCTCTAAAAATCGGGTTTCGATATCTGTGGTGGGCATAGCTTTGTGCTGTATTCTAAAAGCACGACCTTCTGAGTTCTAATTTACCAGACAAAATTATATATGGATGATTTACGTTGAAAAACGTAAAGTAGAGAAATCACATTCATTGTATAGAGCTTGTTATAGAAACAAGTGTTCGCGATTTTACTTAAATTTTTTACCAGTTTCTATGCAGCTTTGGGAAGCATACAAGTAACAAATATAAAATGAAAAATGTAATCGCTACTAGTAAATATTTCACAAGTGTGTTAAGGCGTTCGACTCGTAATCCGAGGGTCGCGGGTTCGAATTCCGGTCGCATTAAACATGCTCGCCCTTTCAACCGTGGGGGGCGTTATAATGTGACGATCAACCCCACTATTCGTTGGTAAAAGAGTAGCCCAAGAGTTGGCGGTGAGTGGCTTTGACTAGCTGCCTTCCCTCTAGTCTTACACTGCTCAATTAGAGACGGCTAGCGCAGATAGCCCTTGTGTAGCTTTGCGCGAAATAAAAAAAAAACACAACAAAATAATATTTCACAATCGGTATTAGAAGATTTCAAGCAACAAAACAGTGAATATTGTACGAATGAAATACATTTGTTATAATAAACGAATTATTTAGTGTTACATTATCGGTAAGCGTCTGTAACATTGTTGGTCCATATCCAGCTGAAAAGATATAAGATTATATCTAAACGGTGAGGAAAACTTATGGTTATGACTTCGAAATACACTTATCACTATACCCCAACTCATAGCCGATAAGATAAAGGATAGTTAATTTATATTCCAGGATTTGTTTATAACGATAGTATCAAGTTGTGCTTTTGTTGATTCTGTTAATTAATTAAACAAGTGAATTTTATTAATCAGCAGTAAACATCTAAAATATATATATATATATATATACTGCAGCGAAGTTGATGTTCGAAAATATATACGAAACATTGAATGTTAATAAGAAAGCATTATGAAAACTACATATAACGTTACAGTGAATGGAATCAACACTTAAATAGCCTAATTTAGGCTTAATATCTTATTGATTACCATAGATATTTTAAACTAATAATGAGGCAGATTTTAATGGAATATCCTCATTTATTATCCAATTAGGTTTAACTTTATTAAATAAAGAGGACATAATATGTAAACCTCTGCATATAATAAAATAAACACTTGCCTCAGGCCAGTAGGACAGTTTACATAAAATTTAAATAAAACTTCTCTATATAGAAATTCTGCTTAGCTTTATTCGTATTACACTATCCTACAGGTCAAAATATAGCAGACAGTATTCAAACATTGACACCTTCAAGCGACTGTCGACCCTCTCGGCTGAATCGATTTGTTTGTTTGTTTGTTTGTTTTTTTTTGGAATTTCGCACAAAGCTACTCGAGGGCTATCTGTGCTAGCCGTCCCTAATTTAGCAGTGTAAGACTAGAGGGAAGGCAGCTAGTCATCACCACCCACCGCCAACTCTTGGGCTACTCTTTTACCAACGAATAGTGGGATTGACCGTCACATTATACGCCCCCACGGCTGAAAGGGCGAGCATGTTTAGCGCGACGCGGGCGCGAACCCGCGACCCTTGGATTACGAGTCGCACGCCTTACGCGCTTGGCCATGCCGGGCCCGGCTGAATCGAAGCGGAAGAACCACTGTTTAGGCCCGGGTTACAAACTAAGGCTCATTCTGAAACACTAATAGAACCTTTTAAGATGGTTTTTGAATCTGGTCCAGCAACTCCAATATATTACACTTTTTCTCTAATTATCCTGAAAGTACACTTTCTAGCACAAAGTTCCATTCAGTTCAGTTTTCCACAAGAAATAGCTTCCATAAAAACCGAATCTATAATAAATTTTACTCAAACATAGGCCATTGGTTAAAGTTCACACTAATACATTATTGATCCTAATGATTCACATTGAGAACCTTAATGTATTATTACAGCTTTCATTTCTAACTCTCAAATTATCCATTTTATTTGAAACCTATCATTATGGGCGGCGGTTCACGAACTGAGTAAGGAGTTGAGTCATTATTGTTCTAGGTGAACCAGGGATATCAGTGACATAAGCTGACAATTTGATGTTTATCTTCTTGTGTGTGTTATCCAGATGCTATTGTGGACCCGTAAACAACAAGGACATGGACATATAAAGAACTTTAAGTGAAATTTAATATACCTTAACAATTAAGATATGATGTCTTACTGCTATTGTTAGAAACATTTAGAAGCAGACGTGTCTTTTGTGATATCATGATTCAAACAAGCAAAATAACCTTGACCCAGTTTAGTATCCCTCACCCATTGCACGTGCTTTCAAAGCTCAATAAAATGGAAACAAGTGTCGAAAACTCTGAGTAACAAAACCCTGACAAAATAACGGGTTACAAAATCACACACGTAGAGAAAACGAGACATTATTTAGAGTGATGTAACATTTCTTAAAATTACAGCGATACTTACAGAAAGTAAAAAGGGGGCATAGTTTACTTATTTAAGCAGAATACGTAGGGTTTAGGCGTGAGTATCCAGGAGTATCCACAGACTTTTACTTAACGTGTTCTAAAAACAAATGACCTCAGAAAAGTAACTGCCATAAGGACACCCGTGGCGTACTATTCATCAACCTAATCTGTACACTCATACACTTCGTTTCAACTTCGTAAAGCGGAAATTTCGAAAATTCTCTCAACACTACGTAAAGTTATGTGCTTTAATTCTGGTCGATCATTTCAAAATTAGAGAAAACATACAATGAGCAGAACTCGCCGCCAACGCTTGGGTTACTCTAATGAAGTAATGGGCAAAATGCTTGTAGTGTAATACGCTAACCGTTAGGTCATTTTTATCGCAGTCAATGCCTGCTTAAAGTTCTACTAAATTCTACTGTCGTTCATTTGACTGTTGATAGAAGACTGCCAGTGCATTTTTACTGCCAACAAAGACTTACCATAATAATCATTCCATTTTAAGGGTTGTGGTGAATATTGATATGATATTATCGGAATATTATGAAAGCAACTATTATCTTGTCAAAAACCTTGAACAAGAAAATTGCATCATGAAATTGATACCCTTACAAACGTAAATAATAATAGTGTACGTAAAGAATAATAGTGCACGTAAGTAATAATAGTGTACGTAAAGAATAATAGTGTACGTAAAGAATAATAGTGTACGTAAAGTAATAATAGTGTACGTAAGTAATAATAGTGTACGTAAGTAATAATAGTGTACGTAAAGAATAATAGTGTACGTAAAGAATAATAGTGTACGTAAGTAATAATAGTGCACGTAAATAACAATAGTTTACATAAATAATAATAGTGTGCATAAAGAACAATAGTTTACGTAAATAATAATAAGGTACGTAAGTAATAATAGTTCACGTAAATAATAATAGTGTACGTAAATAACAATGGGGTACGTAAATAGCAATGGTATACGTAAATAATAATAGTGTACGTTAGTGATAAGTGTACGTAAATAAAAGAGTGTACGTAAATAATAATAGTGTACGTAAATAATAATAGTGTACGTAAATAATAATAGTTTACGTAAATAATAATAGTATACGTAAATAATAAGTGTACGTGAAAAACAACAGTGTACGTAAATAATAATGGTGGTTACGTAAATAATAAATGCACGTAAATAATAATAGTGTACTTAAATAATAATAGTTCACGTAAATAATAATAGTGTATGCAAATAACAATGGTGTACGTAAATAATAATAGTGTACTTACTTGTTATAGGTCGATACACTTGTTTTACCAACAGTATTACTCAGTTACTTTATTTGTTCAATTATATAAACTTGTTCGTTGTACAAGAAAGTGTTTTGTTTTCAGAACATAATTATTTGCACCGGCAGTCATTTATTATGATACAAAATATCGTGACACCTGTTACACATGTTGGTCCAGGTAGAGGTTGTAATCTTAGTTTATCTTGCATTGTTGGAAGGTGAACGTAAAAGAAGAAAACACAGCTGTAGGTCTATGGGCTTATAACGTTAAAATCGGGTTTGATACCCGTGCTGAGAATAACGTTGTGAAGCTTTGTGCTCAGCTTCAAACAAACAAATTAAAGAAAAATAGATAATTGTGACTTGTAACTTTCTAAAGGTTCCGGAGATGAAATCGATTGCATAAACTTGAGAAATTAGATAATTTTGGTGGCTTGTTTTTTAGGTAAGAGCAGAGCTATAAAAGCGGATATTTGCAGTTTGTCCACTACTTGTATTGATACTGACAATCTAGTATTTCAAGCCTGTAAACATACTGTCCTTTGAATAATTTAATAATATTTTTAATGCTAATTTCTACAACCTAAAATGATAATTTCAGACCTTACTTGACTGAGTTATCACCTTATAATTGATGGCTTTTATGAAGTGAAACTATTGATACCATATGACAAACCTGTTTATGAATTGAAATAAACTATAAATTGTATTATGTTTCACGTAGTTTTATGAGATATGGACATTTAAATTTTCTTAAAATTAAATATGTCGCTCCAACTTTTGGTTAAAGACAAGATATATAATCCTTATTAAAACTTACTAAGAAATTGATTATTCAAATAAAACTACTATATTAAAACGAAGTTTTGAAACTTTCTTAACTTTAACAGTTTATTTCAAGGTTGATTTACATATAATATAATTTTCTTAAGAATTATTCCGTCCACAACTTTTACAGCACAATAATAATTTCTTAATAATGAAAAAACTTTTGATTTATTTACTAAGTTCAATACTTGTTTCTATTATGGCAATTGGCTAACATAAATATGCCATTTAAATCTTATATAGTTGACTACAACAAAGTTATATTTTATGATTATGGCAATAACTGTGATCAAATTGATGGAAGGATCAAACTATGTGATCAAATAGAGGGAATGAGTGTCTGATCAAACTATGTGATCAAATTTATGGAATGAGTGTCTGATCAAACTATGTGATCAAATTGATGGAAAGTGTGTCTCATCAAGCTATGTGATCAAATTGATGGAATGAGTATCAGATCAAACTATGTGATCGAATTGATGAAACGAATGTCTGATCAAACTATGTGATCGAATTGATGGAATGAGTGTCTGATAAAACTATGTGATCAAATTGATGGAATGAGTGTCTGATCAAACTATGTGATCGAATTGATAAAATGAGTGTCTGATCAAACTATGTGATCAAATTGATGGATTTAGTGTCTGATCAAAGTATGTGATCAAATTGATGGAATGTGTGTGTGAACAAACTATCTGATCAAATTGATAGAATGTGTGTGTGATCAAACCATGTGATCAAATTGATGGAATGTGTCTCTCATCAAACTATGTGATCAAATTGATGTAATGAGTGCCTGATAAAACTATGTGATAAAATTGATGAAATGAGTGTCTGGTCAAACAATGTCATCAAATTGATAAAATAAGTGTCTGATCAAACTATGTTATCAAATTGATAGAATGTGTGTCTGATCAAACTATGTGATCGATTTGATGAAATGAGTGTTTGATCAAACGATGTGATCGAGTTGACGGAATGTGTGTCAAATCACTCTATGTGATCAAATTGATGGAATGTGTGTCTGATCAAACTAGGTGTTCAAATTGATGGAAAGAGTGTCTGATCAAACTATGTGATCAAATTGATGGAATGAGTGTCTGATCAAAGTATTTGATGAAATTGATGGATTTAGTGTCTGATCAAACTATGTGATCAAATTGATGGAATGTGTGTGTGAACAAACTATCTGATCAAATTGATGGAATGTGTGTGTGATCAAACCATGTGATCAAATTGATGGAATGTGTGTCTGATCAAACTATGTGATCAAATTGATGGAATGTGTGCGTGATCAAACTATGTGATCAAATTGATGGAATGTGTGTCTGATCAAACTATGTGATCAAATTGATGGAATGAGTGTCTGATCAAACTATGTGATCAAATTGATGGAATGAGTGTCTCATCAAACTATGTGATCGAATTGATGGAATGAGTGTCTGATCAAACTATGTGATCAAATTGATGAAATGAGTGTCTGATCAAACTATGTGATCAAATTGATAAAATGAGTGTCTGATCAAACTATGTGATCAAATTGATGGAATGAGTGTCTGATCAAACTATGTGATCAAATTGATGAAATGAGTGTCTGATCAAACTATGTGATCAAATTGATAAAATAAGTGTCTGATCAAACTATGTGATCAAATTGATGGAATGAGTGTCTGATCAAACTATGTGATCGAATTGATGGAATGAGTGTCTGATCAAACTATGTGATCGAATTGATGGAATGAGTGTCTGATCAAACTATGTGATCAAATTGATGGAATGTGTGTCTGATCAAACTATGTGATCAAATTGATAAAATGTGTGTCTGATCAAACTATGTGATCAAATTGATGGAATGAGTGTCTGATCAAACTATGTGATCAAATTGATGGAATGAGTGTCTGATCAAACTATGTGATCAAATTGATGGAATGAGTGTCTGATCAAACTATGTGATCAAATTGATGGAATGAGTGTCTGATCAAACTATGTGATCAAATTGATGAAATGAGTGTCTGATCAAACTATGTGATCAAATTGATGGAATGAGTGTCTGATCAAACCATGTGATCGAATTGATGGAATACGTGTCTGATCAAACTATGTGATCAAAAAATTGATCAAAATGATCAAATTGATGGAATGATCAAACTATGTGATCAAATTGATGGAATGAGTGTGATCAAACTATGTGATCAAATTGATGGAATGAGTGTCTGATCAAACTATGTGATCAAATTGATGGAATGATGGAAATGTGTCTGATCAAACTATGTGATCAAATTGATGGAATGTGTGTCTGATCAAACTATGTGATCAAATTGATGGAATGAGTGTCTGATCAAACTATGTGATCAAATTGATGGAATGAGTGTCTGATCAAACTATGTGATCAAATTGATGGAATGAGTGTCTGATCAAACTATGTGATCAAATTGATGGAATGTGTGTCTGATCAAACTATGTGATCAAATTGATGGAATGTGTCTGATCAAACTATGTGATCAAATTGATGGAATGAGTGTCTGATCAAACTATGTGATCAAATTGATGGAATGAGTGTCTGATCAAACTATGTGATCAAATTGATGGAATGAGTGTCTGATCAAACTATGTGATCAAATTGATGGAATGAGTGTCTGATCAAACTATGTGATCAAATTGATGGAATGAGTGTCTGATCAAACTATGTGATCAAATTGATGAAATGAGTGTCTAATCAAACTATGTGATCAAATTGATAAAAAAGTGTCTGATCAAACTATGTTATCAAATTGATGGAATGTGTGTCTGATCAAACAATGTGATCAAATTGATGGAATGATCAAACTATGTGATCAAATTGATGATCAAACTATGTGATCAAATTGATGGAATGAGTGTCTGATCAAACTATGTGATCAAATTGATGGAATGAGTGTCTGATCAAACTATGTGATCAAATTGATGGAATGAGTGTCTGATCAAACTATGTGATCAAATTGATGGAATGAGTGTCTGATCAAACTATGTGATCAAATTGATGGAATTAGTGTCTGATCAAACTATGTGATCAAATTGATGGAATGTGTGTCTGATCAAACTATGTGATCAAATTGATCTGATCAAATATGTGTCTGATCAAACTATGTGATCAAATTGATGGAATGAGTGTCTGATCAAACTATGTGATCAAATTGATGGAATGAGTGTCTGATCAAACTATGTGATCAAATTGATGGAATGATCAAACTAGTGTCTGATCAAACTATGTGATCAAATTGATGGAATGTGTCTGATCAAACTATGTGATCAAATTGATGGAATGAGTGTCTGATCAAACTATGTGATCAAATTGATGGAATGAGTGTCTGATCAAACTATGTGATCAAATTGATGGAATGAGTGTCTGATCAAACTATGTGATCAAATTGATGGAATGAGTGTCTGATCAAACTATGTGATCAAATTGATGGAATGAGTGTCTGATCAAACTATGTGATCAAATTGATGGAATGAGTGTCTGATCAAACTATGTGATCAAATTGATGGAATAAGTGTCTGATCAAACTATGTGATCAAATTGATGGAATGTGTGTCTGATCAAACTATGTGATCAAATTGATGGAATGAGTGTCTGATCAAACTATGTGATCAAATTGATGGAATGAGTGTCTGATCAAACAATGTGATCAAATTGATAAAATGAGTGTCTGATCAAACTATGTGATCAAATTGATGGAATGAGTGTCTGATCAAACTATGTGATTAAATTGATGGAATGTGTGTGTGATGAAAATATGTGATAAAATTGATGGAATATGTGTGTGATCAAACTATGTGATCAAATTGATGGAATATGTGGGTGATCAAACTATCTGAAGAAATTGATGGAATGAATTGTGTCTGATCAAACTATGTGATCAAATTGATGGAAATGAGTGTCTGATCAAACTATGTGATCAAATTGATGGAATGAGTGTCTGATCAAACTATGTGATCAAATTGATGGAATGAGTGTCTGATCAAACTATGTGATCAAATTGATGGAATGTGTGTCTGATCAAACTATGTGATCAAATTGATCAAATGAGTGTCTGATCAAACTATGTGATCAAATTGATGGAATGAGTGTCTGATCAAACTATGTGATCAAATTGAAGAAATGAGTATCTGATCAAAGTATGTGATCAAATTGATGGAATGTGTGTCTGATCAAACTATGTGATCAAATTGATGGAATGTGTGTGTGATCAAACTATGTGATCAAATTGATGGAATGTGTGTCTGATCAAACTATGTGATCAAATTGATGGAATGAGTGTCTGATCAAACTATGTGATCAAATTGATGGAATGTGTGTCTGATCAAACTATGTGATCAAATTGATGGAATGAGTGTCTGATCAAACTATGTGATCAAATTGATGGAATGAGTGTCTGATCAAACTATGTGATCAAATTGATGGAATGAGTGTCTGATCAAACTATGTGATCAAATTGATGAAATGTGTGTCTGATCAAACTATGTGATCAAATTGATGGAATGTGTCTGATCAAACTATGTGATCAAATTGATGGAATGAGTGTCTGATCAAACTATGTGATCAAATTGATGGAATGAGTGTCTGATCAAACTATGTGATCAAATTGATGGAATGAGTGTCTGATCAAACTATGTGATCAAATTGATGGAATGAGTGTCTGATCAAACTATGTGATCAAATTGATGAAATGAGTGTCTGATCA
Source organism: Tachypleus tridentatus (assembly GCF_004210375.1). Taxonomy (NCBI): domain Eukaryota; kingdom Metazoa; phylum Arthropoda; class Merostomata; order Xiphosura; family Limulidae; genus Tachypleus; species Tachypleus tridentatus. Next base: position 64,000,214 of record NW_027467782.1, on the reverse strand, counting down.
AACTATGTGATCAAATTGATGGAATGAGTGTCTGATCAAACTATGTGATCAAATTGATGGAATGAGTGTCTGATCAAACTATGTGATCAAATTGATGGAATGAGTGTCTGATCAAACTATGTGATCAAATTGATGGAATGAGTGTCTGATCAAACTATGTGATCAAATTGATGGAATGAGTGTCTGATCAAACTATGTGATCAAATTGATGGAATGTGTGTCTGATCAAACTATGTGATCAAATTGATGGAATGAGTGTCTGATCAAACTATGTGATCAAATTGATGGAATGAGTGTCTGATCAAACTATGTGATCAAATTGATGGAATGAGTGTCTGATCAAACTATGTGATCAAATTGAAGAAATGAGTGTCTGATCAAACTATGTGATCAAATTGATGGAATGTGTGTCTGATCAAACTATGTGATCAAATTGATGGAATGTGTGTGTGATCAAACTATGTGATCAAATTGATGGAATGAGTGTCTGATCAAACTATGTGATCAAATTGATGGAATGAGTGTCTGATCAAACTATGTGATCAAATTGATAAAATGAGTGTCTGATCAAACTATGTGATCAAATTGATGGAATGAGTGTCTGATCAAACTATGTGATCAAATTGATGGAATGAGTGTCTGATCAAACTATGTGATCAAATTGATGGAATGTGTGTCTGATCAAACTATGTGATCAAATTGATGGAATGAGTGTCTGATCAAACTATGTGATCAAATTGATGGAATGAGTGTCTGATCAAACTATGTGATCAAATTGATGGAATGAGTGTCTGATAAAACTATGTGATCAAATTGATGGAAAAAGTGTCTGATCAAACTATGTTATCAAATTGATGGAATGTGTCTCTGATCAAAAAATGTGATCAAATTGATGGAATGTGTCTCTGATCAAAAAATGTGATCAAATTGATGTAATGTGTGTGATCAATCCATGTGATCAAATTGATGGAATAAGTGTCTGATCAAACTATGTGATCAAATTGATGGAATGAGTGTCTGATCAAACTATGTGATCAAATTGATGGAATGAGTGTCTGATCAAACTATGTGATCAAATTGATGGAATGAGTGTCTGATCAAACTATGTGATCAAATTGATAGAAATGAGTGTCTGATCAAACTATGTGATCAAATTGATGGAATGTGTGTCTGATCAAACTATGTGATCAAATTGATGGAATGTGTGTCTGATCAAACTATGTGATCAAATTGATGGAATGTGTGTCTGATCAAACTATGTGATCGAATTGATGGAATACGTGTCTGATCAAAGTATGTGATCAAATTGGTAAAATGAGTGCCTGATAAAACTATGTGATCAAATTGATGGAAAAAGTGTCTGATCAAACTATGTGATCAAATTGATGGAATGTGTGTCTGATCAAACTATGTGATCAAATTGATGGAATGTGTGTCTGATCAAACTATGTGATCAAATTGATGGAATGAGTGTGTGATCAAACTATGTGATCAAATTGATGGAATAAGTGTCTGATCAAACTATGTGATCAAATTGATGGAATAAGTGTGTGATCAAACTATGTGATCAAATTGATGGAATGTGTGTCTGATCAAACTATGTGATCAAATTGATGGAATGAGTGTCTGATCAAACTATGTGATCAAATTGATGGAATGTGTGTGTGATCAAACTATCTGATCAAATTGATGGAATGTGTGTCTGATCAAACTATGTGATCAAATTGATGGAATGAGTGTCTGATCAAACTATGTGATCGAATTGATAAAATACGTGTCTGATCAAACTATGTGATCAAATTGATAAAATGAGTGTCTGATCAAACTATGTGATCAAATTGATAAAATGAGTGTCTGATCAAACTATGTGATCAAATTGATGGAGTAAGTGTCTGATCAAACTATGTGATCAAACTGATGGAGTGTGTGTCTGAACAAACGATGCGATCAAATTGATGAAATGAGTGTCTGATGAAACTATGTGATCGATTTGATGAAATGAGTTTCTGATTAAACTATGTGATAAAATTGATGGAATGTGTGTGTGATCAAACTATGTGATCAAAATTGATGGAATGAGTGTCTGTATCAAACATTCGCATGTGATCACCATTGACGAATGGATGATAGAAGAAAATCGAACTTTCGTTTAGTAGACCTTAGGAAAAGTTTTGGTGAAACTTCTGATCAAACGGATGATGTGATCAAATTGATGGAATGCTTATGCTCGTATTTTTCAACCGAGTAGAAAGATTAATAAATGCTTTAAAAATGGCTGATGCGACGGCGCCTACCACGGCTCCTTCTCCTAAGAATCAAACTAAGGTATCCGAAATGTGATCAAATTGTACATGCCAACTATACCTAAAAGGCTGCTTCCAAGAAGGTGGCAGGAAAGAAATAAGTAAGCTGCTTCTTTTCCAATTTTGTGTGATATCACAAAATCAACGGCCCTTTCAGGGCCACCATCTCCTGATAAAGAGTTTGCCATATAAGTCGTTACAGAAAACAAACAAAACACTCATTCCGCTCGTAACAACACTTGTTATATCGAGCGAGTGAAATGGTAAAAAATTTCTGAAAACGTTTCATGCTCAGATTTGTAGTCTAACGAACGTTCGAGAAAAGAAAGTAATGTAGTGCGACTTTATTTATTTCTTCCCCTGTGCTGTTATAGATATGCTCGTTTTCAAATTATACTTAATGATTCGTAACTTTAGTTTAATTTCAATTAGTACTGCATTTAATTACATTTTAGTTTTAATCACAATTGGTCGAAGGAAAATAACTCGGGCTCCTTCATTAATTAACTCTTTCGCAACAGTATTATACTACTAGCCACCCATATAAATTGTATGCCTCCTTACTAGTTAGTGAAGTGTACTGAGCCTTTCACAAATGTAATGGAGAAATCTATTCCGTATGCACATGCATATACGGCTGAATAGTGTGCCTTACTATTAGATTTACTAGTTATTAATAACTAATATGATTTATGCTCCTTAATAGAGGCCCCAAGTGGCACAGTGGTATGTCTGCGGACTTACACACTAAAACCGGGTTTCGATACCCGTGGTGGGCAGAGCACAGATAGCCCATTGAGTAGCTTTGTGCTTAATTCTAAACAAACCTTCTGAGAGACAATTTCTCTGTTGCTCTGTACCTCAGACACTATTTCGTTTTCTCCCAAGCGCACGGATATTAAACATGTAATGGATGTCACTCTAAATGAAATAACTATTTCCGTGTATCGATTAACCCTCTGTCATTCTCTCTTTTTTGCTTTCTTAAATAATGAGTAGCTGTTGTTTTCTTGTTATTATCATAATTATCTTGTACCTTTCGGTGACGACATGTATTGGCTGGGTGTGTATACGTTCGTTTGTCTGTCTTCATTCACTTAACTACAAACGAAAAATACTCACTGAGAGCATAGAGGTGGGAATGGAACAAAACTCTCTAATAATGTGTGTATTTCTACTCGCACGTTATAAGCATGGTTATAGAGAAAGCATGCTTGAACTGTTAATAGTGAAATAGATTCGATGTGACTTTCTCCTTTTCAAGATGTGGTGGCCCTGAAAAGGGCCGTTTGAATTGAAAAGAGAAGAAGAACACATTACTTTGAACTGGTGTACTTAGTCACAGCCTTGGTCCCTTCGGAGACGGCGTGTTTGGCCAATTCTCCAGGTAAAAGCAGACGCACTGCAGTTTGGATCTCCCGGCTCGTGATAGTTGATCGCTTGTTGTAGTGAGCCAGACGAGAAGCTTCGGCAGCAATTCTCTCGAAAATGTCGTTCACGAAGCTATTCATGATAGACATAGCTTTGCTGGAGATTCCAGTATCGGGATGGACCTGCTTGAGAACCTTGTAAATGTAAATACTGAAGCTCTCCTTCCTCCTCTTCTTTCGCTTTTTCTTGTCTCCAGCTCGTACGGCTTTCTGGGCCTTTCCGGCCTTCTTCACAGCTTTTCCAGACGCTTGTTGTGGAGGCATGTTGAAAAATAAACTTGGGCTAAACTAAACTAAACTAACGTGGCAGGGGTTCAGTTTAGAGAGAGAGAAATCAGAAGAGTTCTCTCTCCAACTGGGGTGTTCAGGAACTTTATAGTTACTAACTAAACTAAACTAACGTGGAGGTAGTTTTCTGCGTGGAGGTAGATTGTTTTTCAGTTTGTGCTGTCGCGTCGATGGTTATCTTCGTAATGGTTTGAGTCTGGCTGGTTGTTGAGTTCTGTGGAACTGGGATTGAAGTCTGGCAGGAACTGTCCTTTTCTTTCTTGAACTACTGCAACTTGGCGTGTTGCCAACAATGGGTGTTGTCTTCTTCTGAGTCGGGTTGTCTGAATCCGTCTTCGTGTTTCTTCTAATACGGTCTGGAATCGGCGGTATTTTGGTATTTTCCTGTTGGAAGATTTCCGTTGGTTGTTTACGATATCTGGGTGCTTGGTTTGAACCATTCTTGAGCGGTCGTCGATGTGGGCGTTCGGCTCTAAAATGAAATATATGATAATAGCAGCCATCTCGTAAAAATACAGTCGGCACTGTACTTCGATGTTGTCACTATCTTCATGAAGTGTGTGGGATGATTACTGTTCTTAGAATAAATTCGATGAACTGCGTGTACCTTGGCTTGTATTTGGGGTTCTATGGTTTGTCTAATATCTTCAGGTTGAATTGATGGGTCGACGCCCTGAGGAATACAGAATAAAGATTGACTGGACTTTTCGTTGGGGAACAACTTACTTTAAATTCAGTGTTCCATGGCTGGCACAGATAGGTTTGGTCTGCAATAGTGGCTGGTTGGATGAGGATTCCTCCCCGGCGTAAAATACGTGTCCTGGACGGTTCGATGGTTGCCCCAGGCTTGGCTCGGGCGATCAACGTGGCGACTTGGTACGGCGTGAGGTTCGGCGGTAAGCCGTCGACGATTACAGGCGGCACTAACGGCCTGACTGGCGAGGATGAACGTTTCGTTTTGAATAGCATATTGGCACGTCTGACTTGCTCGGTGGCTCTGACTATTACACTGAACTGAACTGAACTAACGTGGCAGGGGTTCAGTTTAGAGAGAGAGAAATCCGAAGAGTTCTCTCTCCAACTGGAGTGTTCAGGAACTTTGTAGTTCCTCTTCGTCCCCTTTCGTGGATTGTTATTAGGATTAAGTGGTGGGTTTTTTTTTATTATTATTATTTTAATAAATTAATTATCGTTATTATTCTTGACTTTTGGGTGGGAATGTCTCACTAAATGGTCTTTTGGGTGGAGGCAAAGGTAGCAGTGGAAAGAAGGAAAGGTCGGGACCTGTCTCGAAAAGAAAAGTTGGGTAGATGTGAACATGAATGTAATTCATTCAAGTTCAGATCAAATCAAACGGCCCGATTCTGGGTCTGGCAAAAGGTTGCCTGGGCTGGGATCTAGAAATCCAATGCCTGAAGATTTTGATGTGGGGAAACGGGAGTACCCGAGAAAACCCACTTTCACACGACAGGCGCCGAAAGTTTTGCCTGTCGTGTGCCCTGTACCTGAAAAAAAAAAAAGGAATTCATGTTACACTGACTATTACACTAAACTAAACTAAACTAACGTGGCAGGGGTTCAGTTTAGAGAGAGAGAAATTCGAAGAGTTCTCTCTCCAACTGGGGTGTTCAGGAACTTTGTAGTTCCTCTTCGTCCCCTTTCGTGGATTGTTATTAGGATTAAGTGGTGGGTTTTTTTATTATTATTTTAATAAATCAATCATCGTTATTATTCTTGACTTTTGGGTGGGGAATGTCTCATTAAATGGTCTTTTGGGTGGAGGCAAAGGTAGCAGTGGAAAGAAGGAAAGGTCAGGACCTGTCTCGAAAAGAAAAGTTGGGTAGATGTGAACATGAATGTAATTCATTCAAGTTCAGATCAAATCAAACGGCCCGATTCTGGGTCTGGCAAAAAGGTTGCCTGGGCTGGGATCTAGAAATCCAATGCCTGAAGATTTTGATGTGGGGGGAAACGGGAGTACCCCGAGAAAACCCACTTTCACACGACAGGCGCCGAAAGTTTTGCCTGTCGTGTGCCCTGTACCTGAAAAAAAAAAGGAATTCATGTTAATAACATAGTTTTTATGTATTTAGATTCTTTGTTGAGTGGATTGTGATTCTTGAAATATGTTGTATGGTGATATGTATTTTGTTGGTGCACTTGATAATTTGTGTAGTGATGCCGTCAGTTTGTTTCTGTTTTCTGCTTTTCGATAATATTTCAGAGAAAGTTCTGTTATTCTATCTCTTATAGTTGGTAAATTACTAATTTGGTGTAGATAATTTGTTGGTGTAAAAGATGGTAAACTGAATGCGGATTTTAATATTTTGTTTTGTTGCACTTGGATTTTTTGGAGTGTGTTGTTTGACATGTTGTATGTTACTTGACATCCGTACTCTATTAGTGGACGGATGTAAGCCTTGTATATTTGTATAATGGTGTTCGGTGCGCATTTTGATTGTTTACCAGTTATAGTCTTAAGATATGAAATCCTTTTTCTTATTGATGAGTGTATGTTGTTTGTGTGTTTTTTCCATGTTAGTTTTGTGTCGAAAGTGACGCCAAGGAATGTGATGTTTTGCTCATTTAAATGGTTGTGTTTCCAAGTGATAGATTTATTTTTCTAGATTTTTCTTTGCTTCTTTAGTTTTCTATAGAAGGTGATTGCTTGTGTTTTTGTCGGATTTAACACGACCCTCCACTTGTTGCTCCATGTTGAGACGTTGTTTAGTGATTTTTGTACGCGAGACATGGCCATTACTGGGTTTCTGGAGGTGCTCCAGATTGCGATGTCATCTGCGTATTGCGAATTGTGTGTGTATGTTAGATTTGGAAAAGGTATGTCACTGACGAAAATTATGTAAAGAAGTGGAGAGAGGACTGATCCTTGGGGCACTCATGCCGTTATATTAAATAATTTGGATATGGTTTTATTGACTTTTACTTGTGCTGTTCTATTGGTTAAAAATTTGAAATCCATTTGACTATCGTAGGATTTATTTGTAGGTGGTTTAGTTTGTATATGATGGCATTGTGCCAAACGCTGTCGAATGCTTTTTTGACATCTAGGAATACCCCGATGGTTACTTGATTGTTGTTGTAAGCTTTGTATATTGATTCGGTGAGTCGTGTGAGGTGATCTGTTGTTTGTCTATTTTTCTGGAGGCATTTTGAGATTCTGGAAGGATGTTGTTTGATTCGCAAAAATGGAGGAGACGGTTGGAGATAATTCTCTCCATCAGTTTGCCAAGGCAGCTTAACAGACTGATGGGGCGGAAATTATCTGGATTTGTTCTGTTAGTTTGTTTCTTGGGGATCGTTGTTATGATGGCTTTTTTCCACGTGTCAGGGTAATACCCTGTCGCTAATGAAATGTTCATGATGTTTGTGAGGTGTTGTAGTAGAGAGTGGAACTTTTTTTGAGAATAATATTTGGTATTTGGTCATGTCCGGGGAAGTGTTCTTCAAGTTTTGATATTAATCTTTAGTTCGGTTATGGTTATTTTTCTATTGATTGAATTTGAGTATGCTTCTAGTGTCTCTCCGGGAAATTCTGGTGAGAATGAAGCTTGGTTTGCATTTATGTAGTTGTTGACATGGTGTTGGTGTTGTGTGTCGAAATCTACTGAGTTTAAATCGCTAAAAGCGGATTTGTAATAGTCAGCTAATAAGTCAGCTTTCTCTTCGTCCGTCCTTGCGATTTTATTGTTGTGTGTGATGTGTTGTAACATGTGATTTGTGTTTTGTCTGACGCAATACTCTTGAATTTTTTCCAGAATTCTTTTGGATTTTTCTTGGTTTTCTAAGTTCTTGCAGAAGTTATGCCAATTGTTTTCTCTGACTTTTTTAATTTCTTGTTTAATTTTTGTATTTGTTCTATTGATTTCTGTTTTAATGTGTGGATCACGTGTGATGTAGTGTATTCGTCGTAATTGTCTGCGTTTGATTATTAGTGCGTGAATTTCTGGTGTTAGAGTCCATTGAATAAGTGATTGTTTTCTTTTGATTTAGGAATTGTGTGTTTTGTGGCTTTCTTTATGGCTTCTGTAATTTGATCAACATATTTGTCTAGTTCTGTTTTGTTGTTTACATGTTCGATTGGGTGGGGTAGGTATGAGTGCAGAGAGGCATTAAAAGTGAGCCAGTCTGTTTCACTGTAGGTGTATGCGGAAGGAGTCACGTACGCCACAGCCGGGTGGCGCGGGTGAATCATACATGACACGGGAAGTGGTCACTGGTGATTTCATCATGCACTTTAAAGTTAGATATTCTATTAACCATGTCCTTGGGTGCGATGATGAAATCGAGTACATCATATGAGCCGTTGGCGGCTGAGAAGTGTGTAGGTGTATTGTCATTAATTAAGTGCATTTTATTGCTAGAAATAAAATTTTTATGCAGGATCCTCTGCGTGTGTCTCTGTTACCCCTTAATTCTGTGTGCGGTGAATTAAAGTCTCCAATAATAATTGGTTTGGGTTTTCGATTAACACATTTTGAAGGAAGTTAATGTCGATATTTTTTGGTTGGTGAGCAATATATGGCTAGAATCGGAATAGTTAGCCGGTTGTTAAAGTTTTTTCAAAAAATGGTCTCATTAATGTCAGATTTAAATGAATCTTCTATCGAGATTAGATGCGATATTTTTGTACTAAAGTAAGTTATTATACCTCTGTTGTTTTCTGAGTGAGGTATGTTGTGTGAGATGAATCCGGGGATTGTGGTGTTTTGTTTCTCTGTGCAAAGTGTTTCTGAAATGATGATAATGTTGGCGTTTATATGTTTGTTTATGTTGTATATTTCCATCCTTTTGTCTTTAAGATTTCCTTGGCAGTTGATGTGTAAGATTTTAATGTGTTGTATCATTGTGTTGTTTTATTTCCCTCGCGTGAATTTTGAGTGAGAGATGGTGTGGTTTCAGGTGAGGGAGGTTAAAATAATGACTTGCAAGGCTGCAAACAGCCTTGAGTGACTCGTGCCTCGATTCGAATGAGGGAGATCACTCAATTCTATCAGCATTGCTAGCAAGTTTGTGGTGAAATCTGTTGGGTTAAATGCTTGTGTTGTTTTTGGGCGTGTTACGTCCGCGTAAGTACGTGTTGGTTGAGGTTGAGCGTGTTTGATTTGCGAGTCGGTTGGAGTTGGTAGTAAAGGTTGTTTGGTGTTGTTTTGGTAGCCGTGGGTTTGATTATTGATGTTCGTGGTTTTGAAAAGAAATCTGTTACGTATTTGGGTGTATTTGGGGCAGCCTTTGTAACTGGCTGCGTGGGGGCCCTGACAGTTGGCGCATCTAACTTGGTTACGCTCGTTAGGACACTGAGCGACCTCGTGAGATCCGCCACATCTGACACATCTATCCTTGGCCATACAATTAGTTTTTGTGTGTCCGAACCGTTGACATTTGTAGCATTGGATTATTGGTTTTTGATGTGTCTTTTCCGGTTCGGTCGTGTGTCTTTTGAAAAATAAAAGCAACCGTTTTTAATAATTTTTCTTGATCGTCTTTTTTGTTGACGGTTACCTTGATCAGTGGCGTTTTTGTTTCGTTCTGAATGAGATGATTCTGTTCGATGATGCAATGTCAAAGCCTTGAGTTGTTAATTCTTCAGTGATTTCATGATCTTCAATGTCGAAATCGACACCTCTGATTATGACTGTTAGTTTTGGTGTGTTTGTTTTTGGTGTTGTGATGGTGGCTTGAACACCGAAGGCATCCTTGGGCCAGTGGGCCAAAATATGCGCAAACTCTTGAGGTTCGGTACATTTAATCATGATTCTTCCATTAGGAAGACGTTTGATGTCTTTAAACTGAATGCCCGGGTAATAGGACCTCAGTTGATTGACAATCTGTGGAATGCGTGTTGTTTTGTTTACTCCTTCGATGAACAGAGTTGGGATTCTGTAGTTAGGAGAATTGTGTGTTTGTGTGACAGTGATGGTGTTCTCAGAATTAGTGGCGATGGTGGTGTTGTTTGTATTCAAGTAATTATTGTTAGAGCAAGTGGCTTTGTCTTCGTTAACATGGGTTATGTTATTAATACTTTGATTTTTTAGAACTATTATTAGCGTCGTTAAGGTTAGGGTTAGTAGAATAGTCAGGAACTATACTTACCATGTCCTTTTCTTCTTCTTCTTCAGCCTCCTCTTGTTGGATGTCTCGTTTGTTTCATGGGATTCTGGTCTTCGTGATTCTTCAGCTCCTGAGTTTTCACCTTCGGAACTCTCAGTCGAACTACTCAGTGATTCAGAGGCTGGTCCTTCAATAGCTCTATTCAGCATATCCATAACTAAACTAAACTAAACTACCGTGGCAGGGGTTCAGTTTAGAGAGAGAGAAATCAGAAGAGTTCTCTCTCCAACTGGGAGTGTTCAGGAACTTTATAGTTCCTCTTCGTCCCCTTACGTGAGAAATGTATTAAAATATCCATGGAATTTTACTTTATTTTAACATTTCAAAAATATTTGTGAGTGAGAGGAAGGACGGGAGAACTGGACGAAAGCAGCGAAAGTGAAGTGAGCCAGACTTTGGCTCGAGGATGGAGAACCCTGGTGGCTGGCAGGTGGTTTTAAAATTTACTGTAATTGATCAGATACCCTTGACTGGGTAAACGGCCCTTTTCAGAATGAGGCTGGGACCTACAGGTCCGATGCCAGAGATTTTGCTGTGGGGGGAAACGGGAGTACCCCGAGAAAACCCACTTTCACGGCCTGGGCGCCGAATAGTCTACCCAGACCGTGCCCGGAAGTAGCTGGGAAGAAAAAAAAAAAAAACACAAAATTAATAAAAAAACAAACAAAAAAAAAACTGATGAACTACGTTGATGGTGTACGTGAAAACTGTTAGCTGCAGTCTTGTAGATCGGGTGGCAATTTCATCATGAACTTGTTTCCACACTTGAAGCCCATTGGTGCAACTAAGAAACGTGGCCTTGGTGGTGGAACTACTGGCTGTTCTTCGGTGAGTTGTTCTTCGCTGGTCTGTGATGCTTTGTTTCTTCTCGAGATTTTGGTTTGAGTTTTCTGCGTGGAGGTAGATTGTGTTTTCAGTTTGTGCTGTCGCGTCGATGGTTATCTTCGTAATGGTTTGAGTCTGGCTGGTTGTTGAGTTCTGTGGAACTGGGATAGAAGTCTGGCAGGAACTGTCCTTTTTCTTTCTTGAACTACTGCAACTTGGCGTGTTGCCAACAATGGGTGTTGTCTTCTTCTGAGTCGGGTTGTCTGAATCCGTCTTCGTGTTTCTTCTAATACGGTCTGGAATCGGCGGTATTTTGGTATTTTCCTGTTGGAAGATTTCCGGTGGTTGTTTACGATATCTGGGTGCTTGGTTTGAACCATTCTTGAGTGGTCGTCGATGTGGGCGTTCGGCTCTAAAATGAAATATATGATAATAGCAGCCATCTCGTAAAATACAGTCGGCACTGTACTTCGATGTTGTCACTATCTTCATGAAGTGTGTGGGATGATTACTGTTCTTAGAATAAATTCGATGAACTGCGTGTACCTTGGCTTGTATTTGGGGTTCTATGGTTTGTCTAATTTCTTCTGGTTGAATTGATGGGTCGACGCCCCCTGAGGAATACAGAATAAAGATTGACTGGACTTTTCGTTGGGGAACAACTTACTTTAAATTCAGTGTTCCATGGCTGGCACAGATAGGTTTGGTCTGCAGTAGTGGCTGGTTGGATGAGTATTCCTCCCCGGCGTAAAATACGGGTCCTGGACGGTTCGATGGTTGCCCCAGGCTTGGCTCTGGCGATCAACGTGGCGACTTGGTACGGCGTGAGGTTCGGCGGTAAGCCGTCGACGATTACAGGCGGCACTAACGGCCTGACTGGCGAGGATGAACGTTTCGTTCTATTCAGGAATAGCATATTGGCACGTCTGACTTGCTCGGTGGCTAGCTCAGGTCTCGGACCAGCATATCCATGATCTCGTCGTTGGAAAGGGCTTTTCCGTTGGATCTTGTCACTATTACACTAAACTAAACTAAACTAACGTGGCAGGGGTTCAGTTTAGAGAGAGAGAAATCCGAAGAGTTCTCTCTCCAACTGGGGTGTTCAGGAACTTTGTAGTTCCTCTTCGTCCCCTTTCGTGGATTGTTATTAGGATTAAGTGGTGGTTTTTTTTTTATTATTATTATTTTAATAAATTAATTATCGTTATTATTCTTGACTTTTCGGGTGGGGAATGTCTCACTAAATGGTCTTTTGGGTGGAGGCAAAGGTAGCAGTGGAAAGAAGAAAAGGTCGGGACCTGTCTCGAAAAGAAAAAGTTGGGTAGATGTGAACATGAATGTAATTCATTCAAGTTCAGATCAAATCAAACGGCCCGATACTGGGTCTGGCAAAAAGGTTGCCTGGGCTGGGATCTAGAAATCCAATGCCTGAAGATTCTGATGTGGGGGGAAACGGGAGTACCCCGAGAAAACCCACTTTCACACGACAGGCGCCGAAAGTTTTGCCTGTCGTGTGCCCTGTACCTGAAAAAAAAAAAGGAATTCATGTTAATAACATAGTTTTTATGTATATAAACTCTTTGTTGAGTGGATTGTGATTCTTGAAATATGTTGTATGGTGATATGTATTTTGTTGGTGCACTTGATAATTTGTGTAGTGATGCCGTTAGTTTGTTTCTGTTTTCTGCTTTTCGATAATATTTCAGAGAAAGTTCTGTTATTCTATCTCTTATAGTTGGTAAATTACTAATTTGGTGTAGATAATTTGTTGGTGTAAAAGATGGTAAACTGAATGCGGATTTTAATATTTTGTTTTGTTGCACTTGGATTTTTTGGAGTGTGTTGTTTGACATGTTGTATGTTACTTGACATCCGTACTCTATTAGTGGACGGATGTAAGCCTTGTATATTTGTATAATGGTGTTCGGTGCGCATTTTGATTGTTTACCAGTTATAGTCTTTAGATATGAAATCCTTTTTCTTATTGATGAGTGTATATTGTTTATGTGTTTTTCCATGTTAGTTTTGTGTCGAAAGTGACGCCAAGGAATGTGATGTTTTTGCTCATGTTGATGGTTGTGTTTCCAAGTGATAGATTTATTTTTTCTAGATTTTTCTTTGCTTCTTTAGTTTTCTATAGAAGGTGATTGCTTGTGTTTTTGTCGGATTTAACACGACCCTCCACTTGTTGCTCCATGTTGAGACGTTGTTTAGTGATTCTTGTACGCGAGACATGGCCATTACTGGGTTTCTGGAGGTGCTCCAGATTGCGATGTCATCTGCGTATTGTGAATTGTGTGTGTATGTTAGATTTGGAAAAGGTATGTCACTGACGAAAATTATGTAAAGAAGTGGAGAGAGGACTGATCCTTGGGGCACTCCTGCCGTTATATTAAATAATTTGGATATGGTTTTATTGACTTTTACTTGTGCTGTTCTATTGGTTAAAAATTTGAAATCCATTTGACTATCGTAGGATTTATTTGTAGGTGGTTTAGTTTGTATATGATGGCATTGTGCCAAACGCTGTCGAATGCTTTTTTGACATCTAGGAATACCCCGATGGTTACTTGATTGTTGTTGTAAGCTTTGTATATTGATTCGGTGAGTCGTGTGAGGTGATCTGTTGTTTGTCTATTTTTCTGGAGGCATTTTGAGATTCTGGAAGGATGTTGTTTGATTCGCAAAATGGAGGAGACGGTTGGAGATAATTCTCTCCATCAGTTTGCCAAGGCAGCTTAACAGACTGATGGGGCGGAAATTATCTGGATTTGTTCTGTTAGTTTGTTTCTTGGGGATCGTTGTTATGATGGCTTTTTTCCACGTGTCAGGGTAATACCCTGTCGCTAATGAAATGTTCATGATGTTTGTGAGGTGTTGTAGTAAGAGAGTGGAACTTTTTTGAGAATAATATTTGGTATTTGGTCATGTCCGGGGAAGTGTTCTTCAAGTTTTGATATTAATCTGTAGTTCGGTTATGGTTATTTTTCTATTGATTGAATTTGAGTATGCTTCTAGTGTCTCTCCGGGAAATTCTGGTGAGAATGAAGCTTGGTTTGCATTTATGTAGTTGTTGACATGGTGTTGGTGTTGTGTGTCGAAATCTACTGAGTTTAAATCGCTAAAAGCGGATTTGTAATAGTCAGCTAATAAGTCAGCTTTCTCTTCGTCCGTCCTTGCGATTTTATTGTTGTGTGTGATGTGTTGTAACATGTGATTTGTGTTTTGTCTGACGCAATACTCTTGAATTTTTCCAGAATTCTTTTGGATTTTCTTGGTTTTTCTAAGTTCTTGCAGAAGTTATGCCAATTGTTTTCTCTGACTTTTTTTAATTTCTTGTTTAATTTTTGTATTTGTTCTATTGATTTCTGTTTTAATGTGTGGATCACGTGTGATGTAGTGTATTCGTCGTAATTGTCTGCGTTTGATTATTAGTGCGTGAATTTCTGGTGTTAGAGTCCATTGAATAAGTGATTTTTTTCTTTTTTTGATTTAGGAATTGTGTTTTTGTGGCTTTCTTTATGGCTTCTGTAATTTGATCAACATATTTGTCTAGTTCTGTTTTGTTGTTTACATGTTCGATTGGGTGGGGTAGGTATGAGTGCAGAGAGGCATTAAAAGTGAGCCAGTCTGTTTCAGTGTAGGTGTATGCGGAAGGAGTCACGTACGCCACAGCCGGGTGGCGCGGGTGAATCATACATGATACGGGGAAGTGGTCACTGGTGATTTCATCATGCACTTTAAAGTTAGATATTCTATTAACCATGTCCTTGGGTGCGATGATGAAATCGAGTACATCATATGAGCCGTTGGCGGCTGAGAAGTGTGTAGGTGTATTGTCATTAATTACGTGCATTTTATTGCTAGAAATAAGATTTTTATGCAGGATCCTCTGCGTGTGTCTCTGTTACCCTTAATTCTGTGTGCGGTGAATTAAAGTCTCCAATAATAATTGGTTTGGGTTCACTATTACACTGTTCACTCACTTAGTTTTATCAACTTTGTAGGATTGAACGAGATATATTGAGTCGCCTGTGACGGCCGCGCTTCTCGCGACAGCTATCGAATTCGCAAACCAAAATGCTATTGGCTACTTTTCAATCCTGCAGCGCGCAATTTAAACGCTGACTGAATTTTGCCCAAAATCGGGGTATTCCTAGATGTCAAAAAAAGCATTCGACAGCGTTTGGCACAATGCCATCATATACAAACTAAACCACCTACAAATAAATCCTACGATAGTCAAATGGATTTCAAATTTTTTAACCAATAGAACAGCACAAGTAAAGTCAATAAAACCATATCCAAATTGTTTAATATAACGGCAGGAGTGCCCCAAGGATCAGTCCTCTCTCCACTTCTTTACATAATTTTCGTCAGTGACATACCTTTTCCAAATCTAACATACACACACAATTCACAATACGCAGATGACATCGCAATCTGGAGCACCTCCAGAAACCCAGTAATGGCCATGTCTCGCGTACAAGAATCACTAAACAACGTCTCAACATGGAGCAACAAGTGGAGGGTCGTGTTAAATCCGACAAAAACACAAGCAATCACCTTCTATAGAAAACTAAAGAAGCAAAGAAAAATCTAGAAAAATAAATCTATCACTTGGAAACACAACCATCAACATGAGCAAAAACATCACATTCCTTGGCGTCACTTTCGACACAAAACTAACATGGAAAAAAAACACATAAACAATATACACTCATCAATAAGAAAAAGGATTTCATATCTAAAGACTATAACTGGTAAACAATCAAAATGCGCACCGAACACCATTATACAAATATACATAGACTTACATCCGTCCACTAATAGAGTACGGATGTCAAGTAACATACAACATGTCAAACAACACACTCCAAAAAAATCCAAGTGCAACAAAACAAAATATTAAAATCCGCATTCAGTTTACCATCTTTTACACCAACAAATTATCTACACCAAATTAGTAATTTACCAACTATAAGAGATAGAATAACAGAACTTTCTCTGAAATATTATCGAAAAGCAGAAAACAGAAACAAACTAACGGCATCACTACACAAATTATCAAGTGCACCAACAAAATACATATCACCATACAACATATTTCAAGAATCACAATCCACTCAACAAAGAGTCTAAATACATAAAACTATGTTATTAACATGAATTCCTTTTTTTTTTTTTTCAGGTACAGGGCACACGACAGGCAAACTTTCGGCGCCTGTCGGGTGAAAGTGGGTTTTCTCGGGGTACTCCCGTTTCCCCACATCAAAATCTTCAGGCATTGGATTTCTAGATCCCAGCCCAGGCAACCTTTTTGCCAGACCCAGAATCGGGCCGTTTGATTTGATCTGAACTTGAATGAATTACATTCATGTTCACATCTACCCAACCTTTTTCTTTTCGAGACAGGTCCCGACCTTTCCTTCTTTCCACTGCCACCTTTGCCTCCACCCAAAAGACCATTTAGTGAGACATTCCCCACCCAAAAAGTCAAGAATAATAACGATAATTAATTTATTAAAATAATAATAATAATAAAAAAACACCACTTAATCCTAATAACAATTCACGAAAGGGGACGAAGAGGAACTACAAAGTTCCTGAACACCCCAGTTGGAGAGAGAACTCTTCGGATTTCTCTCTCTCTAAACTGAACCCCTGCCACGTTAGTTTAGTTTAGTTTAGTTTAGTGTTGGATCATATTATTATTTATTTTTACCGAAAACAACTTCCATCTAGATATTTACGAGGTTACTTGGTGGACTGGACAAAATGTACATGTACTTCTCGAAAGGAAATATGTCCCAGCAGAATAACTATGTAAAATAAAATTAAAAATATAAATAAAAATAAAATAAAGATTCTTACACATATCTTTCAGACGATAAGAAAGTACCACAGTAAGAATTATATTTCATTCGAATATTGGTAACGTAAAAAAAAGTGAGGAAAAAAAGAGCGAGGAAAAAAAAGTGAGGAAAAAAGAGCGAGGAAAAAAAAAGTGAGTGAGGAAAAAAAAAGTGAGTGAGGAAAAAAAAAGTGACTTACCTGTGTAAATCCATTCCTTATTATACGTAATCAAAAGGTGTAAGAAACATGAAATCCAATTAGCGAAGAAAACTGAACGTAAATTAGAACTTTAAAGCACTTTGAAATGAATAAAATACAAAGCATGTCGTATGAATACAATATTTAAAAAGAGACACAATAGCATAATCACATATCTAACTATATGGGAATGACACAATATTCGCACCACATCCAAAGACCGTACAGAGACGCATTGACATATTAACATTATATTCAAGTATGGAGCAGAGAAACGGTATCGGATATCCGTATGGGAACGGCTTACAATATATCCACAAATCGCACACAGAAACGTTATCACATCCAAATAGGAAGGGTGATAGTTTAAAGGAGACACAAAAGCATAATCACATATCTTACTATACGGGAATGGCACACAATATTCGCACCACATCCAAAGACCGTACAGAGACGCATTGACATATTCACATTATATTCAAGTATGGCGCAGAGAAACGGTATCGGATATCCATATGAGAACGGCCCACAATATATCAACAAGTCGCACACAGAAACGTTATCACATCCAAATAGAAAGGGTGATAATATTCGTACTATCCCGATAAAGCATAGAAACGGTAGCACATATCCATAAAATACATAAACTGCTTTTGAGAAGAATCGTGCAAAAGACTTCCAACTGTGAAAACAATTTTATCTCAAAGTTATAAACTCACTACGTTCGAACAATTACCAAAATTACGCGGGATTTTTAAAGCAAACATTTATAAACTTCAGTGTAATCAAGCTATAATACGGTTTAACCAATAAAACAAAAGTATAGACAGATAGTTCATTCGGACGTAGGAGATATCACCTAACGATATTTTTAACAATAAAACAACGAATAGTTAATTCGGACGTAAGGAAAACAATTGTATATAAAAAGCAGGAAGAGGTCCTTTAGAAAACTCCAAATATAATTTCACTCGAGTGAGAAAGTTCTCAAATGTCAGTTGTTTCGTAGAACCCGCAGTCACAGAGCAAGCAAGATGTGTTGAACTGTGCTTTCATGCTGTTTAAGACGTAAGGACCTATCACGCCAGTAATCCCACCGGTTTCTACGGTAATTGTCGACTGACTACCGCCTAACTTTACGCTGCTACAAGTAGCCACATTCTTCGCCAAAACCAAGCCGGGCGAAACCGTCGGTGCGTTTAGAACCTGAATCCTTCGCCGGGGGGAATTCTTATCCAGCCGTTTACAGCCGCTGATTAAGTATACTTATGTCAACCACGAATCACTGAATTTAACGTCAGTTCTTCCCCCACTAAAAGTCCTGCTAGCCTTTTCTCTGTGTTCCTTAGGGACGTCGACTCAACCATTGAATCCAATGAAATTCAACAGGCCATTGAATGTTAAATCCAAACCAAGTTAAATGCCGTACATCGCATATACTCCAAACACACCATTCTGCTCACCTTTTCATCAAGATAGTAACAACCTCGAAGTACAGTGATGACTGCGTTTTAAGCAACGGGGATTTGTATCACATATTTCATTTCAGTGCCGAACGCTCACGTCGCCGCTCCACCACCTCGTGGTTATATAAAACTTCCAGACGACATACAATCAACGGACGACTTCCATCAGTCAAGCACCGATTTACCGCTTAATCCAAAACCAGTCAGAAAAAATACTCAAAGATATTCATCCAGCTCTACATCGACACACCCAACCTCCACTGCCAGCAACATATCTGGACTTACTGATCCAAAGAAAACATGCGACAAATCCTGCCAGACGACAGCTCTAATTTCATGTAATATAACCTTAAGCCAGACACAAACCACGTGAACTAAGACTACAGATGCATCAGTCTAGACGGACTTCAAGATTACAAACACTCAGAAGTCACAAAGTAAGACAGCAAGAAGACATAAATCACCTCAGGCCACAGAAGAACAACATATCCAAGAAGTACAACCAGATAACTCACGTTCGTCCTCACCACTTCTCTGCATCTCTGAACCCAAGTCCAAACCGAAGCGAAGCGCAAGTGGTTCATCTAAGCCAGGGGTGTGCAACAGGCGGCCCGCGGGCCACAACCCGGCCCGCCAAGCCATTTAGTGTGGCCCTAGTTGTTGTAATCTAACCATGTGGCCTGATCTGTAATCCAACGCAAATGGAATATTTTTAAAAGCATCGATCCTACAGGATTCCCAGGCTTCGACTCGACAAACTTCTAAAATTATCTTTGCTAGAGAGGAGCAGGCCGAATTCGATTGGTCGGCCTCCTTAGGGCATGAATAGGTGACGTGCACTAGCACTATTGTCTACGACTCAACGTCATGTCCTGAACCTCGCCTTCGCCCGCTGGCGACAATTTTCCCTAACCTCTGCTGTCCGTCATTCATTATTGGTGAAAATTTTATTACCTTTTACAGTTACTACAAGAGATTGAAGGTAAATTGATTATTATTTAGCATATTGTTGTGACTTTACTGAATTTATTAAAATTTTTGCTTTCAGATGCATCTGATTCTATGTACAGTGTGACCTCGTTATTCGCGGGGGTTACGTTCTTTACCCTCCCGCGAATAGCGAAAAACCGCGAATATTGGACGCAGTTTTAAAACGTATATGTATGCGATTATATACTATATGAAATGCTTCCCAAACACTAATGATACTTATACTCATTGATGCAGTAATAATGTAGCAATAATGCATACTGTTATGTATTTCACTAAATTGTACCGTGCGTTACCGGGCTGTGCTTTGCCGTTTGCGTTGTTGGGGAAGCTGAGGCAGTCAGCCAATAGCAGTCCAATCTTGTTTGGTGAAGACGACAATTGATAAAAACGGCTTGATTGAGTAAATACAACAGAAATCTCCTCGAAAAGCCCTTTCAGTTTCTGTGACCTACAAAAAACGCAGTTCGCGCATAACCCGCGAATATGCGGGGCCGCGAATGGCGAACCGCGAATAGGCGAGGTCACACTGTATTTTGCTATTCTCAATTAATTTAAGTACCGGAAGGCTATGATCGGGATGCCAATTTAGAAACATGTGTTTCTGTCCATAAGAGGTTCCATGTGTAAATAAATTCTGTTTTTTTCTACTTTGCTATTTTCGTGAGAATAATTTTTGTTTTGATTTCAGGGCTAGTAAAATGTCAGCAGTTAAGAAAAATTGATGATGAGGGAAGGTTATTCAACAGTGAATGGTGCACAAAATATCTTGTTGTCCCACATAATCAAGGTGTTGTCTGCCTCGTCTGTCAAACTACAATTGCAGTCATGAAAGAGTACAATATTAAGCGATATTACGCAACTAAGCACTCCTCCCAGTTTGATGAAATTGTTGGTCAGGCACGAAAGGACAAAATTGAACATTTAAAACATCCATTGAAAAGCAACAAGGTGTTTTCCACTTTCAAGAAAAATTCAGAACTGGTGACAAAACTGAGTTTTAAGCTTTGTGAATGTATGGCAGAAAAGGGAAAGCCTTTCAGTGATTGAGAATTTATTAAAAATTGTTTAACAATATTCACAGAATATGCATGTCCAGAGAAAAAATATTTGGTGGAGCAAACTAGCCTTTCCCGCTTTACTGTCTCACGCAGGACAAAAGATCTTTCAGAGGACATCAAAGAAACTTTGAAAAGAGATTGAATGTGTGAAGCTTTCAGTCTGGCTTCGGATGAAAGCACTGATATCAATGACACATCCCAACTTGTCATTTTCATCAGAGCTGTTACTGCAGGCTTTGATGTTTTCGAAGAGTTTTAGATATGGCAAGCCTTTCCTCCACAACCACAGGACAGGATATTTGTGAACAAGTGCTTAAGGTTGTAGAAAAGTTTGAACTGAATCCTTATAAATTATGTGGTGTTACAACAGATGGTGCTCCTTCCATGACAGGTAGGACAAATGGATTCACCAAGAAATTTCTAACTGCAATTGGAGCACAAGACGTAGTTGTAAGCCATTGCATTATTCACCAGAGAGCTTGTGCACCAAAGTTCTGGATTTTGCAGAAGTCATGAAAAATGTCGTCCAATGCGTAACTTATATTCGAACACGAGGATTAAATCATCGACAATTTAAAACTTTTTTAGATGAGCTGGACAGTGAGTATTCAGATGTTTTGTACTTCTCTGCTGTACGTTGGCTTAGTAGAGCTGCTACTTTGAAGAGATTCTGGAATCTGCGAGAGGAGATTAAGTTCTTCATGGAGAGCAAACGTCAGAATGTGGACTTCTTGAGCAATGAGAACTGGCTGAATGACTTAGCATTCCTCACAGACATTACACAGCATCTGTCTGATTTAAACTTAAAACTACAAGGGAAAAGTCAACTTGTGAATAAGTTGTTTGAGCATATTTGTGCTTTTGAGACGAAATTGGAACTTTTCCAGGTTCAGTTGAAAGAGCCATATTGACCCATTTTACATGTCTTGCAACCAGGAAACTGGAATTTCCTAATCTGGATTGCAACAAATATGGAACCAGTGTACAAAAGCTGCGTGATGAGTTTGCAAACAGATTTCCAGATTTCAGACAAACTGAAATTAGATTGAAATTGTTCGCTCAACCTTTTGATTTGGCAGTGGAAGACAGTCCTGATGATTGCCAAATGGAACTCATTTAACTGCAGGCTGACATGGACACTAAAGGAAATTCTCTGAAAACAGTTTGCTAGACTTTTACAAACTCTGTGTACGTGAAAAGTTTCCCAATTTGTCCCGTCATGCACAAAGAATTGCCTCCCTTTTTGGTATCACCTACTGCTGTGAGCAATTTTTCTCCAAAATGAAGCTCATCAAAACCAAATGTAGAAGTCAGCTGACTGATGAACATTTGACCAGTCAGTTAAGAGTGGCAACCACTTCTGTCAAAGCTGATATTGACAAGCTCTGCAAAGACTCTAAATTTCAAGTGTCGCACTAAAATGATCACTCATGCAAAAATATAAAATATTGCTTGCATTTTGAATTTTTTTTTAATTTATTGTGCATGTACACGAATAAGCTTGTTTTTTAAGTGGCCCCTTGATTGATGAAGTTGGTTATATGGCCCACCGACGAAAATGTTGCACACCCTGACCTAGAACAATAATGACTCAGCTCCTTACTCAGTTCGTGAACCACCGCCCACAATGATAGGTTTAAAAAAAAATGGATAATTTGACAGTTAGAGATGAAAGCTATAATAATACATTAAGGTTCTCAATGTAAATCATTACAATAAATAATGTATTAGTGTGAACTTTAACCAATGGCTTATGTTTGAGTAAAATTTATTAGAGATTCGGTTTTATGGAAGCTATTTCTTGTGGAAAACTGAACTGAATGGAACGTGCATTTTGTACTAGAAAGTTTACTTTCAGGATAATTAGAGAAAAAAGTGTAATATATTGGGTTGCTGGACCAGATTCAAAACCATCTTAAAAGGTTCTATTAGTGTTTCAGAATGAGCCTTAGTTTGTAACCCGGGCCTAAACAGTGGTTCTTCCGCTTCGATTCAGCCGAGAGGGTCGACAGTCGCTTGAAGGTGTCAATGTTTGAATACTGTCTGCTATATTTTGACCTGTAGGATAGTGTAATACGAATAAAGCTAAGCAGAATTTCTATATGTATTTCATATAGAACAAATGTATTTAATTCGTGCAATATTCACTGTTTTGTTGCTTGAAATCTTCTAATACCGATTGTGAACTATTATTTTGTTGTGTTTTTTTTTTATTGCGCGCAAAGCTACACAAGGGCTATCTGCGCTAGCCGTCTCTAATTGAGCAGTGTAAGACTAGAGGAAGGCAGCTAGTCAAAAATACTCACCGCCAACTCTTGGGCTACTCTTTTACCAACGAATAGTGGGATTGACCGTAACATTATAACGCCCCCACGGTTGAAAGGGCGAGCATGTTTAATGCGACCGGGATTCGAACCCGCGACCCTCGGATTACGAGTCGAACGCCTTAACACACTTGTGAAATATTTACTAGTAGCGATTACATTTCTCATTTTATATTTGTTACTTGTATACTTCCCAAAGCTGCATAGAAACTGGTAAAAAATTTAAGTAAAATCGCGAACACTTGTTTCTATAACAAGCTCTATACAATGAATGTAATTTCTCTACTTTACGTTTTTCAACGTAAATCATCCATATATAATTTTGTCCGGTAAATTAGAACTCAGAAGGTCGTGCTTTTAGAATACAGCACAAAGCTATGCCCACCACAGATATCGAAACCCGATTTTTAGAGGTGTGAATCTGCAGGTGGCAGCGCAAAAGGAAGACAGCTAGTCAACACCACCTACCGCCAGCTCTTGAAGCTATTTTTCTTTCTTTGGCGATTTTGGAGCCACAAGTCTCAAGCACGTTAACAGTGCACAGGACCCTAGTATATTTGGATACTGCCATGTGGATAAATTTATAGTTACAATTACCAGTTTAAACCACACACATTAACTACTTTAAAATATCGTTATTATGAAAGAATTTTGTAAACATTTGAAACTATAAATTCATTTCGAAAAAAAGACACAGAAGAGAGAAAAATCGGTTACCACTCAAGAAAATAATAGATAAAACAATAAAATAATAAAAAATGTTAATTATTTGGCGAATATTTTTATAACCCGAGTAAAGCAGAGACCATTCAAATAGTGTTAAAGAAATGTCTTGATATTTATATAATTTTCTATACATTCTATGTAGTGTAAAATTATCTTTAGCAAAGAGCATAAAATAGACAAGTTTAATCCTGAACTTCAGAAATTTAACTCAACCATAAAATTTCATGGTAACTAAAGCTATACGACACAGCTATGTGGTTATTTCAAGTACGTAAGCTTACCTTAGCCCCACTAGGGGGCACAAAGTGGTGAGTAAGTGATGAAAATTATATCTACTGAAACTATCGATTAAATTGTATGAAAGTTTATTAGATGTGAAACCATTACAACAAGCTACTTAACCATACTTTGTACAGTTGATTCCATAGTAGTAAAAATGTGACCCGATTTTACACATCAGACTTAGACAACAGATCACTGAATTTTATAATGGTATATTCACAATTTCTTTTTTCATAAATACACATTGTAGTTACAAACACATTTCATTAGCACCATTACTATCTATTGTTTAGTTTCACAGATACGGTAATATTATAATGACTGTAGCTACGTTTCCAAATTACATATATATAAGGGCTATCGAGCAAAGAGTTATTGGTTCGTGTCCCGTTATCGAAGCATCGTATGTTGAAGCTATGGATGTGTTATAGGAGTAACATTTAAATTTCATTATTCGATTAGATAAATCCAAGAGTTTCCAGCGGTTGCTGGTTTTGTTGTTGTTGTGTTTTGAATCTAACAACTCAAAATTGTAAGCACAGATGTCTCTCGTGTAGTTTTCACATATATCCAAAGAGACAAATAAAATGTATGTTTGTGTATTATTAGTAGTGCTAGTTGCCACCTGGCTATAGTTGGTAAGCCGATACTTAAACAATGATAATTTGTAGTACACGGTCTGCCAGATCGAGATCAAAGTAAAGATGATAATAGCAAATTAAGTAATAGACGTATGAGACGTAACAGTGATAAGAAATAAATATCAAAATGTAAATAATAAAGTTATTACGGTTCGAGTTTGTTTTACTGACATACAACTTTGACGTAAAACAGAACTAAAACGACAAATGCATTATTGGAGAAACACCTCATAAAGAAACATTAGTCTTTTAAGAATGAAAGTTTGAAATCGTGTTACAAAAGGTTGTGATATAGTTTATATCGTTCTACAAAGAATGATCAGATAGTGGAATACTTGGAAGTATTGAAAAAAAAGAAACGTGTAGCAACATTCAGTTTGTTACAATTGATGCGTTAGACCATAAGCCAACAAGTTCAATTCAAGTATCATGAAAGTCTATGAGATAAAGAGAACGTAAATCTAAAATCATTTAGAAAAACTTAAAGATAACCTGAACATTGTGTGGCCTTTCTTTATCAGAGGTGACGACACATTTCAGACATCAATAAAGATCTTTTTCCTATTCATCTGTTCACGTGCCGCTTCACTTATGGTCGAATAGCTCAACCATAGTTTCTTCACTAGCAAGAGAGAAACGAGAAATAAAATATTCGGGAGTTGCTCCAGAGAATCAAATAAGTAGTTTTTTTATTACATTCTTAGTCCTTAAAAAAAACTCCAAACAAATACATCTACTGGCATAATTTCACCGTCGCCACAGAAACTTAACACTATAAGCACAATTGGTAAGTTATACTGGCAATGGTATGTTAATATCTTTCATCATCTACCTGCGATATTGTGACGAAAATATTGGACAGTCAATGACAATTTTACACCTTACGTGATTGCTAAGAAAATCATCTTATTCTAATGCGCATGTGCAAAAAATCATTAACTGGTAAAACCGATTGTCTTGTTTCTTCATCTGCAGATATGCCAGCTATGCTGTCCAGTCCTGTCCAACACAAAACAATATCAACGGACAGATATGGCTCATTACGGAGATATTGCAGTGTTTATTAATTAAGGTTTTGTTATTGGTTAGACTTGGTTACAGTTGTGGCATGTTCCACACTCTTACTGCCTGCGAATGTCAATGTATGTTCTTCTTAGAATGAGTATTTTATGAATAGGTTTTGATATAATGAATGATGACAATATGTTTACATTGTAACAACTATAACACATTTTGGTGACAATGCACTCGGGCTTGGCATGGCCTAGCGCGTTAAGGCGTGCATTTCGTAATCTGAGGGTCGCCGGTTCGCGCCCGAGTCGCGCTAAAACATGCTCGCCCTCCCACCCGTGGGTGCGTTATAATGTGACCGTCAATCCCACTTTTCGTTAGTAAAGAGTAGCCCGAGTTGGCGGTGATGACTAGCTGTCTTCCCTCTAGTCTTACACTGCTAAATTCGGGACGACTAGCACAGATAGCCCTCGAGTAGCTTTGTGCGAAATTCCAAGACAAAAAAAAGACTCGTTCTGGCTAATCTAAGTTCATTTGTATCGCGAACTAAAACTTCCCATTAACTAAGAATATAAGTTTAGATGATTTCGCAAGGTTGAATTCCATGGTGAAAGTCATATAATGGTTGCAGGTTGAGATATATTACATGGATGTGAACTGATGAATCTCTTATTTATTGTTGCATGTTGGCTTCTGAGAAACAATACCATGACAGGGTGTTCTAAAAGAAGCCCTTACCACAACAGTGGGATATGATGAAGACACTAAAATCTGTTTTAATTCTGCTAGAAAACTGCCAGGTGCATAAAGTGTCAGCTGCACATGGGATTTGGAAATCGTCAAAAAAAACCAGGGTAATAAATGAATGAGACCTTCTGTTGTCTCATAAAACTGTAACTTTCCTGAATCAATACAAATAGGGTATGGAGGAATTATGGAGTTTATTGGTTAATGATAATAAGAAATATGACACTCACACTCTGCCTGAAGATGGCGCTGATTTATTCAAAAATGGCTCCTGTTTAGTAGACTTGATCGATTATGATCAACGCATGCGTGATCAATAATAACTACCTGAGAAAATGAATTAGTCGCCTATTTAGCTAATGTCTCACCTAGATAAAAAGCATATACTGAACATTTCTAGCGGATAACAACGAAAATGTTTAGAAGTTAGTGTTAACCATTGTGAGCTGTAAAGTGCAATGGTAGAGTCATTGTGTGGATCATTATGAAGTGTAAATACCAGCAATGTACTTTTCAGAGATGAAGTTATTGTTGAGTGAGTTGAGGTGTGAATGTTAGTTGATTAAAGTGTTACAGATTGTTTGTTTCTTTTCTTATTCTTACTTTATATTTATATTTTCAATTCATTATTTTCTTCTTTACTTTGGAAATCAGTCACCTTCCCATAACTCTCTGCAGGCAGTAAGGGTGATACGGATGTGGGACGTTGTGGGCTTCAGCACCCACATCTTGCTCTCCCAATTTCTATTTTCTACTTCTATATCTATTGCTATTCCTTTATTTTCTTTCTTTATGTGAGACTGGCTAATGGAGGTTAAGACGGTGTATCCCCACCA
This sequence comes from Tachypleus tridentatus, assembly GCF_004210375.1. Classification (NCBI taxonomy): domain Eukaryota; kingdom Metazoa; phylum Arthropoda; class Merostomata; order Xiphosura; family Limulidae; genus Tachypleus; species Tachypleus tridentatus. The sequence goes on along the minus strand of NW_027467782.1, from coordinate 63,973,101 downwards.
TAGTGTGGGCCTACCTCTCAGTCACCTCCAAAACCTAGGGTACATTTTATATCCCACATCATAGCTTGTATCCTGGGATCTTTTCATTTAGTT